>NC_081359.1:2204709-2510751 GCF_030684315.1 Stegostoma tigrinum | reverse complement strand
AAAAGGAGGAGGAGAGGGGACCTAATTGAGGTATACAAGATAATGAGAGGCATAGATAGAGTTGATAGCCAGAGACTATTTCCCAGGGCAGAAATGGCTAGCACGAGGGGTCATAGTTTTAAGCTGGTTGGTGGAAAGTATAGAGGGGATGTCAGAGGCAGGTTCTTTACGCAGAGAGTTGTGAGAGCATGGAATGCGTTGCCAGCAGCAGTTGTGGAAGCAAGGTCATTGGGGTCATTTAAGAGACTGCTGGACATGATAATGGTCACAGAAATTTGAGGGTGCATACATGAGGATCAATGGTTGACACAACATTGTGGGCTGAAGGGCCTGTTCTGTGCTGTACTGTTCTATGTTCTATATCCAGAAATACCTGCCATTGTTGTTCCACTACCATCCCTGCTAGGGTAGTGAGCCATTGAACTTTGGCCAGCTCCTCCCTCATAGCTCCATAGTTCCCTTTGTTCAACTGCAATACTGACACTTCCGATTCTCCCTTCTCCCTCTCAAACTGCAGATTAAAACTTATTATATTATGGTCACTACCTCCTAATGGCTCCTTTACTTTGAGGTCCCTGATCAAATCCGGTTCATTGCACAAAACCAGATCCAGAATTGCCTCCTCCCTGGTAGGCTCCAGTACAAGCTGTTCTAAGAATCCATCTCGGAGGCACTCCACAAACTCTCTTTCTTGGGGTCCAGTACCATCCTGATTCTCCCAGTCTACCTGCATGTTGAAATTTCCCATAACAACTGTAGTGATACCTTTGTGACAGGCCAATTTCAACTCTTGATTCAACCTGCACCCTACATCCTGACTACCATTTGGGGGCCTGTAGATAACTCCCATTAGGGTCTTTCTACCCTTAGAGTCAGTATGGATAGAGCTGAGAAATTCTATGTCCCCCCTCGCAAGGGACAGAATATCATTCCTCACCAACAGGGCCACCCCTTCCCCTCAGCCCATCAATCTGTCCTTTCAATGGCAGGTATAGCCTTGAATATTCATTTCCCAGGCCCTGTCCACTTGAAGCCACGTCTCAGTTATCCCCACAACATCATACCTGCCAATTTCCAACTGAGCCTCAAGCTCATCCACCTTATTTCTTATGCTTTGTGCATTCATATATAATATTTTTAATTTGTTTCTCCCCTCACCCTTCCTATCAATCCCTTTTTCACTTGGCCATCCTGTACGATCCCTTCTTGAGTTTTCTGCTCTGTTGATTCTGTTGTCCTTCTTAACCTCTCTTATTCTCGCCCTTTAACTTCATTCTTAAATTTCCAGTTTGGCCCCTCCCCCCATTACTTAGTTTAAACACACCTGTGTTGCAGTGGCAAACCTGCCTGACAGAAAGCTGGTCCCCCGATTATTAAGATGCAAACCGTCCCTCCTGTACAATTTATTCTTACCCCAAAACATACCCCAGTGATGCAAGAATTTAAATCCTTGCTTCCGACACCAGTCCCTCAGCCACACGTTCAGGTCCATTATCTCTCTGTTCCTGCCCTCTCCAGCCCGAGGAACTGGAAGCAAACCAGAGATAACCACCCTGAAAGTCCTGCTTTTCAGCCTTCATCTGAGTTCTCTGAAATCCCGCTGTAGAATGTCCCTCCTCTACTTCCCGACGTCATTTGTGCCGACATGCACCACCACCTCTGGCTCTTCACCTTCGTCCTTGAGTATTCCCTGCACTCTGTCGGTGACGTCCTGGATCCTGGCACCAGGAAGGCGACACATCATCCTCAAATCCTGCCTGTTGCCACAGAAACCCCTTTCAGTCCCTGTCACTATGGAGTCCCCTATTACCACAGTTCTGCATGATGTCTGCCTCTAAGCCAATTTTCAACTCACAGACCTGTCCGCCTCTCGGACTGGCAGTGTCGTCTGTCTCGACAGTTTCCAAGAGAGTCACCCTGTTGCACTAAATGCACTGCTTAGGAAGGTAGGATGCTGGAAACCTTACAACCTTTAAAAAATATTTGGATGAATATTTCAAATATCATAACATTCAAAGACATAGGATAAGTGCAGGAGATTGGGGTTAGTGTACTTTTAGTGGTAGTTATGTCAATGCAAACTTGATAGGCCAAAGGATGTTTTCTGCACTGTATGAGTCTATGAAAAACAATGTAGTAGAATGAATTTTTTTCTCTCTACAGATGGTGCCAGAATTTCCACAGCAATTTATTTTGCGTCTGAAACTTCAGCATCTGCAGTTATTCTTTTACTTTAGTGGAATGACAGGTGGGTGATAATGACACATGATAATTTTGAAATTACAGGACTTCAGTAAAGCCTTTGATAAGGTCTGTCATGGCAGACTGGTACAAAAGGTGAAGTCACAGGGTATCGGGGTGAGTTGGCAAGATGGATACAGAACTGGCTTAGCCATAGGAGGCAGAGGGTAGTGGTGGAAGGATGCTTTTCAGAACGGAGGGTTGTAACTAGTGGAGTTCCACAAGGGATCAGTGCTAGGACCTCTGCTGTTCATGATCTGCATAAATGATTGGGAGGAAAACATAGCTGGTCTAATTAGTAAGTTTGTGGATGATACAAAGATTGGTGGAATTGCAGATAGCAAGGTGAATTCAGGATACAGCAGGATATAGAGCAGTTGGAGGAATGGGCAGGAAAAATGGCAGGTGGAGTTTAATTCAGACGAATGTGAGGTGATGCATTTTGGAAGATCAAGTGCTGGTGTGAATTATACGGTGAATGGCAGAACACTTAGGAGTATAGGTATACAGAGGGAAGCAGCACAGGTAGATAAGGTAGTGAAAAAGGCCCAAGGCATGCTTGCCTTCGTTGGATAGATCATTGAGTATAAAGATAGACAAGTTATCCTGCAGTTTTATAGAACTTCAGTTAGGCCACAGTAGAATATTGTGTACAGTTCTGATCACCACTCTACCAGAATAATGTGGATACTTTGGAGACGGGACAGAAAAGGTTCACCAGGACATTACCCGGATTGGGGGATTTTAGCTATGAAGAAAGTTTGGATAGACTGGGATTATTTTTACTGGAATGCAGGAAGTTGAGGGGCAACCTGATAAAAGTTTTTATAAGATTGTGAATGGCATGGATAGAGCAGAAAGTATGAAGCGTTTTCCCAGGTGGAGGGGTCACTTACTAGGGGACAAGGTTCAAGGTGTGAGGTGGGGAAGGTTTAAAAGAGATGTGGGAGATGAGCTTTTCACACAAAAGGTGGTGAGTGCCTGGAATATGTTGCCAAAGGTGATAGAAGAAGCAGACACAATAGCAGCATCCAAGAAACAGCTAGATACATACGTGAACTGGAATGGAATAGTGGGATATGGATCCTGTAAATGAAGACAGTTTGATATAGAGGGACAGCATTTGTTGGCACAGGCTTGGAGGGCAAATGGGCCCGCGCTGTATTGTACTTTGTTCATATCCCTGGTGCATGCACCGAGTCTTATGGTGTACTTAGACTTACAAAATGCATTTAAAGTATATGTTTGCAGCAAAAGAAGTGAGTTGTCAATTTTGACGCGTTGAGCGGTGTGTGAGCTTGAACCCAATTAGTTTCGACATGAGAATGGAACTGAACTCTGTCCACATGCTAGTGGCTGATTGTGGTGGAGTGACTGTTGGCTGATGTTGCAGCTTTCATTGTAGCACAAATGGCAGATGCCCAACATCTCTGGTGCTGCAAACTGATGACACGTAATATTAGATCACACCATGGATGTGGTTCATAGTGTTGAAAGGAGTATCAAGGTTGACACAGTGGATCAGCAATGTTATCCTCAAACAGATGGCAAAGATTTCAAGAGGCCTTTTAACATCTGCCACATCTCTTTCTATTGCATTCTACTATTTGAACTACCTATACATAACACCAAACACTTGAGGAATATTAGTAACAGTTGGAAGAAATTTTCCAGCTACTAACCTGAAAATGGTTAATGATCTCTTTGAATGCAGGCAGTGCTGGGCCCTTCCTGCTGTTTACTGACACAACATTAAGGTAATGCACTGGTGCGTATTTTGTGCTTGAAAACAAAACTGCTCGCCTCAAATCAGTACGGCAACCTGTGTGACTTCATTCCATCATCACCTCCCCAACTCTCTTTATTTCAGAGCCTCCTTTGCATCTCTCATTTCTGAAGAAGGGTCCAGACCCAAAAAATCAGCTTTCCTGCTCCTCTGATGCCACCTAACCTGCTGTGTTCATCCAGCTCTACACTTTGTTATCTGAGATTACAGCATCGGCAGTTCCTACTGTCTTGGACTTCATTATCTGCATTTCTGCTTCCATTTGGCAGAATTTGAGAGTACATGAGCTAATATTCTCAGCATTATGAAGGCCAGAGGGCCAAAGATAGCATTTTGGAACTCTAGGAGCACTCACAGCTCCCACAAAAACAAGTGCCAACAAGTTCCATATCTCACCCACTAATTCTCCAAAGTGCTCCTGGCCATTATTTGTTTGAGATCATTGTTACATCATCGAACCACCACTGACACTTCAGCAGGAATTTTACTCATTCAAAACCCATTCACTTAGACTGAGTCACATTTGGGTATGATCTGTGTGTGTTCACCTGTTTTGTCACCTGCTTCCCTTGTTCTGTTTCTAACATTTATTTATCTCTTAATTTGATGCTTTTATTCATGTACGTTCTCTGTTGTTACTGTACTTCCAGTAGTGTCTGTTTTTGTTTTTCTTGGTAAGTTACAGTTTATAACAGTGCATCATGTGACTACTTTTCATTCATGATTTCACAAAAAGATGTTTTACCTGAACCAAGGCTGGCCAGCAATGCGAGCCAAAATAAATCCGAGTGCATATCCAATAGCTGGATAGATTGTTCCAATGATCCACAGGGACGGTGATGTTGCCCAGGAACCTTTGTACAACAGGGCTCCAGTCACAGCTGTAGCAATTATGAGAAATGCTCCAGTGATAGAACCAATCTAGGTGAAAGGATTTATTTTAAAATGAGAGAGTCAGAGTCACCACAGGACAGAAGGAGGCTTTTCAGCCCATCAAATCCATGCATTCTCTCCATAGAGCAATCTGACTGGTTCTGTTCAACCTCCACCCTCTTAGCTCTAAAAATGTATTTCCATCAAGCACCCACACAATCTCCATCCAATATAAAGCAGTAATTAACACAGATTTTAAAAAGTGAAGAATTATTGCTGAATATTGTATCACATTGAGACGAGGTCTTTGTTAGAAGCATCACTGATGGGCAGGATCAGCATCAGTACTGAGTTTCATGTGCCATGTAACTAACTACCAGTAAGATGTAATCATCAATATTAAGCTCAGCTTTTGCTGAAGTATTTGTGTGGCCATGCTTCCCTATAGGGTCTCTAGCTTAGTCTGATACCAGCAGAAAGGACAAATGCAGTGAATCCACCCAGGTGCTATAGGTAGCTCCAAGAGAAACCACATATTCAAGAACAGTTTTCAGAGATAATGAGAACTGCAGATGCTGGAGAATTCAAGATGGCAAAGTGTGGGGCTGGATGAACACAGCAGGCCAAGCAGCATCTTAGGAGCATGAAAGCTGAAGTTTCGGGGTCTAGGCCACCGAACATGCTGTGTTCATCCAACCCTACACTTCATTATCTTATTTAAGAACAGCTTTCAGTGTTACTATGCAAATCAGTTGCAACTTGTGGCAAGTGAGAGGTACCTAGGAATTGTGAATTGATCACAAATTTTGGACAATTTGCATCATTTTGCGCTTAGCTTCACAAAAGCAACATTCCATCCTTACCCTTCCCACAAGCTTCTTGAAGTTAGTTCATTTGCTGAAGAATTTAGCAACAACCTTGTCATATAATGTCAAATCCAACAGTCAATAATGTAAGTAACCTTGTAACAATGTAATAATTGCAAACAACAGCCAAGTAATTCCCCTGCCCAGAATGTTTAAAAAGAATTGTGGACTTTGGTCCTTCAGATTGAATTGTTTGAGATTGACAAGGTCATAAATTCTGTCTTTTTTCTTTCTCTTTCTATATTCCTTTCTCTTGAGAAAATGCCATATTGCTTTCCTTTATGTTATTTCTCTTTCGGTATCAAATGTCTTCCATGACATTGGACATTGAACTTGCCCACTTAATTCATCCTCCTCAGTCCTGCCTTTTGTTTCTTTGTCGATCGCATTGGTGAAGGAAATGTACTGAAGGTTCCTGACTGCATATATTTATCTTGCAACACCAGGGAAAGTAGTCCTTGTATGTGCAATACTGCAGTCTCAGTATAGATTCCTGTGCGCAGGCACCAAAAAACACAAACTGGCTTGACAAAGACTAACAAAAATTCAAGTTATGTAAGATCTAGTTTGCTTATCAGTTACTAAGTGCTCCTTCTGTAAAACATGCTTCTGATGATTCAGTTAATAACATGGGCCTATAAACAGGTCATTTCAGGAAATGAAATTCTCATCTTCTATTTTTGGAGTATTTGTTGTAACATTTATGGATGTTTTTCGTAAAAGATTAAAATTAAACTCACTGAAATATTGAAGAAAATGAAATTATAATGTGGTACCTACAAGTATGAGTCTGGGATTAATGATCTATGAACTGAACTACCTTAAAACTTCCTGCACAAAGCCTTAACACGCCAAACCTAGTTTAAAAAGGCAGCATTCAAAATCTCTTTGAGGTGGAGATCCCCGTTACAGATTGGGAAACAAGGATGAATTGTTGCCCGTATGTTGTGTTTTTCTAAGTGCTGCATTAAAATGGATGCCAGTCTGCATTTCTGCCAGCGATCAGAAAAGTATTAGGAAGAGCTATGTCTGCTCAGGCAGTTGCAATGCAGGACAAGTTCATTGGAGTAACTGTACCTAATAACTTACTGGTCAATGGCAGGAATGAGTTTCTAGATTGGGCATTCTCGCTGTGAAACCAGAATCATGTCATCAGGCTGCCCAAACAGCATTAAAGAATTTCAATGACGCGCGCACACACACACATACCCATGCATGAAACAGAAACACTGAGGTCAAGTAACTTTTAAAATGTTCCATATTAAACAATGACACAGGTACTTGTGGTGAATGTGGAGGTATTCTGAAATAAAATCTTTTTTTTCTAAAGAAAAACCCAATAATTCCATAAATATAACTTTTTTTCTGTCACAACCAGTTTTGTTGTTTGTATCAGATTTCATTTATCACACCACCAGTAAAATCCAGTTATATCTCATTAAGCTGAGTATATTTTTTTAACTGATTTCAGACAGAATTCTCAGTGATTATAGTCACTGAGTACACGACATAGCATCAAGGACAATTTCTGGGTTTCTGGACTAATCAACATCCTGGAATTACAATCTGTTTTAAACGGATTATAATGGTGAACATGGTCTGATTGCTTTCTAACTCCACACTCCCCTCCAAAATCTATCCTGCGATATTCTTAAAAGTATACTTTTGGGTAGTGAAGAAGGAGAGTGGTACACTTGCCTTTATTAGTCAGTGCATTGAATATTGGAGTTGGAAGGTCGTGTTGAAGTTGCAGATTATTCGTTAGTCACTTTTAGAATATTGTGCTCAATTCTGGCCTTCCGGCTTTAAGAAAAATATTGCAAAACTTCAAAGGGTTCAGAGAAGATTTACAAGGGTGTAGCCAGGGTGGGAGGGGTTGAGTTATAGGAAGAGGCTGTATAGGCTGGAGCTATTTTACCTGTAACGGCAGAGGATGAGGGGTGACCTTACAGAGGCTTATAAAATTATAAGGGGCATAGATAGGGTGAATAGCCAAGGTCTTTTCTCCAGGGTAGGTAAGTCCAAAACTAGAGGGCATATTTTTGAGGTGAGAAAGAAAGGATGCAAGAAAAGACCTAAGGGGCAACTTTTTCACGCAGAGGGTGGTGTGTGTATGGAATGAGCTGCCAGAGGAAGTGGTAGAGCTGGTACAATTACATTATTTAAAAGGCACCTGGATGGGTATATGAGTAGGATGGGTTTAGAGGGATATGTGCCAAATGCTGGCAAATGGGATTAGATTAATTTAGGATATCTTTTGGCGTGGATGAGATGGACTGAATGGTCTGTTTCTGTGCTGTACATCTCTATGACTATGATTTGTGTGTGCACCTTCTCCCAATCTCTTCCCAGTTTTGGTGACAAATCATTGATGATTCCAGAGCAAACACACAGACAGCATTTAAGCCAGTTCTCCTGGTGTTCTTCTAAAGCTTTGTCAAATGGTTTAGAGAAGACCCAGAGTTATTATTGGCTCTGCAAAATGTTGTAGTTGTTTCACAACTGTTGGAAGTCACTTACCTTCAATATGAGCTTGGCCTTTTGTGGCCACCTATAGTTCATATAAACCCCAACAGCAACAGGAATTAGCAGGCTTGCAAGAGTAATACCTGGGATATAGAAATTTCAGTTTTATTCATTTCCCGTAGGTGAACATATTAAAACAAAGTCTGAAAATTGATGCTCACAAATTACCTATGCTGTCGTAAGGGATCTGGATGAAATCTGTGTCCACCCAGGTTTTAGTGTAAATGAAAAGGCAAAGAGGCATCATTCCCATCCCCAGTACTGTTGAGCATGTTGTCATACTTATGCTGAAAGCAAAAATATTTTTAAATAAGTATAGAATGTAATAGTGAATTGCAAAATAAGTTCTTAATCCTTAAAATTAGTGTCGGTATATTAGCGGAAAAACACTTAAAAATGTTACATTGAACAAGTACTGTTTTTGGTTTGAATTTGCTAATTAAATGAAGGTTAAACCCATCAGAGCTCCAATTGAAAGAAGGTGTTTCAACATTGTAAATAACAGGAAAAAATTGGACTATGAATTAGATAATACTTCACTAAAAAATTGCCTTGGGAAAGTCAATTTGCTTGCAACATCAAATTGCAGATTCTTTAAATCTATTGCTCTAAATAATTTGCAGACAGGCTATTTTCAGTAAAAAAGTTAAAGATTGCCACTGTTCTATGTATTCCTCCGGTCGGGGCAGGTCATCATTTAGGTTCCATGTTGTCTCAGTGCTGTTTCTAATATATTGGTTAATTCAAATATTAGGAATGTAGCTGTTAATGTTAATATATTAAGTTGAAATAAAAGACAGGAAAAGCGTTAACCAACCTATGCAGATGCAGCATTTAGTGGCATTTAGAAACATAAGTGCAGGAGGAGGCCATTCAGCCCTTCAAGCCTGCCCTGCCATTCTTCATGATCGTGGCTGATAGTCCAACTCAGCAGCCTAATCCTGCTTTCTCCCCATAACCTTTGATCCCATTTGCCCCAAGTGCTATATCTTGTCACCTCTTGAATACTTCCAATGTTTTGGCATCAACTACTTCTTGTGGTAATGAATTCCACAGGCTCACCACTCTTTGGGTGAAGAAATGTCTCCTCATCTCCGTCCTAAATTATCTACCTCGAATCCTCAGACAATGATACATGATTCTGGACACACCCACCATTGGGAACACCCTCCCTGCATCTATCCAGAACCTCGTCAATTTCACTTTATACGTCAGACCCGCCATCCCCAGAATCAGCCTGGTAAACCTTCCCTGCACTTCCTCAAGAGCAAGAGCTTCCTTCCTAAGAAAGGGAGTCCAAAACTGCACGCAATATTCCAGGTGTGGTCTCACCAAGGCTCTGTATAACTGCAACAACACATCCCTGCTCCTGCACGTGAAACCTCTCACAATGAAGGTTAAATTGATGTGGCATATAATTTTTCACTGAACGTATTAATTGGCCATAATATTGTCTGAACAAAATTGAAATGAACAAGATTTCGAACAACTCTCTGGAGATGAAATTGATGGTTGGCAATGGAGCAAGCTGGGAGATAGCAGTTTGGGTGATTTGTTTTGAACCAAATCTGACTTGATTTTCACATGGCATGTAAAACAGCTGCTGACATGTTAACACTCGGTTTGTATTATTATCCAAGGTCAATTTCTCTCATTTTAAGACCAAATGAAATAGAAATAGGAGTAGGTCATTCAGCCCCTTAAGCATGCTCCTTCACTCAATGGGGTCATGGCTGATCCAAGGGCGCTCACATCCACTTGCCTGCCCTTTCCCCATAACTCTTGATTCCCCTTGATTTTATCTCCAACTTGTTGAGTTTTCACAGATTTTATGTAGTAGTAGTGTTTACATTTTATTCATATTGCACAGTATGTTTGAATTACTGATGATGTTGCAAATATAAATTAGACGTGTTGACATGTGTCCCTGCAGTGGCAGCCTGCAGGGCTTTGGACTAAATGCTATAAAAAGGGATTAGTGATTTGATCTTTGCTTGCTTCAGGCATAGAGTCTTAGACCTGTACAGCACGGAAACAGACCCTTTGGTCCATTTTGTCAATGCCGACCAGACATCCTGAACTGATTTTGTCCCATTTGCCAGCATTTGGACCATATCCCTCTAAACCCTTCCTATTCACGTACCCATCTAGATGCCTATTAAATTTGTAATTGTACCGGCCTCCACCACTTCCTCTGGCAGCTCATTCCATAAATATACCACATGCGTGAAAAGGCTGTCCCTTAGCTCCCTTTTTAAATCTTTCTCTCTCAACCTAAATTTGTGGCCTTTGGTTTTGAATTCCCCTACCCCAGGGAAAAGACCGTGTCTATTAACCCTATCCATGCCCTTCATTATTTTATAGACCTCTATAAGATTACACCTCAGCCTCCGATGCTCCAGGGAAAATAGCCCCAGCCATTAAGTTTCGTCCTCTAGCTCAAACCCTCCAGTCCTGGCAACGTTCTTGTAAACCTTTTCTGAACTCTTTCAAGTTTCACAACATCTTTCCTGTGTAGGGAGAGCAAAATTGAATGTCATATTCCAGAAGTGACCTCACCAGTGTCCTGCACAGCCACAACATGACCTCCCAGCTCCTATACTCACTACACTGACCATGTGATGGGCCAAATAGCTTGTTTTGTGCTTTAAATTTTCTATAATTCCATAGAACAACTCATCTAAATATCACCATTGGCTGATAACCTTAATGGGGTAAAACTCTCCTAATTATTGCGCAAGTTTAATTTATGAAAAAGCATCATTTATAATGGTTTAAACATTTTCATTGCAGCTTGTAACTTTTGTTTCATTGAAACATATCCGTGTAAAATACGGAGAGCACTGGAAATAATTGATGTCTGCAGTTGTGAAGACAGATAGTAATTGAAATTTAATATCAACAAATATAAATGTGAATTATTTCATAGCCTAGAAGACAGCAGAAAGAGAAGAGAAGAATCTGAGATAAAAAGGTGTAGAGCTGGATGAACACAGCAGGCCAAGCAGCATCAGGGTAGCAGGAAAGCTGACGTTTCGGGACGAGACCCATCTTCAGAAATAGGGTAGGGGAAGGGGGTTCTGAAATAAATAGGGAGAGAGCGGGAGGCCGATAGAAGATGGATAAAGGAGAAGATAGGTGCAGAGGAGACAAACAGGTCAAAGAGGTGGGGATGCAGCCAGTAAAGGTGAGTGTAGGTGGGGCATTAGGGAGAGGATAGGTCAGTCCAGGGAGGACGGTCAGGTCAAGGAGGCGGGATGAGGTTATTGGGTAGGGGATGGGGGTTGGGCTTGAGGTGGGAGGAGGGGATAGGTGAGAGGATGAACAGGTGAGGGAGGTGGGGACAAGCTGGGCTGGTTTTGGGATGCAGTTGGGAAAGGGGAGATTTTAAAGCTTGTGAATTCCACATTGACACCCTTGGGCTGCAGGGTTCCCAAGTGAAGAATGAGATGCTGTTCCTGCAGCTTTCAGGCGGCAAGATTATGGCAATGCAGGAGACCCAGGACGGACATGTCGTCAAGGAGTGGGAGGGAGAGTTGAAATTGTTCGCGACTGGGAGGTGTAGTTGTTTGACGCGAACTGAGTGGTCCCCAAGCCTCCGCTTGGTTTTCCCAATGTACAGGAAGCCACAATGGGAACAGTGGATACAGTATACCGCATTAGCAGATGTGCAAGTGAACATCTGTTTGACGTGGAAGGTCTTAGGGCCTGGGATGGGTGTGAGGGGGTAGGTGTAGGGGCAAGTGTAGCACTTCCTGTGGTTGCAGGGAAAAGTGCCGGGGGTGATAGGGTTGGAGGGGAGTGTGGAGCGGACAAGGGAGTCACAGAGAGAGTGGACCCTCTGGAAAGCAGATAAGGGTGGGGAGGGAAAATTGTCTTTGCTGGTGGGGTCGGATTATTGATGGCAGAAGTGTTGGAGGATGATGTGTTGGGTCTGGAGGTTGGTGGGGTGATGCATGAGGATGAGGGGGATTCTATTTTGGTTTTTATTGTAGGGAGGGAGTGTGTCGAATGTGGTTGTTTTTCAGGCTGGAGGCTTGTGACCACAGTGTTCCACAGGGATTGGTTCTGGGTCTTCTCTTGTTTGTCATTTATATAAATGAGTTGAATGAAAATATAGAAGACATGGATGATGAATTTGCGGACAACACCAAAATTGGTGAGATAGTAGACAATGAAGACTGTTTTCTAAGATTACAAATGGATCTTGATCAAATGGGCCAATGAGTAGAAAAATGGCAGATGGAGTTCAATCTGGACAAATACAAGGTATTGTATTTTGGTAAAACAAATGGGGGCAGGACTTAAACAATTAATGGTAGGGCCTTGGATCGTGTTGCAGGACAGAGTGACATAGGTTTTCACGTATGTAATTCCCTGAAGTTTGTGTCTCATGTAGACAGGATTGTTAAAAGAGCATTTAGCTCAGACCCTTGAGTATGTGAGTTGTGATGTAATGTTGAAGTTGTACAGGACATTGGTGAGGCCTTGGCTGGAGTACTGTGTCCAGTGCTGGTCACCCAGTTATAGGAAGGATACTGTGAAGCTGGAGAGGGTTCAGAAGAGAGTTACCAGGATGTTGCCGGGTATGGAAGGTTTGAGTTATAAAGAAAGGCTGGGACATTTTTCCACTGGAGCGTAGGAAGTTGAGAAGTGTCCCTATATTCGTGTGTGGAATAAAATTCCTGAGGAAGTGGTGAATGCAGGCGCTGTTACAACATTTAAAAGACACCTAGATAAGTACATGAATAGGAGGTTTGGGGGTATATGGGCTAGGAGCAGGCAGGTATAATTATGTTAGTTTGGGGCTATGGTTGGTATAGACTAATCGGGCCGAAGGATCAGCTTCCGTGACTCTGTGATAAGTCCATCAGTGAATAGGGAGAGAAAATGGGTCAAAGCTTATGGCTAGGCCATATAAGAATAGAATTTATACTCCGCTGGGAATCATGTTAACACTGTGAAGATATAGATACAAGGACTGCGGAACACCGTTGGCTGTATGACTGGATCACAGTGGGTGTCAGAGTCTGGAGCAGAAAAAGCAAAGAAAACTGGTTCTGAAATGGTTCATAATGCAGGCAGACAGGTAATAGTGAAATTCTAATAGATTAGCTTTGATTTAATCGCACATACTGAAAATTTCATCTTACAACTAACTAAAATTAACCAATTAAAAGTGTGGCATGGTGGGTCAGCGGTTAGCACTGCTGCCTTACAGCGCCAGTGAGTCAGATTTGATTCCAGCCTTGGGCGACCGTATGTGTGGAGTTTGCGAATATCCCGCATCTGTGTGCATTTCCTCCCATATCCCAACCCTCCAAAGAGGGTTGGTGCAGACTTGATGGGCTGAATAGCCTGTTTATATTGAAAAAATTCATTAGGAATGGCACTGTATATATTATGTGACCATGATCAGGGTGGCCAGAACAGGACTCTTGGCAAGTTGGCGGTCTGGCCTGTCAGTACAGCCAGGGTCTCCTGGTTATTGGTGAGGGAATGGTGACAGTGGAGACAGGTCCTGTCCTGGTTTTGGGGCGAGTGGAGGGTCCAGCATGGACCCGCCATTGGGCCCAGGAACAAAGAGATGGCACTGGAGAGTAGTGCTCCGACATTGGTGGGCCCGGCACAGGTGGTGGTGCAATGTCATTGGTCAGCTGGCTCAGGGCTCAGGACCCATAGTGGAGGCAGCAGAATGAAGATGGACTTTCTTTCAGCTTCATCTTTTTATTCTTAAAATATTCAAAATGGCAACATCTTTTTACAGTATTGTACTGTGTTGTTCGTTGTAGCGCGCAAGTGGCAATAAATCTTAAATCAAATCAAATATATTATATCATCAGTTCAATCTGATAGCTTTAATGATTTCAATTTGTTCTTGTCAACCGAATGATATTTTAATGTGTAGGCAATGTGATTATATAAATTTTCTGTCCTGTCATGATATGCAGTTCACTCGACAAACAGATTTAATGCAGAATCACATTTTATATATAACGTTACTATAAATCTGCAATGTCATTTTTGCTGTGCTGACTAAGTACACACAGCTCCTACAGGTGCAAGTGTATAAACTATACCTGATACATGTGGCTTGTTGATTGAGATGTCCTACAGTCACCAGTTTGTGATTGTCAGCCTATTGAAATGATTGAAGGGGAACTCACGGGCTGGCCAGCACAAAGGCAGCACAGCTTGATCAATGAGCTATTATTTCACATGATCTAAAACACTTTGAGATCTATATTGTTGGCAAGTTCCACTTTTTCAACAATCATCAATGTGACAATAGAGAAGCTACCAATGAATCGATTTATATTTTATAGCTGTTTTAATAGCATTTTCTAACAACTGTACAAATCCTCCAGAAGGAGCAAGCTAATGTTAGATAGTAATAGTATGTGAAAAACAGATGCAGTCGTTCCAAAATGACATGTATGTAATATTTTGCTAGAATATCAAGTTAACATACTGGAGCATATTGGAAAAACAAACTGAGATGACATTATTGACTTACCTAAGATCCATGTCTCCATCCATCCAGTAAGTCATAATGTTTGAGCCAGTTCCACCCGGACAACATCCCATTATTAATACTGCCACTGCTTGGACAGGATGTATTTGAAAGGCCGTTGACAACAGAAAGGCAGTGAGGGGCATAATGCCGAACTGACAAAGAAAGCCCACGCAAATTCCCCATGGTTTCTTAATATGGCCCCAAAGCTTTTTGGCTTCAACATTACAACCCATGGAAAACATCACCAATGCCAACAGGATTGTCAGCACAGTACTTAAAATAAGGCTCATAGACTGGTTAAAATTGTCAATAGGCAATAGACAGGATGTGTCATTGCAGTTGGTGGCATGTTCAGGACAGAACGAATAAATCATTGTAAAGTTTTTCATCGTCTCCATAGCCAGGTCTTCTCCCGTCTTTTCAGGTCCACAGCCCTTTGACCAGTTGTTCCTGTCAAAAGTAACAATATGTAAGGAGCCCAGAGACGAACCGCTCAATATCCTGAGTATAAAGAGAAGGAATTGAATGTGATTTTGCCTTTAATATATTTGCAGTGCAATAAAAAAGTTATAAACATTTACTCGTATCCTATAGGCTTGGCCATTGGAAATATGCAAAAATGATTGTCAGCATTATGAGTTAAATTAACACCATCTTGATTACTACATTTAGCGTCCAAAGTGCTATATGGGCAATACTATTGTAGAACAGCTGCAAATGTATTTTTTCCTAAATATAAGGGATGTGAATTACAGAGATGGAACTAGAGATGGAACTTGTGCAACATTTAGGAACATGTTTTGATTTACAGTGATTTAACTGGATTGTGTCTTTCCTCACCTAAATCTGCCAAAATACCTTTTCAGTCCTTTCTCCCTCAGATGCTGGTCTGGCTTTTCCTTGAATGTCTTTAAATGATGCACTTCAAACACTTCCTGTGGTTATGAATTCCACATTCTCATCACTGAAGGGGTGGAGAAGTTCATTAATACTTCTGCTTGTTTGAAAATAAATCTGGCCTGTTATGAATCAAATCCAACTTTATGCATGCAATCTATTTAACAATGCTCAAGAGTGGCTGCCTATTACTTTTAATCAGTGGATGGATATAAGTAAAAACAGATATATGTATGATTTCACTGTAAGCTATTGATCTCTTCAATAGTTGGAAAAACACCATCAAGGCTAAATTTGATCGCTGACAAAAGTTGACATGGGACTCGTGATGCAGCATTAACCTGCAGCCAGCCCTTTACATGTAGACAGCATGCAAATGTCATCTTGACTGCTCACTTACACCATAGCAGCATACAGCACAGCTCCAAATGTACTGTTAAATGATTGAATGGCTCGACGTGAGTTTTTTCAAGAAACAACATATCAATTCAGTCCGCACCTTTCAATAGGTGGATGTGTTGTGGTGCAGCAGGTCATGAAAGTGTATCTGACGAAGCCTGGAAAAGTGTTCCATATCTTCACAAGCAGTTAATACGCTGTGACAGGGCGGAGAACCTTCCAGTTCTCTGACACAGGTATAGAATCCTTGATAAATAAAGTTGGATTGGAGGAGAGAGACCGTCTATACGGGGGGCGGGGGAGGCGGTGTCCTGGAGCAGTCCAGAAAAACTTTGAGAAGGTTACAGAAACAGGTTGCTAACATTGTCTATACCGGTGAGTATCATTAAAGGATATGGATATATTGCAGAAAAAGGTTTAATGACCTCATAAGAGTGGTCAAGGTCAATGAATTTATCCACGAATGCCTTCTGCTTACAATTGAACCCCTAGCCTTACACAATGTTCTGTTCACCACGCCCATATCACTCACCCACTGACAATCTCTGTTACAAATGACTCATGCCTCACATTTTTGCTTCATTACATTTTAACACATTTTGCACCACTGCAAGTCTTGCGCAACTCCAGGCTCGCATATACTAACAGCACAAGACTGACCCCTGTCTGTTTTACAGAACAACATGACACACAACTGCAGGGGGCAGGTGGAGGTGCATTATTGCCTTAGCCACATCTAAAACACCTTGTTATGGCTGAAATGATTGCGCTTCATAGAAGTTTATAAAATAATGAGGAGTACAGATAATGGTAATTGTCTTTTCCCTAGGATGGGGATTTCGAGACTGGGGCCACATTTTTAAGGTGACAGGAGAGAGATTTAAAGAAGACATGAGGTGCAAATCCTTTACACAGAGGGTGGTTCGTGTATGGAATGAACTTCCTGGCAAAGTGATGGTCGCGAGTACAATTACAAAGTATAAAAGACACTTCGGATAAGTACATGAGTGGGAAAGGTTTGGAGGGATATGGGCCAGGAGCAGGCAGCTGGGACTGGTTTACTTTAGAATTATGTTTGGCATAGGCCGGTTAGACCGAAGGTTCTGTTTCTGTGCTGTATGACTTTATCACTCTATGATGATGTACTCATCGCTTTTGCTCCTTCTCACTTCTGTCTCATCCTGGAATCTTTGATTTATAAGCTGTAAATGGTCTCCAAAATGTCAGCTTTTGTGCTCCTGAGATGCTGCTGGGCCTGCTGTGTTCATCCAGCCTCACATTTTATTATAATGGTCTCAGTATAGACTGCTTGTCTTTTTCGAACCATGTACCTACCCTTGTACCTGCTCCTTTCAGATCTCCAAAAACTACAGCTGACCAATCAATGGTACAGAAGCAAGATCTGGTTGAAGAGAAACTAATTAATGATTGAGAAATGCAGCCAGTCACTCTGACACTCACAAACTGGCACTGAGCGTATTGCAGAAGGTGGCAAAAACATCATAAATCATCGGACATGAGAATACTGCAAACAAGACAGGGAGCCACACCGTGGCAGGGGCGGGGGGGGGGGGGGGGGGGGGGGGTGGGGGGGTGGATAGCCCTGCTGCTGAAGACTTGCGTCAGGAGTTCATTGGGGCTGCAGTAAATGGGGCTGATGAATGCTGGATGGTGGGTGTGTGTCCACAACCAGGCGTCACAGTCTCAGGGTTCAGGGACATTTCTTTACCCAAAGAGCGGTGAGCCTGTGGAATTCATTACCATAGGAAGTAGTTGATGCCAAAACATTCAATGTATTCAAGAGGTGACTAAATATAGCACTTAGGGTAAATGGGATCAAAGGTTATGGGGAGAAAGCAGCATTAGGCCATTGAGTTGGATGATCAGCCATGATTGTGGTGAATGGCGGATCAGGCTTGAAGGGCCAAATGGCTCCTCATGTTCTAATCTTCTATGTTTGTATGTGTGTGTAGAAATGCCTGGTGTATTAGCAATGCAACCTGAAAGGTGGCTGTCACTTCTGGGGAGCATGGAGGAAATACCAGCGAGGCAGTGAGCTTTGGGCAGAACTTGGTACTGATGCTGTCTGGGGCAATTCAACCAAAATACTTGATCCACCCATGACAGTCAATATCACAACTTCTATTCCAGCACAGATATAAGCATGTGCTATTCTTCCAAAGGCCCAGGCATTACAGTTGGTGGCTGACCCTGAATACTTACAGTCATTGACACTTACCTGACAGGAGCTACAAGTCAAGCTGGCAATGTATAGTTAAAAAAAATCTTAGTTACTTATTGGGAACAAGGTAACAAAAGTACTACTAGCTTGCCTACATACATACACATAAAATGGAATTGCCTCAATACTCCCACAGGAAAAGACCAAAATGCATTCTGACAGAAGCTGCATGTCCAAGATTTTATTCCTGCCTCAGTTTGAGATTGCAGCCAAATAGGGATCAGGGTGTTGCACTGCGTAGAAAGCAGATGCAGATTTTCCCCAAAGAAGATTATTAGTTACCAGAGGCTGACTCTTCCACTTGTTCCATCAGGGGATGACGTTTAGCACCCTTGTCTCAAACACTCTGCACCTCAACATAAATGGAAATACAATAGAAATGTTATCAGCTTAAAAGCAACATAGTCTTGTTCCAGACCAGTGAAGATAAATAAAAGAACATATTAGTTATTTGGTTTTGTGCAGATCTCATTATTCACATAGCTGTTTGCAATTTTAACAAAGTCATGAAATAATTTAATGGGTTAACAGATCTATTGGGCACAGGAATTTTATACAGATACTTTAGAATGATTTATATGAAGATGAGCATGAAATGTTCAAGAGACTTCCTTTGGTCAAACATGGCAATAAAATAGCAATTTTTAAAAGCAATGATGCAGAAATGTTATTCCAGTCCTTAAAGGGTTACATCTGATTGGCATTACATTGTCAGTTTTATACCTTGACTCTGATTTATCTGGAGATATCACCTGAGCTAAATTACTAAATGATATAGCTGATGGGACAGTAAAGTAATAATGGCACAATGTACCAATATCTTTAGCTTGATCATTCTTCACTAACTATGATAAGCGATAAACCCAGTAGATATTTTCACGTCAAAGTTAGAGCAGGTACCTGGAGACTTCAGCTCACTGTTTGCTCCAATAGACTTCTGTTTTGGACACTGGCATCAACATCTCCTCTTTCTAATCTACATGCTGTGCTAGGCCAACATCATTGGCTAGCCCAGTGTTAGCTTTTACATGTGCACTAATGATTCTCAAATCTACTTCACCATAACTGCCACTAAATGATCAGGATGCATTTCTGATATCCAGTGGTGCGTAAGCAGAATTTTCTTCAATTTTATATTGGGAAGGCAGAAGTGATTGATTTTAGTCTGTTCTATAAACTCTGATCTTTATCACCTCCATCCTTTCCTTTGTTAACAATCTCAGACTAAGCAATTCTGCTTGCAACGTTGGTATCATGTTTGATCTCAAGCTGAGGTTCCAATAACATATCTGTAATTTTGCTAAAAATGCTTATTTCCATTCTGTATCATCTCATGCCTCTGCTCTCAGCCCATTAGCTGTTGGAACCTTGAATTGTGCCTTAGGTACTTCTACTCCTGACAATTTCAAGGCACCCTTGGATCGTTTCAGATATTCTACTATTCATAAATTTTGGCTTATTCAAAACTCTGCCGCCTGTGTCTTACCACAGAGCAAGTACCATTCCATTATTACCACTGGACTCACTGACCTACATTGGCTCATGCCACAGCAACATCTTAATTTTAAAACTCTCATTTTTTTTTCAAATCTCTCTGTAGATCTGCCCCCCCCCCCACCTCTTTGGTTTTCTTCAGCTCCATGACCCTCTTGAATATTGTGTTTATCTCATTCTGGTCTCTTGCTCATTCCCGGATATACCATTGACAGCCAGGCCTTCATTGTGCTGCTCCTAAACTCTGGAATTTCCTCCCTTTGCCTCTCTGGCTTTGTGCTTTGAGACACCATTTAAAACCTGCCACTTTGACCAAACTTATGGTCATCGGACATAATGTCTCATTGTAGCCTGGTGTCATAATTTGTCCTTTATTGGTTCTGTGAAATACCTTGGCATAATTTATTTTGATAAAGATGTTATATATGTAAGAGTTGTTGTTGTGTTAAGTTGCTCTTAGTAAAATTAGAACTGGATTTGTGTGCAGCTTATGGCTTGCCTAATATATGCTGTAGGATAGAATTTGACATAATTAGGGTTGTATTATAAATTCACCAATTCTGATGAAAGGTTGTTAACCTGGAATGTTCTCTCTCTCGACCCCTCTGTCTCCACAGATGTTACCTCATGTGTGAGAGTGATTCCAGCGTTTCCTGTTTATATTTCACCAGAATACTGCCTGGAATGAGATAATACAAAATGCACATAAAAATTCGGGATTGTTTCTGTTAGCCTTACTTCAATTGTTGGTAAAGTGTTAGAAAAGGTTATAAGGGATAGGATTTATAATCATCTAGAAAAGAATAAATTGATTAGGGATAGTCAGCATGGTTTTGTGAAGGGAAGGTCGTGCCTCACAAACCTTATTGAGTTCTTTGAGAAGGTGACCAAACAGGTAGATGAGAGTAAACCGGTTGATGTGGTGTATATGGATTTCAGCAAGGCATTCGATAAGGTTCCCCACAATAGGCTATTGTACAAAATGCGGAGGAATGGAATTGTGGGAGATATAGCAGTTTGGATCGGAAATTGCTGAAAGAAGACAGAGGATGGTAGTTGATGGGAAATGTTCATCCTGGAGACCAGTTACTAGTGGTGTACCGCAAGGGTGGGTGTTGGGTCCACTGCTGTTTGTCATTTTTCTAAACGACCTGGATGAGGGCGTAGAAGGATGGGTTAGTAAATTTGCAGACGACACTAAGTTTGGTGGAGTTGTGGATAGTGATGAAGGATGTTGTAGGTTACAGAGAGACATAGATAAGCTGCAGAGCTGGGCTGAGAGGTGGCAAATGGAGTTTAATGCAGACAAGTGTGAGGTGATGCACTTTGGTAGGAGTAACCAGAAGGCAAAGTACCGGGCTAATGGTAAGCTTCTTAGTAGTGTAGATGAGCAGAGAGATCTCGGTGTCCATGTACACAGATCATTGAAAGTTGTCACCCAGGTTGACAGGGCAGTTAAGAAGGCATACAGTGTTTTAGGTTTTATTAATAGAGGGATTGAGTTCCGGAACCAAGAGGTTATGGTGAAGCTGTACAAAACTCTGGTGCCGGCCGCACTTGGAGTATTGTGTACAGTTCTGGTCACCGCATTATAAGAAGGATGTGGAAGCTTTGGAAAGGATGCAGAGGAGATTTACTAGGATGTTGCCTGGTATGGAGGGAAGGTCTTACGAGGAAAGGCTGAGGGACTTGAGGCTGTTTTCGTTAGAGAGAAGAGGGTTGAGAGGTGACTTAATTGAGACATATAAGATAATCAGAGGGTTAGATAGGGTGGATATCCTATCTAACCCTTTTCCTAGGATGGTGACGGCGAGCACGAGGGGCATAGCTTTAAATTGTGGGGTGAAAGATATAGGACAGATGTCAGAGGTAGTTTCTTTACTCAGAGAGTAGTAAGGGAATGGAACGCTTTGCCTGTAACGGTAGTAGATTCGCCAACTTTAAGTACATTTAAGTCATCATTGGACAAGCATATGGACATACATGGAATAGTGTAGGTTAGATGGGCTTCAGATTGGTATGACAGGTCGGCACAACATCGAGGGCCGAAGGGCCTGTACTGTGCTGTAATGTTCTATGTTCTATGTTCTATGTTCTAACAGCTGAGATTATGGAATGACTGGATAGAGCTGTCTAACATTGAGGCAGAATGGGACAAAATCAATATAAGTGCATTGATTGAAGGGTCAAGGATGAGGGCTCTCGGACAAAACACACAAGAAATGTTGTTACACGGAGGCCATGAGACAGTGACATGTATTACTGGAGGTAGTGATTGAAGCAATACTCATGATATATCAATAAGTTAGATCTTGAGGTGACTGAAATAAAGGAGGATTTACGGACATGGGATCAGGAGGCACAGAAAATTAAGTCTTCAGTTGTGTGGAGGTCAAGCACCAATGTCCACTGGTTGGAGTGATGGGCCTGTTTTCATGTTGTAATTTCCTTTTGAGTCCTTGCATCCTATTGAGGCTTCTGGGGAAACTGAGTGATCACTTATAACAGGAAAACAGAAAATTTACTTTCTGACATTTAATACTGTTGTCATTGTTGAGTCATCCACCGCTAACAACTTCAAAACCCTTGACAGGAAATGTATTTGAACCAGCTGTAACAAATACTGTGATTACAAGAGTCAATTTGCACACAGCAAATTTCCAAATCAGCAATAAGAGACATGACCAGTTACACTGTTTGAATTATCCTTCTTCATGGTTAAATGCTAACAAGGTTAGAGAGAAATCCCTTGGTCTTCTTCAAATACTGTCATAGGATCTATAAAACCAACCTGGATGAACTGGCAGGAACTCCTGCACCAAATGGCTGTTCAATGCTAATGATGATCAAGTCCCAGGTTACAGTGCTGCAGGAATCCCTAACAACTCTAGAAAGCCACAGCCATCAGAAACAGAGGAGCTGTGAAGGTGAACATTTCACATGGCTTTGTAGTCTTTAGCAGAGAGTGGAAAGAACACAGTGTAGGTAGAGCGATAATGGGAACTGCAGATGCTGGAGAATCCAAGATAACAAAGTGTGAAGCTGGATGAACACAGCAGGCCAAGCAGCATCTCAGGAGCAGGAAAGCTAACGTTTCGGGCCTAGACCCTTCATCAGAGAGGGGGATGGGGAGAGGGTTCTGAAATAAATAGGGAGAGAGGGGGAGGCGGACCGAAGATGGAGAGAAAAGAAGATAGGTGGAGAGAAGAGTATAGGTGGGGAGGTAGGGAGGGGATAGGTCAGTCCAGGGAGGACGGACAGGTCAAGGAGGCAGGATGAGGTGGTAGGTAGGAGATGGAGGTGCGGCTTGAGGTGGGAGGAAGGGATGGGTGAGAGGAAGAACAGGTTAGGAAGGCGGGGACAAGGTAGGTTCACTCTGGGTAGAGGCCATTAACTTGCTCTGTGTGTAGAAAGAGATTCAGCCCTTCATGCAAACTGTTAACACACCAGCAAGCTCACATGGTGTAGATACTGTTCACCTGCTCTATTTGTGGAAAAGGCTTTGCTGTTTGCTAATACACCAGCAAATTCATAAAGAACCACAGTGGAAAGATTTTGCTCTGACTTACAACAAGGAATGAACTGGGGTCTTTGGGCCATTTTTACTGATTTATTAATCCTTGCTGAATTAAAGTTGCTGATATTGTAGATAAAATATTAATACAGTTGTGTGCCTGGAGGGTAGGTTTTGGAAATGATGACAACTTCATTGTATATCAACACATTCACACTGGGCAGTGACTGCCCACCCGCTCAGTGTGGAAAAGAGGATTTTCTGGTACATCAGGAGTGAGTTTCCATTTAACTGTAAGAGTTGATTTTTGATGCTGTTGTTATTTGTATTAACCATGTTTTTGGGGTATGTTTCTGGTGATGGTTGTAAACAGCACTTGTCTGGTTACATGGGATAGAATGATGTTATGTAGAATGAGCCAATCAGGATGCTTTACACCACAGGTGGGAGTCAGTGACAGTGCATGATGCTGGAAATGTTATGCACCTTTGGGATTCTGTACAGAGAGCAAGGGCTGCTCTGTTTCTTATTGTTTACTGTTTGTTCAAGGAGGACAGGTTGCACCTGAACTGGAATTGGAGTAGGTGTTGTAATTCTGTTGAAGGAATCTATTACAGCAGTGAGGAGGGATTACATGAACCATCTAGGTAGACTTTAAACACAAAAAAGAGCAGTCCCATTGCTGGGAGACTATAGGCCCATTAATGATCCAAGAGAAATATAAAGGCAGGAAGTTAGGCACATTTCAGGACAGTATGATAGTAATAGGATTGTGATAGTAGGGAATTTCAACTTCTGCAACATTAACTGTGACAGTTATAGTGTGACAGGTTTAGAGGAGTTATTAATATGCCCTCAGGGCAACTTTTGAAGACGGTATGTAGAAGTCCCAACAAGGGAGGGGGAGGTCCTGGACTTACTTTTAGGTAACAGAGCCGGGCAAGTGTTTGAAGTATCAGTGGTGGAACATCATGCAGACAGTTAAAATATTTCCTTTACATTCAAGATTGTTATGGACAAGGATGGGTCTGAAATCAAAGTTCTAAACTGGTGGATTTTAATGGGATGTGATTTGGTCAGAGTGTGCTTGGAGGTAAATTTCTCACAATAATGGGATGCATTTAGGAAGGAGGTACAGGGCTAACATGTTCCAATAAAGGAAAGGGCAGGACCATCAGATTCTGTGATCCCTGAATATCAAGGGATATACAGCATTCAATTCAGAGAGAAGGGGAGCTTATGGAAGATGCCCATGGCTCAAGATGGCAGAAGTCCTTGAGGAGTACAGAGCCATGGCATCAGAGGCAGCGTGACTACAGAACCTGCCAGCCTGTGGAGCTTGGAGTGGGAATCTGGCAGTGGCATGGCATGGGCTAGTGTAGCTCAGAGCAGGACTATAGCAGCAGAGAAGGAAAGTTGGACTCTCTTTAAATTATCTTTATTTTTTGTTTCATTTTAAGTTAATGAGAATGGTGCCTATGCATGGCGATGGTACACACATTTCATTGTATCTTATATTGAATACATGTGACAATAAATGATTCAAATTCAGATGTGTAAGATGGATCTGAAAAAGTACATCAGTAAAACTAAAAGGGGCACATGAAAGGATACTGGCAGGTAAAATGAAGGAAAATCCACCATTGTTTTACAAGTACATTAAGTATAAAAGAATCGTCAGTGCCTGGAATGTGCTGCCAGAGGAGATGCTAGAAGCAACTACAATAGCAGTGTTTAAGAGACATCTTGACAGATACATGAACGGGCAGGGAATGGAGGGATACAGACTGCCTAAAGGCCTGTTCCTGTTCTTAGTAGGGAGATAATGAAAGATCTATGACTCTCTGACTCTATAATTGGTCAAATAGTTTTGGCTCATTTTTAATAATCCTGTATGGGAGTGGGGAGGAGAATTCTGTCTGATGTGCCTTTGGATACATCAATTAGAGGAGGCTTCAAAGTTAGCAATAAGTTTCTAAAGAAGGACCATTCAGTGTTAAGAAAAAAGTATTTATTAAATAGTAAGAGAGATGTGGTATACTGTATCCACTGTACACCTGCACATCTGCCAATGTGGTATACTGTATCCACTGAACCCCTTGTGGCTTCCTCTACATTGGGAAACCAAGCGGAGGCTTGGGGACCGCTTTGCAGAACACCTCCACTCAGTTCGCAATAAACAACTGCACCTCCCAGTCGCAAACCATTTCCACTCCCCCTCCCATTCCTTAGACAACATGTCCATCCTGGGCCTCCTGCAGTGCCACAATGATGCCACCCGAAGGTTGCAGGAACAGCAACTCATATTCCGCTTGGGAACCCTGCAGCCCTATGGTATCAATGTGGACTTCACAAGCTTCAAAACCTCCCCTCCCCCCACTGCATCCCAAAACCAGCCCAACTTGTCCCCGCCTCCCTAACCTGTTCTTCCTCTCACCTATCCCCTCCTCCCACCTCAAGCCACACCTCCATTTCCCACCTACTAACCTCATCCCGCCTTCTTGACCTATCCATCTTCCCTGGACTGACCTATCCCCTCCCTACCTCCCCACCTATAGTCTCCTCTCCACCTATCTTCCTTTCTCTCCATCTTCAGTCCACCTCCCCCTCTCTTCCTATTTATTCCAGAACCCTCTCCCCATCCCCCTCTCTGATGAAGGGTCTAGGCCCAAAACATCAGCATTTGTGCTCCTGAGATGCTGCTTGGCCTGATGTGTTCATCCAGCTCCACACTTTGTTATCTTTATTTAATAGTAATTTTCATTGCTGCATCCAATGCTCTTAAAAAAAATGAGGAGAAAAATGTTACCAAAGAGACTGAAACATCATACAATCCCTACAGTGTGGAAACAGGCCCTTCGGCCCAACAAGGCCACGCTGAACCTCAGTGCATCCCACCCAGACCCATTCCCCCTATAACCCACCTAAGCTACACATCCCGAACACTACGGGCAATTTAGCATGGCCAATCCATCCTAACCTGCACATCTTTGGACTGAGGGAGGAAACCGGAGCATCCGGAGAAACCCACACAGACACGGGGAGAACGTGCAAACTCCACACAGTCACCCGAGGGGGGGAATCGAACCTGGGTCCCGGGTGCTGTGAGACAGCAGTGCTAACCGCCCCTTATAATAATGTGATAATAAATGAAGGTGATAGCCACAATTTTCCTTACTGTTGTATTTAAAACATTACAGGGACTAATTGGAAACAATTTCCCCCTCTCTGGTGTATGAGTTGTAAGAAAAGTGGGAAAATATAGTGCAAGTGAAAAAAAATCAGGTTCTCAACATTGAGAAATGTTTCCTTGATATTTCCTGCAAGCCTTAAATGACAATTTCAGAATCTGATCATTGAGCAGTCACTAATTTCCTTACATTAGAACTTCAACCCACCTTATTAAGCCAAGCCTTCAAATTCTCCTCTCTTTCACTGAGAAAGTAGACAGCACTTATTCTCCACAAACAAACCAATGGCTGTAGCTCATTGGACACTTCTCTAGCAATTGCACAGCTGTCTCTTCACAACAACTGGCTTCAATCTGCACTTCACTGGCAGGCCATTCATTGTCTGAGACAGTTTCAAACAAACTCAAACATTTCATCTTGTACATTAATTGCCTCGTTGTCATGTCAGCTAAACCACACTCATGTCAAAAAGGCACTTCAAAGCTGAAACTGAGATTCAAAATTAACAACCATGGTAAGTAGTGTCTAGGTATAACTCAGTTAAAAGCTACATCATTCCTCTCAGAGACATTTCGAGCTTTAAAAAGGCTTTTACAAACTCTCAGAATGATGAGTTTTGGCACTTCACCATGAAGGCAAGCTCATGATTGGGACAAAGGGCTGGAATTTCTTTTGCTTGATAACCTGAGATTCACCGAATGGGTACCCAGTGTTCATTTTGAATTAGCTAACACTTCTGACTGAAGCCATCCTCTGAAGTTAATCAAAGAAACATTTTTCGGACAGTTGGATGAATCCTCCACGGTGGGTCTGCAGCAGAGCTCCAGAGCTCAGGATCTTGGTTCACTAACATTTTTGATGAAATAGATCATGAAGCATATCAAATACCTGCATACTTCCAACAGGGAGGGAGCTGTTAGCATTACTGCTGTTGAATCATTGAAAGCAAGGTTCAGTGGCATATTTAGGGCAATCACAAGGATTGGTACAATGAATTATTTGATTGACATCCCAAATCACCAGAGAAAGAATTGGACATATCAAACCAATATGCTGAAGATGTACAACTGACAGATGGATGAGCAAAAACAAACATGTCAAATAGCAAAGACAGTGGAGGATAAAAAAAAGTGATGAGAATGAGACAAAGAGCAGCCTAAAAAACACTGAAAATGAATACTCCTCTATTTGGTTAGCTAACTGTTGGGGAGGTTAGGCACTAAGCATTTATATTTGGAGTTTGAACAGTGTGGTAAGGTAACAAGTCTACCACCAGAATTGAAAGGAGACCATAAGCCCAGTCCATGGCTTACTGCGTTAACCATACAAGATGTAGGAAGTTCCTCTTTATCGTACAGCATCCACACCACTTAGGGTGAGAGTAACAGGCCCAGGTAAATGCAGAAATCAGTACGTGTTGGCAAAAACATAAATTGAACCCAGTCAAAGTAGCTGGAAGTCTCCAGTCATTTTAGTGCTTAAACCTCACGGTTCAATTAAATTCTGCGTAGACTACAAAAAGTTCAATGCAATAACAAAAGTATATTCCTACCCAACTTCTTGCTTGGGAGACTTTACTGATAAAGTTAGCATTGCCAAATTTCTTATTAATTTGTTGAAGGGATACAGACAAGTTGCTTTAACAACCTGACCTATAGAGATATTGGCCTTTGTAACACTAAATAGTCATTTCCAATACTGTGTGATACCATTTGAGTTAAACGTTGCCACAAACTCTTTCCAGATGACCCAAGTGGTAGCTGGTGTTTTAAATTGTGATTGTCTGTGGATTCCAACTTTATTATACCTAGGCACTGCTCATTGTGGAGTGCATTTGTTAAATGGGAACTTCTTTGTGCTGGCCAAGATGAGCCAATAATCGGCTTCTTCAGTTCCCTATCTGCTGCTATACTATGGTGGAGGGTGGGAGTGGTGTATTACAGTGTGCTATAATTGTTGTCACAGACAGGGTAAGTTTATTAATCTGTGGGCATATTCACTATTCTCCTGTGAACCTTCCCAGTGTCAATAGGTTTCTGCCCAATTGTAGGCTTAGCATGGTGGCAGTGCTGACAAGCGCAGAAATCAACTGTTTTTCTGTGATGTCTTCTCAACTTGTAATGTGTTTTACTGTTTTGAATAAACTAACCCACCAAGTTAATCAATCTGATGAGTGATTGATTATTAGACATTATCAATAACATGACAGTATGCAGTTGTTTCAATACAGGATAATACAGATAGGGAAAGTTTAGATTATTTGAATTACTTAGCTTTACACTGTCCACACTCTGACAGATAGTTGCAAGATCATTTCATATGAAGGATCTTCAACCTGAAACATTAACATTGTCTCACAACCCACTTCCTCACCAGCTGATTTTTTTCCCAACATTTTCTGTTTTTATTTCAAATTGTCAGCATTTCCAATATTTTGGTGTTGCAATTGAAAAAGCAAGCCTGTGTTTTGGAACGAAATATAATTGAAAGGTCATAAGGATGGGCTAGATATTTTTTCTGTGCAATAATACTTCTGTGAAACTAAATTGCAGAGAGAAGCAAAAGGCTCTGGGAGTGCAGATGCATAAATTGTTAAAAGCTGCAGCACAGGTTGAGGGGGCCACAAGGAAGCATTGAGGCTCATTTCTAGAGGAATGGGATATAAAACAATAAGGTAGCATTACATTTATACTGAAAACTAGTTGGACCACTTTGGGAGCACCCTACAGTTTCGGTTTCCATGTTACAAAAAGAATATTGAAGCACAAGTGATCATGCTGAAAAATAAACTGGCAGGAATGTTAAAGAGTGCTACTTTCCAGAAAGATTCAGCTGCGTTCACTGAAAAAGAAAACTAAGAGATGTATTAAATTGGATTTGATAGAGTTGATTATATCACGTATAGTTGAATCCAAAATGAGGGCAGTCACTACTAGACTAAAAAGGAACCTAGATCTGGAAGATATTTAATTGCACAGACACTTTTGAGAAGGTGGACCTTGCTGTGAAATGGAGACCTTGCAATTTATAGGAAACTTTCGTTATTTGTTTATGGGATATGGTCATTGCTGACCAGGCCAGCATTTATTACCATTTCCCAATTTGCACAGAGAGCAATGAAGAGTCAACCACATTGCTATGAGTCTGGAGTCACACGGAGGGGAAGGATAACAGATCTTCTTCCCTAAAGGATATTAATGAAACCCATGGGTTTCATGACAATCAACGGTGTTAGTATGGTCACCTTTAGACAAGCTTTTTTCCTTTTTAGCTTTTTATTAAATTACATTTTACAATGTGGGTTTCAAATCCATTAACCCAGAACATTACCATTACACCACCTCATATTCCTAAGCACATATACAATGAATGCAGCAATAGAAAGATACAGAGAATTAGATACAATCTAACAGGCTAGTTTCTGAATGGCCTGTCTAGAAATAGCCAAAATTAAAACCAGACACCAACAGAATGACTATATCTAAGTCATTGTTGCCACAATGTCTCTGCCTTCTGATTAGGGGAATCTGATACCAGGATTGCTGAGGTTTGCAGTGAATGTGCAACTGCTGTGTTTCCTGTTTAGACTGGACCAGCCGTTCATCTTTACGCAATCTTCTTTTAAAAGTATTCTTAAAATTTCCCTGTTTATTCTAAGCGCAATTTTCTCACTCAAAGCGAATGTTTTGTTGAGTGAGATTCATTGCAGCTGGTCTGCTATGGCTTAGTGCAAGATCTCTCACACAATCTTCCTCTGTATGGAATTCTGTAATCCCCCACTCTAGATCTGCTATTGTGCACACCTCACCAAGGCCTGTTGATTACCGTTCTCACTGTTACATGTCTGTGTCCATTCATTGGCGGTCATCCGTGCCATTCGATACTATTAATCCTTCCTGGTCTCTGCACTTCCAAATCATCCACTAACATGTCATCACCTCTCCTGATCATACATGACCACTACCTGCTCTTCCATTCACTTCCATCATGGTCAATCCCTCACTTGGACTCATTGCATGAAAAAGCTGACCCACCTCCAAAGACCAAACTCCCTGACTGACCTATCTACTTTACACTGACCTACTGCTTACATTTGACTTGCACAAATGACCATGACTCACTCTCGCTATAGAAAGGACTCCAGTAGGACCAAGCGCCAAGCTGACTGTGACCAACACCACTTTGTGTAATCTGTCAAACCATTGATTTGTTGTGGTGAGAGCTGCAAAAAATTCAGTCTCTTGCCACCCCATTAAGAACTGCTGCTCCCTTTAACTTTCATACATGGCTATTTCCTGGAAACAGATGCAGTGTGTTGCTGTTTAGTTTAATATTCCTAACCATCACATTCATGCCTCTCCCTCTTTGCCAAAAGTCACATCAAGTCATGGAGGCCTCCAGCCTATAAGTCAGTGCTGAAGTCAGTGAGTGCATGCTAAGGAAACAACGTAATGAATATAGAGATTAGCAGCCTCTGAGTAAGTGGTAAAGTGAGAAAATTCCAAGTAAGGAAGCCAGGAGCTACAGGGCCCGACATTGCAATTCTTAAATGCTGCTGAGCCCCAGAGTGTTGAAAAGTTGAAGTGGTATATGAATTAGCCTGAGAACAGATGGGATGATGTGGGGAGGATTGTCAATGCTGACTAGTCAAGGAGGATGGTGGCAGTGAAAGGTGCAGGGACATTGTTCTGAAGAAGCAGTTGCATGATGCCCAGGGCAAGCATTTAGTGAGCTGCAACTGTTAACCTGCTCTGCGTTATGTGTCAGGTATTGGTATCTAGTTTTCTAGGCAAGGAGTAGAGAATTGGAAGTGATGCAAAAATGAGGTGAGTTGGGGTTTTAATGAGGTGCAAATACATGAAATAAGGTAATATCTATCCAATGTCAAGATTCTAAAGTCACCATTTCTGGCTTGAGGGAAAACTTGGGAAAAAATTTTTCTTGACGTTTAAAATCAAATTTTTCCATTCTCACCATATTTTCTCAAATTTCTCACCATTACCATGGCACACAGAGAGGGGCCCTTCCTCCTATCATTACACCAACTTTACAAAAGGGAAGCAGATTATTCTGCTTGACAGATTTACTCCCATACTTATGCACCACATGGCTAGCCTGAACCTCACTCAAAAGGCATACGTTAATCATGGAACAGAGTATGGTCAAAGTTTTGACCTTTAAAGAGACTAAGTGCTTACATGTAAGGTATTTCATTAATAGACAGCCTTTTATTTTAAAGCATATTTGCTGGATATTACACAACTGTTTGAAAGTAGAAAATCTTTTCCACATAAATGTAGTGAATGGTTTACACTATTCAGTGGATTTACAAGTGAAATAAATAAAACAGGATTTGTTTACTCTAGGGAATATCATGTAGGGAAATGATATTTCTCAGAACTTTTCTCGGCAGTTCCACTAATTACACTTCACTGTAATGTCAATGGACTGGTTTTCAATGGAAATATTTATCTAATATTTAAAAAATTTTTCTTGGGTTGAGTGTTACTAACATGGCCAGTATTTATTGCTCATTTCTAATTGCAGTTGAGATGGCGTGAACCAATACCTGAAACAATGCATGAGGTATGGATGCATTCCCAATGCTGTTAATGAAGAAATACCACATTTTTGATTCAGTGGAAGTAAAGAGAAGGCAACACAGTTCCGTATCTGCATGGTGATTGACTCTGAAGCGAGCTACCAGATAGTGGTGTTCCAATGTGTTTGCAGTCCTTGTGGTATCCTGTAGGTGGCAGACACTGCTGGCGCTGATGTGAGGTGAACAAGCCAATGTTGAAGGAAATGGCTAGGACTCTGGTCAAGAGAAATGTTTTGTCCTGGATAGTAATGAGTTTATTTTTGTGATTTGGTGGAGCTGCATTCAGCCAGGCAAGTGAAGAATACTGCACCCAGGCACAAAGCATCATATGAAAGACAGGAACAGGAAACAGAGCCTGGATGGTGCGGTAGGATGTGGAATTGTGGAATGGGAACTCATGGGTCACAAGGGGACCAATATTCTCCCCTTCTACCTTTGCCTCTCCAATGAGCCAACAATTTCCTGGCCCTGGTTATGCTCCCACTGCACTCAGTTCTTCTCTTACCCTCTCCATCCTTTGTACCCCTGACTGTCCTGCACCTGCACTCTGTACACTATATTCAACAACACCTTCTCATCATGAACCATTTCAACACCCCACAACCCCACTCCCTGGGTGACATGTCCATCCTGGGCCTCCTCCAGTGTCACAATGACACCACCTGCAAACTGGAGGAGCAGCACCTCATATTCCACCTCAGGAGCCTATAGCCTGATGGTCTGGACATAGAAATCACCAGTTTTAAAATCTCCCACCCCTGACCTCTTCAAACCTTAGAAATGCAATGTCAAGGCTTTTAAATGCATACAAACATTGTATTTATTGTTCAGTGGCATAAACAAAAAAGTATCTCTGCCAAACCTTTCCCTATGCTCCCTGTTTTTCTTTACAATCCTCAAGTAAATGCAGGAGCTAACTGATTAAACCAATTATAATGACCATACTCACTGCTTTGTGTTTTGTTGGTGATCAAAAATTCGCAAATTTCTGTACCAGCTATCTTTCTTCAGTACCTGCACTAGGTGACAATGAGATTAAGGCTTTATATTAACTGGAGTATGACAGTAACATGTTCATTTGCTGTAATTCCCCTTCCCATGCAGTGGGAAATTCTCAAGTAGTTAGCAAATGCATATTTGCCAGAAAGTTCCAGATTTATAAATCAATGTTCAGGAAGTGGTCAGGCCACAAGAAACTTTGTATATGGCTCAATCTGCACAATTTTGACAATGTCATCATAGAGAGAGTTAGAGTAATAAACAGTTCCTCAATGTGAAACAAACCATTCAAAATTTCTGCATGTCAGTTTTATTCTACATAAAATTTAATCAAATCATATCATGAGAGCAACATAGGGAAGCCTGTTATTAAGGAATCTTAACATTCAGGGAAAGATTGGAGAAATGGTAGCTCAGAGGGTGCCCTAGTTTCTTCCCACAGTCCAAAAATACGCAGGTTAGGTGGATTGGCCATGCTAAATTGGCCAATGTATCTTGGTGGATTAGCCATGGGAAATGCAGGGTTATAAGGATAGGTAAGGGCGTGGAATACTTCTCAGAATGTCAGTGTGGACACGACTGGGCCAAATGGCTTGCTTCCATGCTGTAGGGATTCAATGATTGTGGTAAAATGAGCAATAGGCAACATTTAATTTTGGTGCAGAATGTATATGGGGAGGGGGTGCGGTGGGAGGTGAACTGATGATAACACTTTTGAAAGATCAAAATCAATTTGATCTCCATTTATAATTAAACAGACAAACTATCAGCTAGAAATGAATAATGTTCAATTCTGTCCAAACAACTTCAGCCGATCAACTGTAAAACCTCCATCAAAGCCTTTGTTACCCCTGGATTATTCCAATGTAACTCCATAACTTGATATTACATAAATATTTGCAATCTGTAACCCCTACTCACACCATCTCCTCCTCCTCCTCCATTGCCAAGTGCTCACTGATTTCCATTGGCTCCCATAAAGCACGCCTCAATTTTACAATTCCCGTTGTGTTTTCCTTTATAATCTCATATTTCCTTATCTTTGCCATCTCATGCATGGTCCATAGCTATCTGAGCTATCTGCACTCGGCGAAGCGATGTTCTGATGGTATTATCACTAGGCTATGAATCTAGAAACTCAACTAATGTTCTGGGGACCTGGAAACGAATCCCACCACGGCAGATGGTGAAATTTGAACTTAATAAGGAATCTGGAATTAAGGATCTAATGATAACTATGAATCCATTGTGGATTGTTGGGAAAATCCTATCTAGTTCACTCATGGCCTTCAGGGAAGAAAATCTGTCTCATTTACCTGGCGTGGCCTACATGTGACTCCAGATCACAATAACGTGGTTGAATCTTAGCAATTAGGAATGGGCAATAAGTGACTTAGCCAGAGGCACCCACACTCCATCAGTGAATAAAACAAAAATCCTCCAGCTCTGGCCCATTGAGTGTCCCTGATTCTACTTGCACACAATTTGAGGCTGTGCTTACAGCTCCCAAGCCTTGGGCCATGGGAATTTCATCCCTAAATCTCTCTGTGTCCTCTCTTTGCCTTTCTTTCCTCTTTTAAGGTGCTGCAGACAATCTGATTCCAAGCCTTTTGGTGCCGTGATAAATTTTGTAACCGATGTTAAGCACTCAATTATATTTCTTTAATATTTAGTCAAATTACAGCACGAAAGCACCTCAGAGTGTCCATTGTTAAGGACGTTTAACATTAAAATATAAAGTGAAAGATTGTGGTAAAATGGGCAGGTGGATAACATTTGCAGTACATGGAATCCACTTTACAGGCACAAGCCATAACTCCTTTACAGATAGATTTGTTTTGGTGTGACGAGTGCTTTGTTGCTGTAGAATAATTTAGAGGTGGGTGTGAGTTTTGATCGATACCATTTTAATGTGTCCATTAGTGCACACAAGAATGTCTGGTAGTATTGTGTAGGGTGGCAAAATGTTGGCAGCAATCAGAATGTGAGACTAGTTCACTACCAACCAGCCTTGCCAGTTTGCTCAAAGCTCCATGTTGTCTCTCATACACCTGAACATGTATTCAGTAGTAGCAAAGTCCACCAGGTTATATCAAGAGACTTTTTGATCAGTTGTTGATTGATTTCTTCTGACTGTTGCTGTAATTGGAGAAATATTTTGTGGCTAGTAGAGTTGACAGTGTTATTTAATTTACTGGGTGTACAAGTGTTCAAAGGACTGAAATACTTTGTTCTGAGTTCAAGGTTTCTGTACAAATGCCTTGCACCCAGACATGAGTACAGTTGTATGCATTCTCCTTTAATTACAGCATGACAGGGAGAATGTTTATTTTAGTAACTCACGGGATGTGGCTGCCAGCAATTACCACCCATCCCTAATTTCCTGTGAGAAGGTGATGTTGACCTGCCTTCTTGAACAATGCAGACCTTGTGGTTTAGAAACATCCCCAGTTCTATGAAGTAGCAAGGTCCAGGACTCTGGTGTAATAACAATATAGCAACAAAGGAATATTTCCAAGTTTGGAACTATTTGGTATGATATGTAACTAGGACAGGAAATTTCAAGTGGTGATATTCTCAAGTACCTGTTGTCCTTGCTCTTCCAGGTTTTAGATTTAGAAGATGCTGCCAGAGGAAGCTTGGTGAATTGCTACAGTGTATCTGCAAATTGTGAACATGGGAATCACCAGTAAAAGAAGGCCATTCAGCTCCTCATTACTGCTCTATCATTCAATAAGATAATGGCTGAACTGTCATCTGAAATCCACATTCTTACTTATCCCAATAAATTTCCTACCCCTTGCTAAACAAGAATCTATCTTCTTCTACCTTAAAAATGTTCAATGATTTTGCCTTCACCACCTTCCCAGGAAGCAATTTTCAAAGACTCACTGCCCTCTCTGAGAAAAAGTTTCGCCTAATCTTCATTTGAAATGTGTGGCTCCTGATTTTTAGACAGTGACCTCTTGCCTAAATTCTCCCATTAAAGGAAAAGTCCCCTCCACATCCACCCTGTCAAGGCCCTTCAGAAATTTGTCTTAGAATTCCTATAATGTTGAAAAAGGCCATTCAGCCCACCAAGTCTACACTGACCCTCAGAGCATCCCAACCAGACTCATTCCCCTATATAACCGACCTAATCTGCACATTCCTGTTCACAATGGGCAATTTAGCGTGGCCAATCCACCTAGCCTGCACACTGGGAGGCAACCAGAGCAAACATGGGGACAATGTGAAAACTCCTTCAGACAGTCACCTGAGGGTGGAATTGAACCCCGGCTGTGAGGCAGCAGTGCTAAGCACTGAACCAGCATACCATGCTTACTTCAATCAGCTACCTCTTACTCTTCAAAACCCCAGCAAATATAGCCCTAACCAGTCCAACTTTTCCTCATTAGGCAATCTGCCCATTCCAGCTGTGAGCCTGGTAAATCCCCTTTGAACTGCTTCCAGTGCATTTATGCTCTTCCTTAAATAAATTACCAGTAATGTGCATGCTACTCCAGATACAATCTCACCAGTGCTCTGCATAATCTGAAGGATTAATCTTTAGGTCATTTGCTGTGTTTTTTGTTAGGGCTCATTATCTTTTATGCATCAAGAGTTTTCAGGCATATCTTCATATCTTGTGGAATAAATTGGCTGAGGATTGACAAATTGGTGTCCTTAGGGGAAGACGGTGTGAGTCATCCACTCAGCATTTCTGACTGAAGGTCATTGAAATTGCTTTAGGTTTGCACTTTGCATGCTCATACTGAACTTTGCATTGCTGAAAGGTATTATCCCAGAGCCTGTTCCCCTCTTAGCTATTTAATTACCCAGCAGTATAATTGGACTTGAATTAACGCTAGTGAACCATATGCCCATTTCGCTCAGTGACTAGTCTAGTAACATGCTCCCTATGCTGCTTCCTGCATGAGAATGAGCAGATATGACAGATTGCAGGGCAGGTTGGAGGAACTGGAAGAAGAAGTGCTTTCTCAGCAGGAGATCATATGGTCCCAGGCTGCTCTGAAAGCAAAGCTCCTCCCTGCACCCAAATTAGGAACTGTTCATCACTAAGGAGGTTCTCACTGAAATCTGCAGCTATAACACCCATGGAGGGTGAGGACCACAATCACATCTAGTGACTGTAAAGGTGACCAGGACATGGAATATTACGTATCTGGCCACTTTTAGATTGAAGAAGCCAATATTTACGACAAAATGTTGAATCCATTTGCGTGGAAATTAGGAATAGCAGGGAGAAGAATTCACTGATAGGTGTGGTCTATAGGCCACCAAGTAACGACATTGTGTTGGGGCGGGCAATAAGCATAGAAATAGCTAATGCATGTAAAAATGGTGCAGCGATTGTTATGGGGTATTTTAATCCACATATCGATTGGTCAAACCAGGTCAGTCATGGCAGACTTGAGGACGGGTTCATAGAATGCATCCGCGATAATTTCCTTGAACAATATGTGATGGAGCCAATGAAGGAGCAAGCTGTCCTAGATCTAGTTCTGTGTAATGAGACAGGAATAATTAATGATCTCACAGTTAGGGATCCTCTCGGAAGGAGCCATCACAGTACGGTCGAATTTAAAATACAGATGGAGCGTGAGAAGGTTAAATCCAGTACCTATGTCCTGTGCTGAAACAAAGGAGATGATGAAGGAATGAGGAAGGAGTTAGCGAAGGTAGAATGGGAGCAAAAACTTTATGGTGGGTCAACTGCGGAACAGTGGAGGACCTTCAAAACAATTTTTCACAGTGCTCAGTAGAAGTATATTCCAGTGATAAGGAAGAACTGTAGGAAAAGAGAGAGCCAGCCATGGGTGTCTAAGGAAATAAAGGAAAGTATCAGATTGAAAAAAAACACATACAAAAAAGCAAAGAGTAATGGGAAAGTAGTAAACTGGGAAATCTTTAAAGGTCAACAGAAAGCCACAAAAAAAAGTTATAAAGAAAAGTGAGATAGATTATGAGAGTGAACAAGCTCAGAATATAAAAACAGACAGCAAAAGTTTCTATAAATATGTAAATCGTAAAGGAGTAGTGAAGGTAAACATTGGACCTTTAGAGGATGAGAAGGCCAATTTAATGACTGGGAATGAGGAAATCGCCGAGGTATTAAACTGTTATTTCATGTCGCTCTTCACAGTGGAAGACACAAATAACGTGCTGAAAACTAATGGCAAGAAGGTTATAGCAAGTGAAGACTTAGAAACTATCACTATCACGAGGGAGGCCGTGCTGGGCAAGCTAATGGGACTAAAGGTAGATAAGTCTCCTGGCCCTGATGAAATGAATCCCAGGGTACTAAAAGAGGTTATGGGAGAAATAACAAATCCACTAGTAATTTTTTACCAAAATTCACTGGATTCTGGGGTGGTTCCCACAGATTGAAAAACAGCCAATGTGACACCACTGTTTAAAAAAGGAAGTAGACAGAAAGCAGGTAACTATAGGCCAGTTAGCTTAACTTCGGTAGTGGGGAAAATGCTTGAATGTATCATTAACGAAGAAATAGCAAGACATCCGGATAGAAATTGTCCAATTGGGAACACCCAGCATGGGTTCATGAAGGATAGGTCATGTTTAACCAATTTGGTGGAATTTTTTGAGGACATTACTGGCATCGTGGACAATGGGGAACCTGTGGGTGTGGTGTATCTGGATTTCCAGAAGGCATTTGACAAGGTTCCACACCAAAGGCTGCTACATAAGATAAAGTTGCACGGTATTACAGGTAATGTATTGGCATGGATAGAGGATTGGTTGATCAGTAGAAAGCAAAGTGTAGGGGTAAATGGGTGTTCTTCTGGTTCGTGGTCAGTGGCTAATGATGTGCCTCAGGGATCAGTGTTGGGACTGCAATTGTTTACAATTTATATAGATGATTTGGAGTTGGGGACTAGGTGTGGTGTGTCAAAATTTGCAGATGACATTAAGGTGAGTGGTAGAGCAAAGTCTGCAGAAGACACTGAAAGTCGGCAGAGGGATATAGATAGTCTAAGTGAGTGGGTAAAGGTCTGGCAGATGGAGTACAATGTGGATAAGTGTGAGGTCATCTATTTTGGTAGGAATAACAGCAAAATGGATTATGTTTTACATGGTAAAAAAATTGCAGAACGCTGCTGTGCAGAGGGACTTGGGTGTCCTTGTGCATGAATCGCTAAAAGTAGGATTGCAGGTGCAGCAGGTAATTAAAAAGGCAAATTGAATTTTGTCTGCCATTGCTAGAGGGATGGAGTTTAAAAACAGGGAGGCTATGCTGCAGCTGTATAGGGTCCTGGTGAGGCCACACCTGGAGTACTGTGTGCAGTTTTGGTCACCTTACTTGAGAAGGGATATACTAGCACTGGAGAGGGTGCAGAAGAGATTCACTCGATTGATTCCGGAGTTGAGAGGGTTGGATTATGAGGAGATACTGAGTAGACTGGGATTATACTCATGGAATTCAGAAGAATGAGGGGAGATCTTATAGAAACATAGAAGATTATGAAGGGAAGAGATAAGGTAGAGGCAGGGAAGTTGTTTCCACTAGCTGGTGAAACTAGGACTAAAGGGAAGCAGATGTAGGACTGAGGTCAGGAGGAACTTCTTCACCCAAAGGTTTGTGAATCTGTGGAATTCCCTGTCCAGTGAAGCGGTTGAAGCGACCTTACTGAATGTTTTTAAGGCAAGGCTAGATAAATTTTTCAACAGTAAGGGAATCAAGGGTTATGTTAGTGGGCGGGTAAGTGGAGCTGAGTCTCAAAAAGATCAGCCATGATCTTATTAAATGGCGGAGCAGGCTCCAGGGGCCGAATGGCTTACTCCTGCTCCTAGTCCTTATGTTCTCATGTTCCATTTAATGGTCATTTCTAAAGACCGTCTAATAACAGATAGTACATTTCTGTTCTCTCTTAAGTTATTCAACAATTTATGAAATACATTATAACAAAATGTAACGTATAGGATTTAATAGATTCATTGTTGGTTTGGTCTTTTAACAGGATATTTCGTTGAACATGAGACACAAATTTCATAATTAGCTTCGTATCTCAATTAAATAATAAATAAGTTGTATATTACCAGACTATGATCATAATTTCCAATATATGATTTATTCCTGATTAAATCCTGATTTGTCACAGGAGATTTGTACTTTAGAGTCCCAAACAGTGTTATCTGACATCAGTTTAACAAAGTGCATTATAGCCAGAAGCTTGACCCTTCCTGGTTAGTTATCAATTGGTAATCAACCAAATGGTTGTAGCAGTGGAAATGACTGTTTTCTACTCTTCAGCAAAGAAATGTTATTGGTAATCTTACAATGTAAAGCACGCACGTAACTGCTAATAGAAGATCTTTATCACTAAAATAGAGGCAGCAAGTTAAAAACTTCACAAACCTTCACTCTGTTGGCAATATTTGTTAAGTTTGTAAGATATTCATTGGTTCATGGTTTCATTGCAAGTTTTTACTTGTCTAAAATACCAGAGTTAAATAGTGGATGAGCAGATGTCATTGCTATTAGCCACACATCTGTTAATCTCAGTCATTGTCAGTTAGTTTTTACTAATGAACAGTGAACAAGCATCTTGTAAGGAATTGATAGTTAACTGTTTTCATTAAACTCTGCAAAAATCAAACTAATTTGAAGTTCAAATGCTCAATAATCACTTAAACAAATTACATGTCAATATGAATAATTTGCTGTACACGTTTCTTTATATATGTAGATATACACATATAGACCTAGATATAATTGTCTTGTTTATTGGTTACATGTTTGAGCTAAATGTTAGGTTACAATCTGCACCAGTCATTTTTCAATGGAATGAGTTTAATGATTTGAAATTTTGTTGAATTTTTAACCCTTGTAAAAGTTTCCACACTCCAAAACTAAGCTGACAAATTAACAAGTTAATGAATAAACGAAAACAAAAATTGCTGGAGAAACTCAGCAGGTCTGAGAGACTTAGGATAGAAACTAAAAACCAGGACGAGCAGAGTGGTAATCTTAGGATTACTACTGGTGCCATGGGCTTGTGAGAACACATGGCTACAGAGCTGGTGTAGGAGGGAGGGCTTCAGGTTTGTGGATCATTGGGATACCTTTTGGGGAATGTGAGACCTGTACAGGAAGGATGGGTTGCACCTGAACTGGAGGGGCACCAATATCCTGGGCAGGAAGCATTATAGAGCTCTTTGGGTGGGTTTAAACTAGTTGGGCAGGGGGATGGGAACCGGATCTATGGATCAGAGTATGGGGTAGCTGGTGTACAGGCAAATACAGAATGCAGAGAGTCTGTGAGAAAGATATACAGTTGATAGGACAAAGTCACAGTCAGTGTGATGGGTTGAAGTGTGTTTATTTTAGAGCAACAAGTGTCAGGAATAAGGGTGACTAACTTAGAGCATGGATCAGTACTTGGAGCTATGCTGTTGTGGCCATTACAGAGACTTGGATAACGCGGGGGCAGGAATGGTTGTTGGATGTTCCAGGGGTTAGATGTTTTGAAAGAAATAGTGAGGGAGGTATAAGAGATGGGTGAGTGGCATTGCTAATCAGGGATGGTATACAGCTGCAGAAAGGGAGGTCGTTGTATAAGGTTTGCCCACTGAGTCAATCTGGGTGGAAGTCAGAAACCGGAAAGGAGCAGTCACTTTATTGGGAATCTTACATATATCCCTCAATAGCAACAAAGGCACCGAGGAACAGATTGGGAGGCGGACTGTGGAAAGGTGCAGAAGTAATAGGTTTGTTGTCATGGGTGACTTCAACTTCCCTCATATCGACTGAAGCCTCCTTAGTGCAAATAGTTTGGATGGAGCAGATTTTGTCAGGTGTGTCCAGAAAGGATTTCTGACTCGGTATGTAGATAGGCTGGCTAGAGGGGAGGCCATATTGGATTTGGTGCTTGGCAACGAACGAAGTCCAGTGTCAGATCTCTTGGTGGGACAGCATTTTGATAATAGTGATCACAACTCCTTTGGGATAGGAGCAGGGGGTATGGGAAGATATTTAATTGGGGGAGGGGCATTACAATGCTATTAGGCAAGAACTACAGACCCCCAATTGGGATCAGATGTTCTCCGGGAAATGCATGATAGAAACCGTGCATTCAGGGAGCAGTTGCTGCAAGTACTGAATAGGATTGTCCCACTGAGGCAAGGAAGGGATGGTAAGGTGAAGGAACCTTGGATGACAAGACACATGGAACATCTAGACAAGAGGAAGAAGGAAGTGTACTTAAGGCTGAGGAAGCAAGAATCTGACAGGGCTGTAGAGGACTTCTAGGTAGCCAGGAAGGAACTGAAGGACGGACTTGGTGAGGAAGGGGGTATGAAAAAGCCTTGGCGGATAGGATTAAGGAAAACCCAAAGGCATTCTATACTTGGTGAGGAACAAGAGGATGGCCAGAGTGAGGGTAGGGCTGATCAGAGATAGTGGCAGGAACTTGTGCGTGGAGTCAGTGGAGGTAGGGGAGGTCCTTAATGAATACTTTGCTTCCGTAGTCACCAGCCAGAGGGACCTTGATGTTTGTGAGGACAGCATGAAACAGGCAGATATGCTCAAACAGGTTGATTTTAGGAAGGAGGATGTGCTAGAAATTTTGGAAAACGTGAATTTAGGTAAGTCCCCTGGGCCAGAGGGGACATACCCAAGATTGCTACGGGAAGCGAGGGAAGAGATTGCTGTAACTTTGGCAATGATCTTTGCATCCTCACTGACCACTGGAGTAGTACCAGATGATTGGAGGGTGGCAAATGTTATTCCCTTGTTCAAGCAAGGGAATAGGGATAATCCTGGGAATTACAGACCGGTCAGTCTGTCTTCTGTGGTGGGCAAATTATTGGAGAGCATTCTGAGAGATAGTATTAATGATTATTTGGAAAAGCATAGTTCGGTCAGAAATAGTTAGCACATGGCCTTGTGAGGGGCAGGTCATGCCTTACAAGCCTGATTGAATTCTTTGAGCATGTGGCAAAACACATTGAAGATCGCACAGTAGATGTGGTGTATATGGATTTTAGCAGGGGTTTGATACGGTTACCCAAGGCAGGTTCATTCAAAGTAAGGAGGCATGGGATTCGGGGGAAATTTGGCTGTCTGGTTACAAAATTGGCTGCCCAATAGAAGAGGGTGGCAGTAGAAGGAAAGTACTCAGCCTGGAGCTCAGTGTCCAGTGGTGTTCTGCAGGGATCTGTTCTGGGACCTCGGCTCTTTTTGTGATCTTTATAAATGACTTGGATGAGGAAGTGGTAGGGTGTGTTAGTAAGCTTGCTGATGACATGAGGTTGGTGGACTTGTGAACAGCGTAAAGGGCTGTTCTAGGTTGCAATGGGACACTGACAGGATGCAGAGCTGGGCAAAGAAGTGGCAGATGGAATTCAACCTGGAAAGTGTGAAGCGATTCATTTTGGAAGATCAAATTTGAATGCAGAATACAGGTTTAATTGTAGGATTCTTGTGTGTGTGGAGGAACAGAGGGATCTTGGGGTCCATATCCATAGATCCCTCAAAGTTGCCACCCAAGTTGAGTTATTAAGAAGGTGTATGGTGCGTTGGCTCTCGTTGGCAGGGAAATTGAGTTTAAGAGCCACAAGGTTATGCTGCAGCTCTATAAAACCCTGGTTAGACCACATTTGGAATATTGTGTTCATTTCTCAAGACTTCACTATAGGAAGGATGTGGAAGCTTTAGAGAGGGTGCAGAGGAGATTTACCAGGATGCTGCCTGGACTGGAGGGTAAGTCTTATGAGGAAAGATTGAGGGAGCTAGGGCTTTTTCATTGGAAGGAAGAAGGATAAGAGGTGACTTGATAGAGGTGCACAAGATGATGTGAGGCATAGATAGAGTGGATAGTCAGACACTTTTTCCCAGGGCGGAAATGGCTATTACGAGGGGGCATAATTTTAAGGTGATTGGAGAAAGGTATAGGAAGATGTCAGAGGTAGGTTCTTCACACAGAGAGTGGTGGGCGTGTGGAATGCAGTGGTCATGGAGTCAGATTCATTAGGGGCATTCACGTGACTCTTGGGATAGGCACATGGAGGATAGTAAAATGTAGGGTGTGCAGGGTAGACTGATCTTAGTAGGATAATAAGTCAGCACAACATCGTGGGCTGAAGGCCCTGTACTGTTCTGTTCTGTGTTCTAGGTGTGGCAGCATCTGTGGAGAGAAATTAGAGTTAATGTTTCAAGTCCAGTGATATTTTCTCAGAATTGATAGCATCTAGGAAAATTTGGTGTTTATTTTTCTCCCTTTATTCATTGACAGGATGAGGGCATCGCTGGCTCGGCAGCATTCATTGCCCATCCCTAATTGACCAGAGGGCAGTTATGTGTCAACCACATTGCTGTGGGTCTGGAATCACATGTAGGCCAGACCAGGTAAGGATGGCAGTTTCCTCCCCTAAAGGACATTATTGAACCGGATGGACTTTCCCCGCCTCAATCAGCAATGGATTCACAGTCACCATTAGACTCTTAATTCCAGATATTTTACTGAATTCAAACTCCACCATCTGTCGTGGTGGGATTTGAACTCAGGTCCCCAGAACATTATCAGGCTCTCTGGATTAACAGTCGAGCGATAATACCACTAGGCCATCACCTCTCACTGCTGATGTCAGAGGGTGGCAGACGAAAGGATTAAGCAGATATGCAGCGAGGGAGCCCAGAGAGAGAGAAAGAGAGAGCAAAAGACATGTTGACAAAAAGATTGCTGATAGTGAACCAGGGAAGACGAGAAGCTCGCTAGATGATAGTGGGGGCTATGAGTGAGTGAAAATGGCTTTGGAGTAGGCCTGTAGCTTGGGTTGTGGGTGTTGAGGTTGGTTGGCTCGCTGAGCTGGTTTGTTGTTTTGCAGACATTTCGTAACCGTGCTGGGTAACATCCTCCGTGAAGCCTCTGATGAAATGTCGGTGTGTTTTCCCGCCTGGCTTTTAAACTCTGGGGTCTGTTGCGATGGATTGCCTCACTTCCGGTGAAAATGAGTGAAAATGGGTTGGCTGTGCAGTAAGTGACCCATTTCATGAGAGGCCTGGGTGTGCAGGTGGCTAATTGATATGGAAGGAGATAGTCATGCTCTAAAATTGTTAAACTTGATGTTGAGTTCCAGAGGCTGCAAAGTCTCCAAGTGGAAAATGAGACATTGTTCTTCCAGTTTCCAATGACCCTCACTGGAGCACTGCAGCAAGTCCAAGACAGAGATGTCAGCCAGAGCACACAGTGGTGAGTTGAAGTGGCAGGCAACTGGAAGCTCAGGGTCATTTTTATGGACCAAATGTAGATGTTTTGCAAAGCCGTCACTCCGTCTGTATTTTCTCTCCCTCAGTGTGGAGGTGTTTACTCTCTACAGATGCTGCCAGATCTGTTGAGTTTCTTCAGGAATTTCTGTTTTTGTTTGTTTCCAATCTCCAATTTCAGCTTTTATTTTATTTCAACAAGTTTATTTCAACACTGCAACACACAATCAATGTGAGATATAGAGCTAACTTTCATTGTGCTGGCAGTGATGGGAAGGTGTATATGAAATCAGAAAGCCTGGTGACCATAATAAGAAAGTGTGAAGCTGGATGAACACAGCAGGCCAAGCAGCATGTCAAGAGCACAAAAGCTTTTGTGCTCCTGAGATGCTGCTTGGCCTGCTGTGTTCATCCAGCTTCACATTTTGTTATCTTGGATTCTCTAGCATCTGCAGTTCCCATTATTTCTGATACAATTTTAAGCCTGGTGACCATGCTTCTGTTCAGTTCTGTTCTGCTTTGTTTGTACTTTTTGACTTTTAAACATAACAGCTGCACTCATCAAGATTCTAGAGTGAAGTGAATGTACAATATTATTTAGAGGCAGCTTATTATATTGGAAATGCAACTCTCCAGTCCAGAATCTGAAGTATGATTACAACATTTGTTTGGAAATGTTTTGAGCAGACCCACAGACTAGCCACTAGATTGCAACAATTCAGGAAGCTGTGCGTGGATCTTATGTCTGTGAAACTTGGGAAAATGTAGCATGAGGTTACAAAACTTCTCAATTTCTTTCAATGTGCTCTCTCTGTGTTTTCAATCCAGACCTCACTTTCGTTGTCAGTCTGTTTCTCCATTTCTCACTTGGTCTCTGGTGATTTAATTCTCTTTCCTTCAAAGAGCAGAAAAACAATACAGCACACAAACAGGCCCTTAATCCCGCATCAATTCCTAATCCTCATCTAGACCAACTACTTACTGACCATATGCAGTTTCTGTTCCTCTTCACCTCCCATTCATATGTCTATCAAGATATGCCTTAATTGTTACTAACATGCCTGCTTCCACTGCCTCAACTGGCAATGTGTTTCAGGCATTCCCCATCTTGTTTGGAAAAATCTTCCCTGCACTTCTCCCCTAAACTCCCCCACCTGCCACCTCACCTTGAACCTTTGCCCATCTGTAGTTGACCTTTCCAACCTGAGGGGGCAACAGCCACTGTCTATCCACCCCATCTATGCCTCTCATAATTTTTTAGACCTCTGTCAGATCACCCCACAGCCTGTGTCATTCCAGTGAAAACAATGCGTTTATCCAATCTCTTCACATACCTAAAACCCTCTGGGTCAGGCAACATCTTGGTAACCCTTCTCCGTTTGATCCAAAGCGCCCACATTCTTCTGGTCTTCTGGGAACCAGAACTGCATGCAAAATTCCAAACTGGCCTAACTAAAGTTTATACAGCTGTAACATAACTTGCCAGCTTTTGTATTCGATGCCCCAGCCGATGAAGGCAAGTGTGCTGGATGCCTTCTTGACCACCTTATCCAGGTGCATTGCCATTTTCAGGGATCTGTGGATCTGTACACCCAGGTCCCTCGGTATGTCAATGCTCCTAAATGATCTGCCATTTATTGTATAATTGACAACTGAACTTGATCTTCCAAAATGCATCACTGTGCATTTGTTCAGACTAAACTCCATCTGCCATTTCTATGCTCAAAGATGCAATCTATCTGTATCCCACTGTATCCTTTGACAATCCTGCTCACTATCTGAAACTCTGCCAACCTACATGATCCACCAGGTCATTTATATATATTACAGCCAACAAAAGTCTCAGCGCTGATCCCTGTGGAAATCCACTATTTCCTTCACTATCAGCTTCTTTCTTCACCTCATGTCCTCTGGCACAATCTCTTGCTTCCTTTGGGGTTAGCAAGAGCTGCAGATACAGGAGTCAGAGTTAACACAGTATGAAGCAGTAGGAGCACAGCAGGCCAAGCAGCGTCAGAGGAGCAGGAATGTTGACATATTGGGTCAGGACCCTTCTTCAGAAATACCTGAAACGCCAGCTTTCCTGCTCCACTGACGCTGCCTGGCCTGCTGTGTTCATCCAGCTCCACACTGTATTAAATCTTGCTTCCTTTCACTATTTACCTCTTTCTCTCCTTTTACAGCAGTGATTTTGAACAAATCCGAGCATTTCCAGGGAACACATTTTTTAAAATCTTGGCTGTGTCATTTAAGGGAATTATAGCACAAGCTACTAGCGAAGCACAATGTTCACAATTTTTCGATAAACAGCATAAAGTTTATTATATTTTGGCTTGGCATTCAACCCTAGCTCTATAATCCTGAAAATTCTGAAAGCGAGAAATGATCAGATTCCGAGTTAGATAAAATATGTTTGTTGCTTGAAATATTGGTCTGACGGACAGAACAGCATTTTCCATCTTTGATTTTGATTTGATTTATTATTGTCACATGTCCCTAGGTACAGTGAAAACGTTTGTTTGTGTTCAATACAGGTAGATCACACTGAACAAAATGCATTAGGGTAATAGACCAGAGTGAGGAATACAATGTTACAGATGCAGGGAAGGTGTACAGCCAGCGAAATCTACATTAAATTGAAAATTGGAGAGGGCCATTCAGAAGTTTAAAAACAGCAGGGAAGAAGCTGTTCTTGAATTTGTTATATGCGTGCTTAAGCTTTTATATCTTCTGCTTGAGGGAAGAGGTTAGGAGAGTTTATAGCCAGGATTGGAGGGGTCTTTGCTTAGGTTGGCTGCCCTCCTGAGGCAGCAAGAAATATAGGTGGAGTTAATGGATGGCAGATTGGCTCCTGTGACGGTCTGGGCTGTACACATGACCTTCTGTAGTGTCTTACGGTCCTGGGCAGAGCGGTTACTGTACCATGCTGTGATACATGAGGATAAAATGCTCTCTATGGTACTCCTAAAAAAAATTGGCCAGTGTTTTCAGACAAACTGGATTACCTTCGCCTCCTGAGGAAGTAGAGGCATTGTTGTGCTTTCTTGATCATCACACCAACGTGGGTGGACTGAGACAGAACGTTGGTGATTGTCTCTTCTCAGAACCTGGTGCTCTTGGCCATCTCCCCCTCAGCTTCATTGATGTAGATGGAGGACACGCCCCAACCTTCTGTAAGAGGAGGTGAAGAGGGTTCATATCTTGGTGAAACTGTCATTCTTGTTGTTGAGACCATCTAAAATCATTCACTCTGCCCATAATATTTCACAGGCACATTGTGCTTATTGTATGAATAAAGAGAGAATTGAGAGAAATGAAATAAGATATTACATGGTTTGAACAAGGTGAAGCAATTAGTTTAACTTTCCCTCTCTGCTATCCCCTCTCAGGTGTTAATTATATCAAAATGTAATTAGTTCAAGAGGAAGGTCTTTTTACCTTTCAAGTGCTGTGACTTTAAACAGTAGACATGGAACAGGTTTTCTGGTAAGTTTAAAGTCAGAAGTAAGAATAAACATTTACTTACACAAATGAAAATAAACACTCAATGGATATAGAGGAATACCACCACTTACAATTCTCTTCCAATTACTCAGCATCCAAACTTGGAAGTATATTGGTGTTCCTTCACTGTTCCTGAGTGAAAATCCTGGAACTCCCCTCCCTATGAGCACTGCTGTTGTCACGACTCTCCAGGGACTGCAGCGATTCAAGGAAGCAGCTCACCACTGCTTCCCAAGAGCCTTTAGGAAAGGGCAGAAAATGCTGGTCCAGCCAGCAAAGCCCCAATCCACTGAGCGACTCAAACCTCAGTCCCTCAAACACACAGATGCATAATGACATAAAAGGTGAATTATACTCAGCATGTACTTAGATCAGAAATAACAAGAACCAAGTGATGTCCTTAGTCAGTTTTTGAAGATGAAACAATGTTGGAGCTCTGAAGGGCTGTCACTTTTTGAAGACAGTTGGGGATAGAAGTTTCTGGGTTTCTTACACAGAATTTGGGCCGAGTTTCTGGACAGAATAAACCTGTTCCTGCCATCTTACAGGTGAAAACCATTCTGCTCGTCTCCTCACTGCCCTGGACGGGTGGATGGCAGGAAGGGTCCTTTACATCACACTGGGCAGTGACTGCTCACTGTTTCTCGTTCAAGACTGAACCGATTCTGACTGACCTTTGGGCCAATCAGATGTGTTATCTCATGTCATGTGACTACTGAATCAATACTAGTCTCCAAAGATGTGCAAAGCCCTCGCCTCACCTTGGGGAACGATTGGCAGCCATTCATATGACCCCTTAGTTTAAGTGCTAATGTTTTTATTTCTATCTTGAGTTGTGAGATAATATAACAAAAGCGAGCCTTCTACAAAATGGGTGGCATGATGGTTCTGTGGTTAGCACAGCTGTCTCAGAACATCAGGCGTGGGGGTTCAATTCCAGCCTCGGGCGATTGTCTGTGTGGAGTTTGCACATTCTCCCCGTGTCTGCGTGGGTTTCCTCTGGGTGCTCCGGTTTCCTCCCACAGTCCAAAGATGTGCAGGCTAGGTGGATTGGCCATGCTAAATTGCCCATAGTGTTCAGGGATGTGTGGATTAGGACAAGGTTGTGGTGGAATGGGTCTGGATGGGATACTCTTTGAGGGCGGTCATTGTGGACTCAAATAGTCTGCTTTCTAGTTGTGGGGTTTCTATTCTAATTGACAGAAAATCATTCATCTGAACTGCTAATTACGCAAGAACAGAAGCAAACACCAAGCATAGTTCATTGGAATTTGTCCTGTGTTCACTCTTTAATCATTTGTATCTATTTAGCACTAGACTAAGAAAGGACATTGGCCAGAACAGCCCTTCAGGTGCAGTAGCCTTTACATCTTTGCAATATCATCTTTAGCAGGAATTCTTTTGGATGTGTTTTTCCCCAAGTTCCTGGATTTTTCATTATTTTTAACGACATTTGTTCCAAAATATTCCTCCAATTTGATATTGTCAGGGTTGATGGAGTGAAACAGGAAGATGGGACATTCTGGGGAAAACACATGGATCGAGTCCATATTTACACAGGCACTTGCCAATGGCCAAGAAGAGTTGTCCCAAGCAGTAATTGAGCTCCGGAGCATCGCCAGCTGCTGCATGCACTCTGACCACGAAATTGCAGCACTCGAATGTCAGAATGGGAACCAGGTACACTGTTACTCTCAAATGCTCTTTGCAAATCTTGCTCCCATTAGCTCTGTACTATCAACTTAAACCTGTTCAAACATTAACCAAACAAGTCACCAACTCAGTATCAGTGCAATTTGTACTTTCACCTTATTTTTCCTACAGAATAGCACAACATGTGGTCCAAGGCCACTATAAAGCTGTATTTTTCAAACTGGGAGAGTTGACCAAAGCCTGACAGCCTGAAACTGATCTTGAGTACCTGTGTTAAATTGGTTAACCTGGGATGCTGCTGTTAGCTGGGTAGACAGGGCTAAGCTGAGTAATGAAATGAGGAATTGTTGGAAGTACTCAGCAAAACTCATCTGGCTCACTAATGCCCTTTAGGGAAGGAATCTGCATTCCTTACCTGGTCTGGTCTACATGTGGCTCCAGACCCATAGCAATGTGGGTGACTCCTACGTGCCCTTTGAGCAATTATGGATGGACAATAACACACTGCCAGACCTGCTGAGTTTCTTCAGCAATTTCCTGTCTTTACCTCAAATCTTCAGTAATTCACTTTAGTGTCAATTATATTCTGCAAACTAGTTTTGTGCACGACTGGAATATGAATGCAGATGTATATAGAGGACTCGTTTGGATTTGATTTGGGGAATGATGAGGAAGGATCACAAGTGGAAATTAAACATGTTATGACATGGAATCATAATTAATCTTTAGACAGATGGTACTATTGTGAAATCTGCCTTTCCCAAATTCAGTACAACATGTTTTGGCACACATTCCCAGTCCCTGCAGCTGATGTGCACACCATTCTACCTGACGAAGATCTCAGGCCAAGAGTGCTACACTGTTCCCTTTGTGAGGGGAAACCCTGAAGTTCCAAATGAGGCAGATGTTTTCCTGAACACAGTTGATGAAACGACCTGCCCATTTTCTCTGCATCTCCATAGCCCATTCAGTCTGCATTCCAGCTCTCTACATAACATGAACAGAAAGTTTTTTTGTGGTAATTTATTTTCCTTGATGCAGCTGTGGGGAAAGTCCAGAAATATTTCAAAATAATTTTCAGCCTTTCTAAAGGCTACAGTCATAAGGCAGCTACCTATAATTGGATTAATTATATATCACTAAGACCATAAAATGTAGGCGTGTAAATAGGCCATTCGGCCCATCTAATCTGCTCTATCGTTCAGTGAGATCTTGGCTAATCTGATTATTCTCAACTCCATTTTTCTGCCTTTTCCTCACAACTCTTGGTTCCCTTCCTGATTAAAAGTCTGTTGATCTCTGCCTTGCATTTAGTTAATGATCCAGAAAGTGCAATACCACATTATAATTGTGGTAACTAAAACCATCCAAATAACTGACAGGCCTCATGTTAATGTCACTGGGCTTGTTAACTCGAGTGTCAGGCTTGTGTTCTAGGGGAGTGGCTTCAAATCCCATCATGGCAGATAGGTATATCTTGTATCCAGTAAAAAAGTGGAATTTAGAAGTTAGCCTAAGTGTGTCTACGCAGTGTCATACGACCCCACTTGGTTCACTTATGGTGTTTAGGGAACATTCCCTTCACGGAAGGAAACTGCCATCCTTACCTGGTCTGGCCTACATGTGACTCCAGACCCACAGCAATGTGGTTGACTCTTCCCTGCAATTAGAGATGGGCAATTAAAGCTGGCCTAATCTTCAATACCCACATCCCTGAAATGATTAAAAACACTAATACTATCACACTGAGATGCTCCTCAAAAAATCACAGCAGCAATTGGCACTTACAAAGATGTCTCAATGTCATCTTTTTCTTGTTAAACAATCATAGATTTATTTCTTCATCTCTCCTCTCTGAAACACTTCTCTTCCAGGTTCAAGCTTTTTCATTTCTACTTTCTTTACTGTTCAGGTCTTTTTTTTCATTTCATTTTATTGATCTGCGTGGACTTCAGTAAAGCATTCGAAAGGTTCCTCACGGGAAACTGGTTAGCAAGGTTAGATCACATTGGATAGAGGGAGAACTAGCCATTTGGCTACAGAACTGGCTCGAAGGTAGGAGACTGAGGTGGGTGGTGGAGGATGACTTTTCAGTCTGGAGGTCTGTGATGAGCGGTGTGCCACAGGGATCTGTGCTGGGGCCACTCCTTTTTATCAATTATGTAAATGATTTGGACGTGAGTATAGGAGATATGGTTAGTAAGTTTGCAGATGACACCAAAATTGTAGGGGTAGTGGACAGTGAAGAAGGTTACCACAAAATTCAACGGGATCTTTATCAGCTGGGCCAATGGACGAGGAGCTGGCAGATGGAGTTTCATTTAGATAAAAGTGAGGTGTTGCATTTTGAAAAGGGTATGTCAGGGCAGGACTCCTACACTTAGTGGTAAGATCCTGGGGAGTTTTGCTGCATGAAGACAGCTTGGAGCGTAGGTTCATAGTTTCTTGGAAGTGGTGTCCTGGATAGTGAAAAAAGCATTTGGAATGCTTGTCTTTATTTGTCAGTGCATTGAGTGTAGGAGTTGGGAGATCACATTGTGGTTGTACAGGACATTGGCTAGGCCACTTTTAGAATACTGTGTTCAATTTTGGTCTCCCTGCTATAGGAAGAATGTTGTGGAATTTGAAAGGGTTTAGAAAAGATTCGTCAGGATGTTGCCAGGGTTGGAGGGTTTGAACTATAGAGAGAGGCTGCATAGACTGGGGCTATTCGCCATGGCGCTTTGGGACTGGTGTTGGGGTGAGGGGGGTGACCTTATAAAAGTTTATAAAGCCATTAGGAGCATGGATAGGGTAAATAGCCAAGGTATTTACCTTGGGTGGGGGAGTCCCAAACAAGAGACCCAAGGTTTAAGGTGAGAAGGGCAAGATTTAAAAACCTCCTAAGGGGCAACTTATTCACACAAAGGGGTGTGCGTGTATGGAATGAGCTACCAGAGGAAGTGGTGGAGGCTGGTACAATTACACTTTTTGAAAGACATCTGGATAGCTATATGAATAGAAAGGGTTTAGAGGGATATGGACCAAATGCTGGCAAATGGGCCTAGATCAGTTGAGGAAATCTGATTGGTATGAACAAGTTTCAGAGACAGTAGTAGCTGCAGATGCTGGAGAATCAGAGATAACAAGGTTGGAGCTGGATGAACACAGGAGGCCAAGCAGCATCAGAGGAGCAAGAAAGCTGATGTTTCGGGCCTAGACCCTCCTTCAGAAATGGGGCCGTTTCTGCCATTTCTGAAGAAGGATCTAGGCCCGAAACGTCAGCTTTCCTGCTCCTCTGATGCTGCTTTACCTGCTGTGTTCATCCAGCTCCACACCTTGTTATCTCAGGTTTGAACAAGTTGACCTGTTTCTGTGCTCTACAGCTCTATGACTCTATGCTCCAACTGCCTCATCCACAATGATAATTGTGCATTAATTCATTTGAATTCCTAACTGTATTGCCTTTCCTCTGTTCCATTTTCAAACACTGTGCAATTATCCTAACTACAATCCCAACATCTAGCCCTTGTTTTAATTCTAAGTAGGATTCGTCCAGTGATTTAAAGATCCTAGCATTGGTTACCTTGTGAATCAGTCAGAGCTAAACCTTCCCTCTCCAGAAAAGTTCAAGAAACTGCCAACGTCATTTTCATTTAATAATGTACAAGGAATCCGGTGTCTTTCACTTCATCAACTGCTAATTATTATTATCTCACTTCTAATTGTGCATTGTTGACGTTGATTATTTTGATACGTGTCCATATTACAGAGGTGGTGGTGGTACTGAAGCTGGGCGGCCTAAGGTGCATAAAGATGGATAAATCTCTGAGACCTGATCAGGCGTCCCCCAGAACTCTGTGGGAAGCTCGCAAAATGATTGCTGGGTAGTCGATAGTCACAGGCGAGGTGCCAGAAGATTGGAGGTTTGCTAACGTGGTGCCTCTGTTTAAGAAAACTGATAAAGGAAAATCTAGGGAAGTATAGAGCAGTGAGCCTGACATTGGTGGCAGGCAAGGATTATCGACTTCCTTATCAGCTCTACACTCCCCACCAATTCTTACACTGCACCCGATGCCTTTCCCAGCAACCACAGGAGATGCCCCTCTCACCTCTGTGAAGGCCCCAAACAAAGTTTCTGGATCTGGCAGAGATTCACCTGCACTTCATCCAACCTGATCTATTGTACCCGTTGCTCCCAATATGACCTCCTCCTCTGTATCAGAGAGACCAAACGTAGGCTCAGGGGCCAGATTGCAGATCATTTGTGCTCTGCATGCACCAACCAACCCAACCTTCTGGTTCCCATTCATTTTAACTCTCCCTCCCACTCCCCTGGCGACATGTCCATCCTTGGCCTCCTCCACTGTCAGAGTGAGGCCAGGCACAAACTGGAAGAACAACGCCTGACATTTCACTTTGGGAGCTCACAGCCTAATGGCCTCAATATTGACTTCACCCGTTTCAAACTCTCTCCATCCCGAGCCTTATCCCTTGTTCAGCCCTCCCCCTCCTCCTCACATCCCTGATCTGACCTCATCTGTCCATTTGCGTACTCACCTATTCGCTCCATTCTTCCCAGACACCAAACACGATAACCCCCTTCCTGTACCCACTATCACCATCCCACCTACCCTTCCCACAGCCCCACCCCCTACCTCTATTTATTTCTGGGATCCCCTCCCCCTCTCCAGCCCTGGCAATGGGTTTTGGCCTAAAACTTTGACTTTCCTGCTCCTTTAATGACGTGACCTGCTGTGTTTTTCCAGCTTCAACATATAGAGGTCATTGGAGGGCAAATTATTGGAGGGGATCCTGAGGGTCAGGATTTACATATATATGGAAAGGCAAGGACTGGTTAGGGATAGTCAACATGGTTTTGTGGTTGGGAAATTGTGTCTCACTAACTTGATTGAGATTTTGAAGGAGTAACAAAAATGAGGGTAGAGTGGTGGATGTGATCTATATGGACTTCAGTAAGGTGTTCGGCAGGTTTCGCATGGTAGACTGCTAGCAAGGATAGATCCCATGGAACCCAAGGAGAACTGGCAATTTGGATACAGAGCTGACTTGAGGGAAGGAGACCGAAGATGTTGGTAGAGGGTTGCTTTTCGGCTGGAGGCCTGTGACAAGCAGATTGCCACAAGGTCAGTGCTGGGTCCACTGTTTTTTGTCATTTATATAAATGATTTGGATGAGAACATAGGAAGTATGGTTAGTAAGTTTGCAAATGACACCAGAATTGGCCGTGTAGTGGACAGCGAAGAAGGTTACCTCTGAGTACAATAGGATCTTCATCAGATGCACCACTGGGCCGAGGAGTGGCAGGTGGAGTTTAAATGAGGTAAATGTGAGGTGCTGCATTTTATAAAGGCGTATCAGAGCAGGACTTATACACTTAATGGTCAGGTCCTGGGGTGCGTTATTAAACAAACAGACCTTGGAGCGCAGCTTCATATTTCCTTGACAGTGGAGTCACAGGTAGTCAGGGTAGTGAAGGAGATGTCTGGTACACTTGCCTTTATTGGTCAATGCATTGAGTATAGGAGTTCGGAGGGTCATGTTACTGTTGTACGGGATATTGGTTAGACAGCTTTTGGAATACTGTGTGCAATTGTGGACTCGCTGGAGCATTGGTGGCTGAGGGGCAACCTTAAGGAGGTTTAAAAAATTATGAGGGGCATGGATAGGGTAAACAGGCAAGGTCTTTTCCCCAGGGTAGGGGAGCCTAAAACTAGACATTGTTTACCGTGAGAGGGGAGAGATGTGAAAAGGAGCTAAGGGATTACTTTTTCATACAGAGGATGGTGCGTGTATGCAATGAGCTGCCAGATGAAATGGTGGAAACTGGTACAATTACACTATTTAAAAGGCATCTGGATAGGGACATGAATAGGAAGGTGATTGGGCCAAATGCTGGCAAATGGGGCAAGATTAGTTTGGGATACCTGGTCAGCATGGACGAGTTGGACTGAAGGGTCTGTTTCCGTGCTATACACTTCTATGACACTATGACTCTAACTTTGACATTTATGTTATGGGCAAGATGGGGAGTCTGTACTGTCTTTCTTTACTTCCAGCATTCCATGGGGCACAATATAAATGTAATTATTGTACTCAGTCCCTGATGTGACCAATTGTCTTCAATCTGCCTTCTTTGTTTTAGACTGATAAAAAGGACCAGCGAACAGAAGAGCAGATTCAGTGTAAAATAAAACTTATGCAGTTAAGATGCAAAAACTATGTAACACAGAGAGTTTGTAGAACATAGAACATAGAACATAGAACAGTACAGCACAGAACAGGCCCTTCAGCCCACAATGTTGTGCCGACCATTGATCCTCATGTATGCACCCTCAAATTTCTGTGACCATATGCATGTCCAGCAGTCTCTTAAATGACCCCAATGACCTTGCTTCCACAACTGCTGCTGGCAACGCATTCCATGCTCTCACAACTCTCTGCGTAAAGAACCTGCCTCTGACATCCCCTCTATACTTTCCACCAACCAGCTTAAAACTATGACCCCTCGTGCTAGCCATTTCTGCCCTGGGAAATAGTCTCTGGCTATCAACTCTATCTATGCCTCTCATTATCTTGTATACCTCAATTAGGTCCCCTCTCCTCCTCCTTTTCTCCAATGAAAAGAGACCGAGTTCAGTCAACCTCTCTTCATAAGATAAGCCCTCCAGTCCAGGCAGCATCCTGGTAAACCTCCTCTGAACCCTCTCCAAAGCATCCACATCTTTCCTATAATAGGGCGCCCAGAACTGGACGCAGTATTCCAAGTGCGGTCTAACCAAAGTTTTATAGAGCTGCAACAAGATCTCACGACTCTTAAACTCAATCCCCCTGTTAATGAAAGCCAAAACACCATATGCTTTCTTAACAACCCTGTCCACTTGGGTGGCCATTTTAAGGGATCTATGTATCTGCACACCAAGATCCCTCTGTTCCTCCACGCTGCCAAGAATCCTATCCTTAATCCTGTACTCAGCTTTCAAATTCGACCTTCCAAAATGCATCACCTCGCATTTATCCAGGTTGAACTCCATCTGCCACTTCTCAGCCCATCTCTGCATCCTGTCAATGTCCCGCTGCAGCCTACAACAGCCCTCTACACTGTCAACGACACCTCCGACCTTTGTGTCGTCTGCAAACTTGCTGACCCATCCTTCAATTCCCTCGTCCAAGTCATTAATAAAAATTACAAACAGTAGAGGCCCAAGGACAGAGCCCTGTGGAACCCCACTCACCACTGACTTCCAGGCAGAATATTTTCCTTCTACTACCACTCGCTGTCTTCTGTTGGCCAGCCAATTCTGTATCCAAGCAGCTAAGTTCCCCTGTATCCCATTCCTCCTGACCTTCTGAATGAGCCTTCCATGGGGAACCTTATCAAATGCCTTACTGAAGTCCATATACACCACATCCACAGCTCGACCCTCATCAACCTTTCTAGTCACATCCTCAAAAAACTCGATAAGGTTTGTAAGGCATGACCTACCCCTCACAAAGCCGTGTTGACTGTATTTGATCAAGCCATGCTCTTCCAGATGGTCATAAATCTTATCCCTCAGAATCCTTTCTAACACCTTGCAGACGACAGACGTGAGACTTACCGGTCTATAATTGCCGGGGATTTCCCTATTTCCTTTCTTGAAGAGAGGAATTACATTTGCCTCTCTCCAGTCCTCAGGTACGACTCCAGTGGAGAGCGAGGATGCAAAGATCTTCGCAAGTGGCGAAGCAATTGCATTTCTCGCTTCCCAAAGCAGCCGAGGACAAATCTGATCCGGGCCTGGCGACTTGTCAATCTTAATGTTTGACAAAATTTTCAGCACATCAGCTTCGTCTATCTCTATCCATTCCAGCATGCACACCTGCTCTTCAAAGGTTTCATTCACTACAAAGTTGGTTTCTTTCGTAAAGACAGAAGCAAAAAACTCATTTAGGGCTTCCCCTACCTCCTCAGGCTCCACACACAAGTTCCCTATGCTATCCCTGATCGGCCCTACTCTTTCTTTGACCATTCTCTTATTCCTCACGTAAGTGTAAAATGCCTTTGTGTTTTCCCGGATTCCTTCTGCCAAGCCTTTCTCGTGCCCCCTCCTGGCTCTCCTCAGACCATTTTTGAGCTCCTTCCTTGCCTGCATGTAATCCTCTCTAGCTGAACTTGACCCTAGCTTCCTCCACCTTATGTAAGCTACCTTCTTCCTTTTCACTAGAAGCTCCACCGCTCTCGTCATCCAAGGTTCCTTTATCTTACCCCTTCTTGCCTGTCTCAGAGGGACATATTTACTCATCACTCCCAACAACTGTTCCTTAAACCATCTCCACATGTCTATAGTTCCCTTACCATGGAACAACTGCTCCCAGTCCATGCTTCCTAACTCATGTCTAATCGCATCATAGTTTCCTCTTCCCCAATTAAATATCCTCCCATTTTGCCTAATCCTCTCCTTCTCCATAGCTATGTAAAATGTGAGGCAGTTATGGTCACTATCACCAAAATGCTCTCCCACCACAAGATCTGATACCTGCCCCGGCTCGTTTCCGAGCACCAAGTCTAGAATGGCCTCTCCCCTCGTCGGCCTGTCAACGTACTGCGTTAGGAAACCCTCCTGAACACACCTTACAAAAACAGCTCCATTCAAATCTTCTGCTCGAAGGAGGTTCCAATCAATATTAGGAAAGTTAAAGTCACCCATTACAACAACCCTACTGCGTCCACACTTTTCCAAAATCTGTCGACCTATGCTTACTTCAATCTCCCTGCTGCTATTGGGGGGCCTGTAGTAAACCCCTAACGAAGTGACTACTCCCTTGCTGTTCCTAATTTCCACCCATACTGACTCAGTAGGCAGATCTTCCTAGACAAAGGAAGCTTCTGTAGCTGTGATACCCTCTCTGATTAGTAGTGCTACACCCCCTCCTCTTTTTCCCCCCTCCCTATTCTTTTTAAATGTTCTAAACCCTGGAAGATCCAGCAACCATTCCTGCCCATGAGAAACCCATGTCTCTGTTATGGCCACAACATCATAGCACCAGGTACTGATCCATGCTCTAAGTTCATCACTTTTATTCCTGATACTCCTTGCATTAAAGCAAACACACTTTAACCGATCCCTTGGTTCCTTCCCAGGAAAATCCTTCCCACTAGCTGGTCTACCTCTTGCTACTGCCTCACCTGCATCAACGCTCACCTCTGGTATACAGCTCAGGTTCCCACCCCCCTGCCATACTAGTTTAAACCCTCTCGAACTACTCGAGCAAACCTTCCACCCAGGACATTGGTCCCCTTCCAGTTCAGATGCAACCCGTCCTTCTTGTACAGGTCCCACCTTCCCCAGAAGGCATCCCAATTATCAACATATCTGAAGCCCTCCCTCCTACACCAGCTGCGTAGCCACGTGTTCAGCTGCGCCCGCTCCCTGTTCCTCACCTCGCTATCTCGTGGCACCGGTAGTAAACCAGAGAACACTACTCTGTTCGTCCTGCTCTGCAGCTTCCATCCTAACTCCCTGAAATCACTTTTTATATCCTCAAACCTATTTCTGGCTATATCATTTGTGCCAATATGTAACACGATTTCTGGCTGTTCGCCCTCCCCTTTCAGAACTTTATACACCCGATCGGAGATGTCCCGGACCCTGGCACCAGGGAGGCAACATACCTTCCGGGAATCCCGATCTTGCCCACAAAATCTCCTGTCGATTCCCCTAACTATCGAGTCCCCTACCACGAGTACTTTTCTATTCTGCCCCCTTCCCTTCTTTGCCATAGTGTCAGGCTCAGTGCCAGAGAACTGACTACTATGGCTTTCCTCTGGTAGGTCATCCCCCCCAGCAGTATCCAAAACAGTATACTTATTGCTGAGGGGAATGCCCACAGGGGATCTCTGCACTGTCTGTCTGTCCCCTTTCCTCCACCTAACTGTAACCCATCTATCCTCATCCTGAGCCTTAGGAGTGACCAACTCCCGATAACTCCTCTCAATTACCCCCTCTGCCTCCCGTAATGAGAAAATATAAAACGTTTATCTGTCTAAATAACCCAAACAGACAAAAAGGCTTTCTCTTTGCAGATATTTACTTTGACAAGGCAAAACACTTTGAGTGAATGAGGTTTAGGTTTTGAACATTAAAGTTTGAGGTGGGTAGAGTATTTGGATGATCTGTCACACAGAGATGACTGTCGCTTAGGATTTGAATATTGGAGTAAGGATGTCTTGCTGCAGATAAACAGGGTTTTGGTGAGGCCACAATTGGAGTATGATGTGCAGTTTTGGTCTCCGAGTCTGAAGAAGGACATTCTTGCTATTGAGGGAGTCCAGTGAAGGTTCAGCAGACTAATTCCCGGGATGGCAGGACTGATGTATGACCAGATTGACTGGGCTTGTATTTGCTGGAATTTAGAAGAATGAAGGGGATCTTGTAGAAACATATAAAACCCTGATGGGACTGGACAGGTTAGATGTGAGAAGAATGCTCCCGATGTTGGGGGAGTCTGGAACAATGGGTCGCAGTCTAAAAATAACGGGTCAGCCATTCAGGACTGAGATGAGGAAGAATTTCTTCACTCAGACAGCCATGAGCCTGTGGAATTCCCTCCTACAGGAAGCTGTTGGGGCCACTTCATTTGATACATTCAAGGGGGAGGTTAAGGTTTCCTGTGGTTCAGGACAAGCTGTTTTGATCTCAGGCTTGCTTCCCACTCAACCGCAATCATTTCTGGATTCCCACCTTCACCAAGACACTTTGGCTGGTGACCATCTCTTTGATATCATTAGTGGTCTGCAGTCTTGTGAAATCTCACTTCTGGTCGGCACTTAACTGAGTGTTCCAACTGTAATCAGCAGAATGCCGTATATGATATTGAGGCCTGGGAATTAAACAAGCTCAGCATTTGCCCACATACCATGGGCATTTCTTGTCTTCCTCTCACTTTCTCTTACCCTCCATTTGTTAAAATGAAGACCAAAGTCATTACAGTTGAGTTAATGTGTTGTAATAGTAATTCTGCTGACTTGGTGATGGTAAGTGATGCAAATAACAGACTGGAAATGGAAGTTGTGGCAGAAACCACAGAGTGACTAAGTTTGATATTGTTTGAGACTCAGCAATACTAAATAGCAACAGCCAGGATTGCAGTTTGAAAAAGAATAACTTCAAAGAAGTGAGGGAGCAGTTTAAGGAAATTGTTGGGAAGGTATTAGTTAATTCCACTGGAAATGGACTTCAAATGATAAAAGACATTTATTCAGCATACAACACATAAAAAACATGATTCATGGGATGAGGGTGTCACAGGCTTGACCAACATTTATTGCCCATTCCTGTTGCCCTTTAGAAGTTGTTGGTGAACTGTCTTCTTGAAACTTGGTGTCAGGGAGAGTATTTTGACCCACTGACTTAAATTAATCAAAAGGAAATGGGAGATAACAAAAAACATGATCAGCTAACTGCTTCTCTGCTGAAGTTCGACAATAATTGCATTTCTGTAAAAAATGAAATGACTGCTTATGCTGTAAATCAGGAACTAAATCAGAAATTGCTCGAAAAATCTCAACAGCTCTTGTAGCATCTGTAAAGAGAAATCAGAGTTAATGTTTTGGGTCCAGTGATCCTCCCCTGGAATTGATGGTAGCTAGGAAAATGTTGGTTTATGTGCAGGGGCTGTGTTGGGGTAAGGGGTAAGGGGTAAACAATGGGTGGAGATAGAAGGACACTTGGACAGACAAAGAAGTGGATCATGATCTGGCTAGGATGGTGAATAGGTATTAACAGGGACTGCAAATGACTAACAAGGGGTTGTGTGTAATGGCAGAATCTGAAACCTCTGATTTCTCTCCACTGATGCTGCCAGACCTGCTGAGCTTTTCCAGCAATTTCTGTTTTTGAATCACATTGCCAGCCTTGTTACAGAATCTTCGAGAGCAAGGAAACAAAACAAAAAGGGAGAGGAAAACATGTTGTACACTAACTAGGCTTACCTGTGTCTGGATACTGGTCAATGCATGATTTTTCTTTTTTTAATCAGAGGGGAATTAAAGAAACGCCCACATAACATCATCAATCCTTTTATGACCTCCCTTGTAGGCAAAAACCCACTACTACAACCTGCAATTTTATAGGAGCTGCAATATACAGTAAAAAAATGCCATCAAAAACATCGGAAAACAGTATAATTCAAAATGGAATCTTACTCTACCCGTTAAAAAGTATAAAGATAGAAAACAATGACATAGCCATGGATTAACATTCCAGTAACATTCTGTCTGAACTTCAGTTATTTAAAGAAAGTACCAGTGTTTAGTTTATGGATCAGCAGAAAACTGACAGCGACAGGCAGCCAATTGTCTTGTTGTTTTGGACACTGAAGAGTGAGGGAGACTTGAACGCTATGGTTTCTCTGACAATGATCACGAAGATACTGACAAAAGATTTCAGATTTTGGAAGAATGGCTTAAAACTTATGTCAATTTCAGGACACACAGGCTTGATTTCATTTGATAGTATGAATGGCCAAGTGAAAAGCTCAATTAATTCATAGACAGCTGGCAATGCATGAGTATGGAATGTGATTTTATCAAAGATAAGCTAGCCGAAAGGCTTTAGGAACTAGTCGTTTCATGTAGACCTATTAAATCTTTTCAAAATACACTACTGGAATTTATAAAGAATATTCCATTGAATCTTATCCTTGAAGAAGGATTCAATTTAGATACAATTGTAGCAGGTCAGCACCTCTGCATGTGCATGATTCTGGGACAAACACTACAGCAGTGGCAGGTTCGGTGGACCATTCACATTTTGCATGAGATGTGGCTTGTTTCATCCTTGTCCATCAGTCCAAGACACGTGCAAGCTTTATTCCACACTAGGACGCTGGTCTAAAATGTATCAAAAAACAACTGACCAGCGATACCCAATGTGTGATATAATGTTCCAAGCAGTATGCGAAGAACTGCCAACTAAGGAACAATGATACAAGGTGTTTCAAAGTTTTGTCAATGGCGCCTAAGCAGTCAACAAAGTCCAAGTGGTAACCGCAGCATTGCAGCTTACAGACATTGTCAGGTAGCCCATGCACTAACATTGATGTTGCACAGGAATGCCATCAGAAAAATTGAGCCTTTAAGTCCATCCAACTGGCATAGATTATTCCACATCTTGTATATATTGAACAGTACATGCAGGAACATGCCCTTTGGCCCACCATGTTTATGCCAATCATGATGCTATTCTAAACTGCTATCATTTGCCTGCACATGGTCTATATCCCTCTATTCCCTGCCCATTCATGTTCACAATGGGTCTGACATCCCACGCATTTGCATTATTGGTCTCAAATGCCTCTCCACAAGCAGAAACCTTGTGGGTCATTTGGAACAGACAGACCTCGTATTGGCTTTGCAACAGCTGTCCTGACTCTGGGGAGGCAATGGTCTGGTGGTATTATCGCTGAACTGTTAATCCAGAGACCCAGGTAATATTCTGGGGACCCAGGTTCGAATCCTGCCACAGCAGATGGTGGAATTTGAATTCAATACGTATCTGGAATTAAGAGTCTAACGATGGCTGTGATTCCATTGTCGATTGTTGGAAAAACCCACCTGGTTCACTGATGTCCTTTAGAGAAGGAAACTGCCATCCTTACCCGGTCTGGCCTACATGTGATTCCAGACCCACAGCAATGTTGTTAACTCTTAACTGCCCTCTGGGCAATTAGGGATGGGCAATAAATGCGGTTTAGCCGGTGATGCCCTCATTCCATGAATGAATAAAGGAAAAAAACAGGTAGGTGTTTTGTCTCCTGGTTGCCCAGGGTCCAGGATGCAGGCCCAAGGGAGGCTGAACAGTTAGAGTCACGATTGATGTTTGTGCTAATGGCTCATAAGAAAGAGGAAGGAGCAGACTTCAGGGCATTAGGCAGGAAATTGAAAAGCAGGATTCTAATGGTAATAATCTCTCAATTACTCCAGGTGTCATATAGTAATCGGTGTGCTAATCGAAAGAAAGAACAGATTGATGTGAAGTTTTATTCAGATTGCTGCAATATTACAGCAGTTTCTGAGGGAAGTGGGACCTGTATAAATTGGACAGGATGGACAACAGCACAGGAGTGGGACCAATATCCTCATGGGAAGGGATAATGGGAACCGCAGATGCTGGAGAATCCAAGATAATAAAGTGTGAAGCTGGATGAACACAGCAGGCCAAGCAGCATCTCAGGAGCACAAAAGCTGACGTTTCAGGCCTAGACCTTTCATCAGAGAGGGGGATGGGGAGAGGGTTCTGGAATAAATAGGGAGAGAGGGGAAGGCAGATAGAAGGTGGATAGAGGAGAAGATAGTGGAGAGGAGACAGACAAGTTAATGAGGTGGGCATGGAGACACTAAAGGTGAGTGTAGGTGGGGAGGTAGGGAGGGGTTAGGTCAGTCCAGGGAGGACGGACAGGTCAAGGGGGCGGGATGAGGCTAGTAGGTAGGAGATGGGAGTGGGGTTTGAGGTGGGAGGATGGAATAGGTGGAAGGACAGGTTAGGGAGGCAGGGACGAGCTGGGCTGGTTTTGGGCTGCAGTGGGGGAGGTGGAGATTTTGAAGCTTGTGAAGTCCACATTGATACTATAGGGCTGCAGGGTTCCCAAGTGGAATATGAGTTGCTGTTCCTGCAACCTTTGGGTGGCATCATTGTGCACTGCAGGAGGCCCATGATGGACATGTCGTCTAAGGAATGGGACGGGGAGTTAAAATGCTTCACGACTGGGAGGTGCAGTTGTTTATTGCAAACTGAGCGGAGGTGTTCTGCAAAGCGGTCCCCAAGCCATTTCAAGCCCACCAACTCCCACAGCTACCTCGAATTCACCTCCTCCCACCCACCCTCCTGCAAAATTCCATTCCCTATTCCCAATTCCTTCACCTCCGCCGCATCTGCTCCCAGGATGAGACATTCCACTCCCGCACATCGCCGATGTCCGCATTCTTCAAGGACGGCAACATCCCCCCCCCCACCGCTGTGGTCCAGAACACCCTTGACCGTGTCTCCCGCATTTCCCGCAACACATCCGTCACACCCCCCCCACACCCACAATAACCACCCAAAGAGAATCCCCCTCGTCCTCACATACCACCCCACCAACCTCCGGATACAACGCATCATCCTCCGACACTACAATCCGACCCCACCACCTAAGACATTTTTCCATCCCCACCCTTGTCTGCCTTCCAGAGAGACCACTCTCTCCGTGACTCCCTTGTCCACTCCACACTCCCCTCCAACCCCACCACACCTGGCACCTTCCCCTGCAACCGTAGGAAGTGCTACACTTGCCCCCACACCTCCTCCCTCACCCCGACCCAGGCCCCAAGATGACTTTCCATATTAAGCAGATGTTCACCTGCATATCTACGATTGTGGTATACTGTATCCACTGTACCCATTTTGCCTTCCTCTACACTGGGGAAACCAAGCGGAGGCTTGGGGACCGCTTTGCAGAACACCTCCACTCGGTTAGCAATAAACAACTGCACCTCCCAGTCGCGAAGCATTTTAACTCCCCCTCCTATTCCTTAGATGACATGTCCATCATGGGCCTCCTGCAGTGCCACAAGGATGCCACCCAAGGTTGTAGGAACAGCAATTCATATCCCGCTTGGGAACCCTGAAGTCCAATGATATCAATGTGGACTTCACCAGCTTCAAAATCTCCCCTTCCCCCACAGCATCCCAAAACCAGCCCAGCTCGTCCCCTCCCCCACTGCATCCCAAAACCCCCCCAGCCTGTCTCCGCCTCCCTAAGCTGTTCTTCCTCTCACCCATCCCTTCCTCCCACCTCAAGCCACACCTCCATTTCCCACCTACTAACCTCATCCCGCCTCCTTGACCTGTCCGTCTTCCCTGGACTGACCTATCCCCTCCCTACCTCCCTACCTATACTCTCCTCTCCACCTATCTTCTTTTCTCTCCATCTTTGGTCCACCTCCCCCTCTCTCCCTATTTATTCCAGAACCCTCACCCCATCCCCCTCTCTGATGAAGGGTCTAGGCCCGAAACGCCAGCTTTTGCGATCGTGAGATGCTGCTTGGCCTGCTGTGTTCATCCAGCTTCACACTTTGTTATCCTCATGGGAAGGTTTGCAAGTGTTTTTGGGCTGGATTTAAACTTGATTGGCAGGGTGATAGGATCTGGATAAGCAATAATCTCCTGAGAGAAGAGAAACTGGAATGCAATTAGAAGCTGAAAAGTGATTCTGGAAAGCAGACAAAGCTTAAACTAGATAAGAAAGAACAGAGTTTAGCAAGGCTAAGTGGAATATATTTTAATGCAAGAAGCATGAGGGCTAAGACATATCAGCTGAGGGCCCAGATAGGTATGTGACAGGTATATCTGCGCTTTCAATGAGACTCGGCTGAAAGAATTGGCAGCTCAACTTTGGTAATTTAGGTATTCAGACACAGAGGGAAAGGGCAACCCATGTACGGTTATTAGGAAAACTGCGAAATATTAGAAGAAATTAACATAGAGGGAGAGAAGGTATTGCATCAGATCACATGCAAGATATCAATTTCATCAACTATCAAAAGATCGTTTCCCTCTACACCAGATTCCATCTGAGTGATGATACAAGATCACTCCTGATCACTCACGTCCAAAAGTATAATTACGTTCTGGTGACTGACTACATTACTAAATTTCCTCTTACATGACATCTTTAAGATGTCACTGGTGCGATGGTGACTGCCACGCTGAATATGTGTTTGACAATAGTCCACATTACACTAGGGCACCCTTTCAGGACATGTGTAGAAAATGGGGTGTTTAATATTTTATCTCTTTTCCTCACTGTCCTTAGCCAAACGGGCTTGTTGTGTGCACTATTCATAGCGTAACATCTATGATCATTCAGTGCAAAACCAAGAATGGTGGATAATCATATTTAATCCAAATGACACTCCTCAAGGTAATGTTTTATCCCCAATGGCAGCTCTCCTGTTTGGGAGACGGATCAACACCATTTGCCATCTCACTCTGAGCACCCAGCCAATCATGCACAAAACATTGTTGGAAAGGAAGGAGGAATTGGGACAAAGCAGTTGTCCTGCACCAGGACAAAATGTACCAACTGAAGATTTTCACACAAACAGATGGTTTGTGGAAAGACACTGCATTGTTGTGTCCAGCCTCTGGCATTGGACATGCTAATGAGCAATGGCCAAGTCCCGAGAAGAAATACACAACATATTTGAATGGCATGTCATGAGCCACAAGTCACCCAGGGCACTGACTCAGATACTGGAGACAGCATGCCAGACAACACCACATATTCATGACAAGGATACACATTCATTCAAAATGATGGACAGTTTGCTGCAGCAAGAAGCCAGACTAATGGAGTAAGGGCCAGATCTGCCGTATGTTCATCAAGATATTATGTAAACAATGGGACAGACAAGGGACAGAATCTATTGGGGTCTGATGGAATGGGCTAGTGTTGTAACAGAGCCCAGTGAAGCCGATCCTGAGATTGGGGCTGTGTGCTGAGTTTCTCACTAGCCAGCAACGAATTGTCATGAGGTGGATTATTGTTTGTTAAACACCTTGTTAATGGTCCAACTCACCTCACTAATATTCAGCATCCTCTTTTACTGAATCATCCCCTCCCCCCACTGCATCCCAAAACCAGCACAGCCTGTCTCCGCCTCCCTAACCTGTTCTTCCTCTCACCCATCCTTTCCTCCCACCTCAAGCCGCACCTCGATTTCCCACCTACTAACCTCATCCCACCTCCTTGACCTGTCCGCCTTCCCTGGACTGACCTATTCCCTCCCTGCCTCCTCACCTATACTTTCCTCTCCACCTATCTTCTTTACTCTCCATCTTCGGTCCGCCTCCCCCTCTCTCCCTATTTATTCCAGAACCCTCACCCCATCCCGCTCTCTGATGAAGGGCCTAGGCCCGAAACGTCAGCTTTTGTGCTCCTGAGATGCTGCTTGGCCTGCTGTGTTCACCCAGCTCCACACTTTGTTATCTTGGATTCTCCAGCATCTGCAGTTCCCATTATCACTAGGCATTGAGAGAAACTGACATGGAAGTCAGAACAGGTCCCTGGTGAGATGAGGTGGGAGTGACAGCCCTTGACATCAAGACTGCATTTGGCAGACTATGGCATCAAAGAGCCGATCAAAGCAATAATTGATGGCCCAGCCAGACACACCCATATCCCATGAGTGCATAAACAAATTCAGCTCACTGCTTGTTCCGGAGTACCTCTATGTTTGAATCAGGGCACCGATACTCCCTGGGTCTGGCACCGTGCAACAAACACCCTTGGGCATTAACGTTTGACATGTGCCAGCCCTGAAGAATCCTGATGGCCCATTTCCGATCCATGTACTGGCTGGTTCTACCCTTGGGGCTGCACTAAAGTGATCATTGTCATACTGCAACAGGGGCACTGTGTGCTCAGGGGTAGGGCCCAGCTGCACCTCAGAGCTCTTCACTTGCTGTCGAAGCTGTTCACTCACTTTGGGGTGATGTGGTGTTTTACAGTAACATGGCCTTGCCTTCCTGTTTTACTCTTTGTCCTCTCAGCCAGAAATGTTGGGCTCACTCATATTCCTGCTATCTTGTCTGGCATGATCCTTGTTGGGAGGCGTGTACAGAGATGGAGTGAGTGTGAGCTAGCTAAGAGATAATGATGGCGTTTAAACTGGTGAGTGGAGAAGGACATTGACCTTCTTCCTGCCTTGCTGGGCATTCCTCCAGATGGCTGAGGCTGCTTCAGCTCAGATGTCAAGTCTGGACCAGGCTGGCACGGCCTGATGTCATGGCCTTCTCTGCAGTTCCTGGAGGAAGAGAACATCCTGCGTTGAAGGTGGTGCCCTTCCCAAACAGTGAGGCATCATACCTTTAAGGTGGCTACAAGACATCGCAACATGTAAAATTCTGATAAAAAGGGGCATGCATCAGCACCAGTCACTCTCATTGGGTAAAATCTCTTAGGCGTCCAAGCAACATCGGCTATTAGTAGCAAAAGTGGATGATAAGTTCAGTTAGACCTACCTCAACATCAGCAGCAACTTGTACAATCTTTTATGCTTTTCAAAAGTAGTGTTGCAAAATTCTCTCTCAGTATTGACGGGCTGTTAATTAAGGGGGAGTTATTGCTGGTTAAATGCATTGTTGACAGCCCAACATTTCTCATTAATACTCAGCTTTCTATACAACCAAATGCTTCAATAAGGCCCGACTTTGAGAGAAGTCAATGTAGGAAGTGAAGTAGTTACATGATGGGTCTGGTTTGCTGCTTCCTCCAACCATACTCCGGGGACCGTCTGACATTCCTTTGAGGTGATGCTGAAGATGTTTATGATGCCTGTAAGACACAAGTGTGAAGACCATGGTCAGTGGTTAGAAATGGTGTGCAATCAATGAGACTAGTAGAAGGGCTAATGGGACAGTTGCAGTAGAATGAAGAATGAGACTTACTCGGTTGGTGGGGCATGAGTGTTCCTACAGGAGTGGTCCTGGTCTTCCCTTCAGGGGCCAGGATTCTCTCCTTAGAATGGCTGGGGTGCCTGATGTTGGGCACCCCTCCAAGCATTCTGACTCTTCCTGCTCTGTTTGGGGCTGCCTTCTCATAGAATGAGAGATAAGGAGGGATTGAGAACCTGAGTGAATAAGGAAGCTGTGTAGAGACAATGCAGGCGCTGAGTGAGATTGGGTGGGGGAGGGTGTTGAGAGCGAGTGAGAGAAGATGTTGCAGGCAGTGCTGACTGTCACAGAGCATGAGCCTCGCTGGGGGGGGGGGGGGGGGGTGGGTGGGTGGTGTGGGTGGGTGCAGTGACAGAGACTGAATGAGTGTGAAGTGGCAGACAGAAAAGTGCTATTTTTGTCTTTTCTGATGCCAAGATTGTCTGTCCTTGAGAGAGCACAGCAATTTTGGAAAGCCTTTTAAAGATTGCACAAAAGATTTTAGCCTTTTGGCAACATCCACTCAGTAGTTGTTGTTCCAAGAATGACTTGTGGTATGTAGGAACTGGAGGGATGCCATTGGAGTCAGGTTGGTAATTAATGAGGTGAATTTGGTAAGGTCTGGTGAGAAAACTCAGTAGATTTATGGCCAAAACTCCTCCAAATAACTGACTGTAACTCGGATTTAGTCAGAAAAATATAGGAGATAGTTAGCTCCTGTGTAATGCCCAGTTACAGCAGTAAATGTGGTTCCTAGGCTATGGATATGTGCCTGCATTATTGTAGTATGCTGACATGTATGCAGACAGAATGTTGTTTAGTAAATAACTAGTGTTGTAATAATCTTCAAGATATTGAATCAAAAAGTGCCCAAGTTTCATGATATGTGTTACATGAGGTAATATCTGTAATAAATCACACACTGGCCCCTGTGTATACATCTCAATCAGGTGGTTTCAAGCTTCTTGAATTGTTCCCATTGGACCCCACCTAACAAATGGAGTATCTTCCAGCAGACAAAAACTAAAAAGAAACTGCGGATGCTGTAAATCAGGAACAAAAACAAAGTTGCTGGAAAAGCTCAGTGGTTCTGGCAGCATCTGTGGAGGAAAAAAACAGAGTTAAAAGTTCTGAGGAAGAGTCACTGGGCCTGAGAAGTTAACTCTGTTTTTACTTTCACAGGTGCTGCCAGACCTGCTGAGCTTTTCCAGCAACTTTGTTTCTTCACCTTCCAGCAGACTCCTGGCTTGTGGATGAAGGAGGAAGAGGGTTACGTGGCACGGCATTCCTAACTTCTGACCTGTTCTGCAGGAATTATGCAATTGTTCCAGTTCAATTTCTGATCGATTGTGATCCCCAGATACTGATGCTGCTCAATGTCAATGCAAATAGTTAGAATCTCCCTTGCTCTAGTTGGGCGTTGCCTGGCACTGCTGTTGCATGAATGTTAATTATTGAATTTCTTCCTGAGCTGAAATGCTGTTGAGGTATTATTGCAGCTGGAAAAGGCCTTCTGACTCAGGAAGAATGATTGGAAGTGAACATTTGTTTGTAGTCGAACACCAAAATAGAGCCATGACTCATGGTATACATTGGCTGGTCCCAACCCCAGGACAGACAACTCTGCAGATTTAACAGAGACAGTAGGAACTGCAGATGCTGGAGAATCTGCAATAACAAGGTGTAGAGCTGGATGAACACAGCAGGCCAAGCAGCATCAGAGGAGTAGGAAAGCTGACGTTTCAGGCCTAGACCCTTCTTCAGAAATGAGGGAGGGGAAGGGGGTTCTGAAATAAATAGGGAGAGAGGGGGAGGCGGATAGAAGATGGATAGAGGAGAGGATAGGTGGAGAGGAGAAAGACAGGTCAAAGAGGCGGAATGGAGCCAGTAAAGGTGAGTGTAGGTGGAGAGGTAGGGAGGAGATAGGTCAGTCCGGGGAGAATGGACAGGTCAAGGGGGCGGGATGAGGTTAGTAGGTAGGAGATGGGGATGGGGCTTGAGGTGGGAGGAGAGGATAGGTGGAAGAAGGACAGGTTAGGGAGGCAGGGACGAGCTGGACTTGTTTTCGGATGCGGTGGGGGTGGGGGGGACGATTTTGAAACTTGTGAAATCCACATTGATACTATAGGGCTACAGGGTTCCCAAGAGGAATATGAGTTGCTGTTCCTGCAACCTTCGGATAGCATCGTTGTGGCACTGCAGGAGGCCCAGGATGGACATGTCGTCTGAGGAATGGGAGGGGGCGTTGAAATGGTTTGCGACTGGGAGGTGTAGTTGTTTAGTGCAAACGGAGCATAGGTGTTCTGCAAAGCGGTCGCCAAGCCTCAGCTTGGTTTCCCCAATGTAGAAGAAGCCACACTGGGTACAGTGGATGCAGTATACCACATTAGCAGATGTGCAGGTGAACCTCTGCTTGATGTGGGAAGTCTTCTTGGGGCCTGCGATGAGGGTGAGGGGGGAGGTGTAGGGGCAGATGTAGCACTTCCTGCGGTTGCAGGGAAAAGTGCTGGGTGTGGTGGGGCTGGAGGGGAGTATGGAGCGGACAAGGGAGTCACGGAGAGAGTGGTCCCTCAGGAAAGCAGATAAGGGTGGGGAGGGAAAAATGTCTTTGTTGTTGGGGTCGGATTGTAGATGGCAGAAGTGTTGGAGGATGATACGTTGGATCCGAAGGTTGGTGGGGTGGTATGTGAGGGGAATTGTGTTTTGGTTGTAACTGCGGGGAGGGAATGTGAGGGATGAGTTGCAGGAAATGCGGGAGACACGGTCGAGGGCGTTCATGACCACTGGGGCGGTTAGGGAGAGATGTTGCGGTCCTCAAAAAGCGAAGATTTCTGAGATGTTCAGGATTGGAATGCCTCATCCTGAGACCAGATGCAGCGGAGGTGAAGGAATTGGAAATGGGGATGGCATTTTTGTGGGAAAGTGGGTGGGAGGAGGTGTATTCTAGGTAGCTATGTGAATTGGTGGGCTTGAAATGGATATTGGTTTCTCGGTAGTTGTCAGGGATGGAAACAGAGAGGTCCAGGAAGGAGAGAGAGGTATTAGAGATGGTCCAGGTTAAATTAAGGTAGCGGTGGAAGATGTTGGTGAAGTGGATGAGCTCCTCTTGGGAGCATGAGGCGGCGCCGATACAGTCATCAATGTAACGGAGGAAGAGGTGGGGTTTAGGGCCAGTGTAGGTACAGAAAAGGAATTGTTCCATGTCACCTACAAAGAGGCAGGCATAGCTTGGGCCCATGTGGGTACCCATGGCTACCCACTTTGTCTGTAGGAAGTGGGAGGAATTGAAAGAGAAGTTGCTGAGGGTGAGGACGAGTTTGGCTAGGCAGATGAGGGTGTCGGTGGAGGGGGATTGGTTGGGCCTGTGGGACAGGAAGAAGTGGAGGGCCTTTAGGGTCGACCCGGGCAGTCAGGTTTGTGGATTTTGGAAAGGAAGCAGAAGCAGGCGGTGCGGGATTGGGGAGCGATGAGTTTGGAGGCTGTGGGTGGGAGGTCACCTGAGGTGATGAGGCTGTGGATGATTTTGGAGATGATGTTTTGGTGCTCAGGGGTGGGGTCATGATCCAGAGGGCGGTAGGAGGTGATGTTGGAGAGTTGGTACCTGGCCTCAGTGATGTAGAGGTCAGTGCGCCTACTACCACTGCGGTAATAAAGTGTGAAGCTGGATGAACACAGAAGGCCAAGCAGCGCTCCTGAGATGCTGCTGGGCCTGCTGTGTTCATCCAGCTTCACACTTTATTATCTTGGATTCTCCAGCATCTGCAGTTCCCATTACCACTGTGGTGTTGGCCTCGGAAACAGAGGCTTTGGCATCAGCCACGGTGTGGATGGCATGTGTCCATGGTACCTGCATTGGCCCAAGCTATGCCTGCCTCTTTGTAGGTTACGTGGAACAGTCCCTCTTCTGTACCTACATTGGCCCTAAACCCCCCCTCTTCCTCCGTTACATTGATGACTGTATCGGCGCCGCCTCGTGCTCCCAAGAGAAGCTCAAACAGTTCATCCACTTCACCAACACCTTCCACCCCAACCACAAGTTCACCTGGACTATCTCTAACACATCCCTTACCTTCCTGGGCCTCTCTGTCTCTATCTTTGGCAACCACCTAGAAACCGATATCCATGTCAAGCCCACCGACTCCCACAGCTACCTAGAACACACCTCCTCTCACCCATCTTCCTGCAAAAATGCCATCCCCAATTCCCAATTCCTTATCCTCCGCCACATCTGCTCCCAGGATGAGAAATTCTACTCCTGAACACCTCAGATGTCTTCATTTTTCAAGGACCGCAACATCCCCCCGTCATTGGTCAAGAATGCCTTCGACCGTGTCTCCCGCATTACCCGCAACTCATCCCTCACACCCCGTCCCTGCAATAACAACCAAAAGAGAACCCCTCTTGTCTTCACGTACCATCCCACTAACCTCCGGATCCAACGCATCATCCTCCAACACTTCCGCCACCTACAATCCGACCCCACCACTCAAGACATTTTTTTGTCCCCACCCTTATCTGCTTTCCATAGGGACCACTCTCTCCGTGACTCCCTTGTCCGCTCCACACTCCCCTCCAGCCTCACCTCACCCACCACTTTTCCCTGCAACCACAGGAAGTGCTACACTTGCCCCACACCTCCCCCCTCATCCCCATCCCAGGCCCCAAGAAAACTTTCCACGTCAAGCAGATGTTCACCTGCGCATTTACCAATGTGGTATATTGCATCTGCTGTACCCGTTGTGGCTTCCTCTACATCGGGGAAACCACGTGGAGGCTTGGGGACCGCTTTGCAGAACACCTACACTCAGTTCGCACTCTGCAACTGCACTTCCCAGTCACGAACCACTTCAACTCCCCCTCCCATTCCTCAGACGACATGTCCATCCTGGGCCTCCTGCAGTGCCACAACGATGCTATCCGAAGGTTGCAGGAACAGCAACTCATATTCCGCTTGGGAACCCTGCAGCCCAATAGTATCAATGTGGACTCCACAAGCTTCAAAATCTCTCCTCCCTCAACCGCATTCCAAAACCAGCCCAGCTCATCACCCCCCTCTCTAACCTGTCCTTCCTCCCACCTATTCTCTCCTCCCACCTCAAGCCCCATCCCCATTTCCTACCTACTAACCTCATCCCGCCCCCTTGACCTGACCGTTCTCCTCGGACTAACCTATCTCTTCCCTACCTCTCCACCTACACTCTCCTTTACAGCCTCCATCCCGCCTCTTTGACCTGTCTCCTCTCCACCTATCCTCTCCTCTATCCATTTTCCATCCGCCTCCCCTCTCTCCCTATTTGTTTCAGAATCCCCTTCCCCCTCCCCCATTTCTGAAGAAGGGCCCAGACCCGAAAAGTCAGCCTTCCCGCTTCTCTGAAGCTGCTTGGCCTGCTGTGAGCATCCAGCTCTACACCTTGTTATCTCGGATTTATCCCTGGGTCTGCTTTGATTTTTTATGCTTCTACTCAGTAGTGCTATCACACACAACTGAGCACCTTCCCACCACCCCAAATCACCATGACGGTTTTTTGTTTTTTTAAAACAGGTAACCACCCCAGGTATCCAATTGAGTATTTATAAACAAAGCTTATCCATTGGTCTGATTTCTTTTATTACTTAACCTATTTTTCTGATCAGCCTGTTCAGGGATGTTATTACATACCTCTGGAGCAGTGGGGCTTGAAGCCAGGTCTCCTGGTCCAGGAGAAGGTTCTGCTCTTTAATGGGCTCAGATGATGAGTTCCAAATGGTAATTTCCTGTAAATAAGGAAATCCATACTCGACAAACTCCGCAAGGAATTTAGTTAGTGATTCCTCATGAGTCTTTAGGGGTTATCACACACAGACTGAGTCAATATCTGAGGAGTTGTAGATGGTTCTGAACACTGTACAATTATCAGTGAACATCTCACTTATGATCTTATGTTAGAGGGAGGTGATTAATTCGAGGGCAGAAGTCTCTGCAACCCCTGTAACAATGCCTTCAGACTGAGATAATTGCTGTCCAAACACCGCAGTCATTTCTTTTTCATGCTTGGCAGTAGAGAATCATCGCCCTGATTCCTAGCAGCTTTGCCAGGAGTCCTTGATGCTGCACTCAGTGAAATAGCGTCTTGATGTTTTTGGCTGAAGGTTGCTGGCAGCGAAAGTTTACGAAAGTGGAACCAAAGAAGCCTGCCAGCAGAGTGTGTACAGCCTGCCCTGTGAGAGAGCAGCTCCACCATGAGCAGAATAATCTCCCATTAACCACTCGTGTGGACGGCCACTTACTCTCTAACCAACCATTCAAACTGCCTGTCACCTGAAAGAACTGGTGCAGTTGTGACCGTCTTAAGGCAAGTGAGTTAAGGTGGCATCTTGGCTGGTTGAGCATTCACTCACACGTGTCCCATCACACAGTTGTGTAGAAATCTGGAAAGGGCCATGTATGCTGCTGTGGGTATATTCTAAGTGCGTTCTGAACCTGAAGAAATGCAACTGACCTATAATGATTAAAAACCTTCTCATGTTGCAGTGCAAATTCCTGTGAAATGGGATGAAGTGGGCTCACAATGCAGGAACAATAATAATGCATCAAAGATAATGTATGGCTGCCAACACAGTTGGGTAGCGATAACTTTCACTGCCACCAGAGGGGAACCGCCTCTGGAGGACGTGCCCCCTCATTCTGGGGCATAACTCAGTTACTACATCACAGCAACTTTATCGAGTGTTTCCAGGTTATGGGTTTCTGGCGCAGCCATACAGTGGAGGGACCTGTGGGCAATAACTCGACGAAATTTAGGTGCCTGTTCAGCCGCACCTTTGTGTGGATCTTGCAGATGCTTCACCTCTATTTCCTTATGAGAAAGAACAACGGGAATTCTTAAGGGAAGCACAATTGTTACAATATCAAAACCTGAGGACAATGAAACGTAGCAGATAGAGCTGCACGCTTAACGCATTCACATCCACGAAATGGCAGAAATAAAGAAGGAATACAATTCCGGCCAAGATAACAAAGTGTGGAGCTGGATAAACACAGCAGGCCAAACAGCATCTCACCTTGGCCTACTGTGTTCATCCAGCCCCACACTTTGTTATCTTGGATTCTCCAGCATCTGCAGTTCCCATTATCTCTGATACAATCCTGCCGGTAAACTTGAACTTTTTGCTTCAAATGTGGGAAACTTTTGAGCAATCCAGAAGTCCCATTAAAAATTGAATCTCAATAATGTGGAAGCAGGCCATTTGGCCCATCAGGTCCACAACAACCCTCCTAAAGGCATCCCACACCCCTACCCCATCCCAGTAACCCTGCATTTCCCATGGGTAATCTACCTAACCTACACATCCCTGAACACTGTGGGTAATTTGACATGGCCAATCCACCTAACCTGTACATCTTTGGACTGTGGGAGAAAACTGGAGCACCCGAATGAAACCCACGCAGGCACAGGGAGAATGTGCAAACTCCACACAGACAGCCTGGAATCGAAGCCAGAAAGATGAAGCAAACAAGTCATGAGATTCATTGTACGTAGGAAATGCAGCTTCCAACACTGTATGAGATTGAAATATTGTCACCAGAGGGGATCTCAGGGTGAGAGCCGTCCACATTCTACTGCACATTCATTGTGATGTTTCCATCGATTAATTTTCTCATCCAGCTTTTCTGAATCCATCGGAGGAAGAAAATCTATCTCAGAGTTCAGACGGCGGTGCATATCTTTCCATTGTGAAGCCCTGAGTCTGAGTCTGAGTCATTTATTTGTGGTGAAGTTTCCCATCTCAGTTTGTAACCAAGCTGTTAGGTGGGGTTTCCTCCCTGGGGCGATGTTGCCTGTCTCATCTGAGTGAGTACTTTTTTGATCATTGATTCGTGTTGCTTCCAGGATCCAGTGTGGGATTTGCTGTACATTACTGAAGGGGAGCGGGAGAATGTGTGGGTGGGGTGGAAAACAGATTATTAGATTTGTACTGAGTAATTACTGATTTGGCTTTTTACTTTAATGTTTTTATTGTTTCCGCATGAATGTCCTGTATACACTTTACAAACACATAGTGCTCAGGGCTTGGGTAGTGGGGAACTTCTTAAATGTGTTTCAGTAAATTTCCTTTATCAATATGTAAATGTATCTACTAGAGAAGGAGCAAAACTTGACCTTCCCTTGGGAAATACGGCAGGACAAGTGACAGGAGTGTTGAGGGGAAGCAGTTTGCAAAATTTAAGAAATTCCTCGCCCTGAGCACTATGTGCTTATAAAGTAATGTTTGCAGGACATTCATGTGGAAACAAGAAAAACATAAAAGTAAAAAGCCAAATCAGTAATTATTCTATAATATAATCTAATAATCTGCTTTCCATCCCACCCATACAGTGTCCCACTCCCCTCTAGTAATAGGACTAGTGATCATAATTCTATTAGTTTTCAAATAGTGAAAGAAAAGGATAGGCTTTGTATAAAAGTTAAAGGCTTTAATTGGAATAGGATCAATTTTGAAGGTGTGAAACAGAAACTTTCAAAAGTTGTAGAGTAGACTTTTAGCAGGTAAAGGGACGGCTGACAAGTGTGAGGCTTTCAAAAGTGAGACAACAAGACCAATCCCCCTCCACTGACATCCTCATTCGCCTAGCCGAACTTGTCCTCACCCTCAACAACTTCTCATTTGATTCCTCCCACTTCCTACAGACAGAGGGGGTGGCCATGAGTACCCACATGGGCCCCAGCTATGCCTGCCTCTTTGTAGGTTACGTGGAACAGTCCCTCTTCTGCACCTACTCAGGCCCCGAACCCCACCTCTTCCTCCGTTACATTGATGACTGCATCGGCGCCGCCTCTTGCTCCCCAGAGGAGCTCGAACAGTTCATCCACTTTACCAACACCTTCCACCCCAACCTCAAGTTCACCTGGGCCATCTCCAACACATCCCTCACCTTCCTGGACCTCTCAGTCTCCCTCTCAGGTAACCAGCTAGAAACTGATGTCCATTTCAAGCCCACCGACTCCCACAGCTACCTAGAATACACCTCCTCCCATCCACCCTCCTGCAAAAATTCCATCCCCTATTCCCAATTCCTCCGCCCCCGCTGCATCTGCTCCCAGCATGAGGCATTCCACTCCCGCATATCCCAGATGTCCACATTCTTCAAGGACCACAACTTTCCCTACGCAGTGGTCGAGAACGCCCTTGACCACGTCTCCTGCATTTCCTGCAACACATCCCTCACACCCCGCCCCCACAGCAACCGCCCCCAGAGGATCCCCCTCGTTCTCACATACCACCCCACCAACCTCCGGATATAACGCATCATCCTCCGACACTTCCGCCATCTACAATCCGACCCCACCACCCAAGACATTTTTCCATCCCCACCCTTGTCTGCCTTCCGGAGAGACCACTCACTTTGCGACTCCCTTGTCCGCTCCACACTCCCCTCCAACCTCACCACACCTGGCACCTTCCCCTGCAACCGCAGGAAGTGCTACACTTGCCCCCACACTTCCTCCCTCACCCCCATCCCAGGCCCCAAGATGACCTTCCATATCAAGCAGATGTTCACCTGCACATCTGCCAATGTGGTATACAGTATCCACTGTACCCGGTGTGGCTTCCTCTACATTGGGGAAATGAAGCAGAGGCTTGGGGACTGCTTTGCAGAACACCTCCGCTCGGTTCGCAACAAACAACTGCACCTCCTAGTCGCGAACCATTTCAACTCCCCCTCCCATTCCTCAGACGACATGTCCATCATGGGCCTCCTGCAGTGCCACAATGATGCCATCCGAAGTTTGCAGGAACAGCAACTCATATTCCACTTGGGAACCCTGCAGCCCAATGTCATCAATGTGGACTTCACAAGCTTCAAAATCTCCCCTTCCCCCACTGCATCCCAAAACTGGCCCAGTTCTTCCCCTCCTCCCCCCACTGCATCCCAAAACCAGCCCAGCCTGTCTCTGCTTCCCTAACCTGTTCTTCCTCTCACCCATCCCTTCCTCCCAACCCAAGCTGCACCTCCATTTCCTACCTACCACCTCATCCCGCCTCCTTGACCTGTCCATCTTCCCTGGACTGACCTATCCCCTCCCTACCTCCTCACCTATACTCTCCTCTCTACCTACCTTGTTTTCTCTCCATCTTCGGTCCGCCTCCCCCTCTCTCCCTATTTATTCCAGTTCCCTCTGCCCATCCCCCTCTCTGATGAAGGGTCTTGGCCCGAAACGTCAGCTTTTGTGGTCCTGAGATGCTGCTTGGCCTGCTGTGTTCATCCAGCTCCACACTTTGTTATCAAGAGTTCAGATGTGTTAGAGTTGGAGTGAAGGGGAAGGCTGATAGGATTAGAGAACAATGGATAAATGAAGATATTAAGGCTCTGGTCAAGAATAAGAAGGAAGCATACATTAGGTAAAGACAGCTGGGATCAAGTAAATCTCTTGAAGAGTATAAAGATTGTCGAGGCATTTCTTAAGAGGGAAATCAGGATGGCAAAAAGGGGATATAGATAGCCTTGCCAGAAAAGTTTGAGGATAATCTGAAGAGATTCCACAAGTTCATTAAGAGTAAAAGAACAACTAGGGAGAGAACAGGGTCTCTTAAAGGTCAATGAGGTTATCTATGTGTGGAGCCACAGGAGCTGGGAGAGCCGTAAATGAATGTTTTACGTTGGTTTTTACTGAGGAGAAAGTCAATGAGTCTAGGGAACTTGGGGAATTGAATATTGAAAACAGCTCCCATTACAGAAGAGGAAATGGTAGAGCTCTTAAAACTCGTAAAGGTGGATAAATCTCCAGGACCTGATCAAATGTTTCCCAGGAAGTTGTGGGAAGTTAGGCAAGAAATTGCAGGGGTCCTGGCAGAGATATTTGTATCATTTACAGCCATGGGTGTGAGAGGAGCGGACAATGGCTAATGTTGTGTCATTATTTACAAAAGGCTGCATGGAGAAGCTTGGGGATTATAGGCCTGTGAGCCTGACATCAGTGATGGGTAAGTTGTGGGAGGGGATTCTGAGAGAGAACGGTTATGTACATTTGGAGAAGCAAGGACTGATTGGGACAGTCAGCATGGCTTTGTGTGAAGAAAATCACATCAACAAATTTGATTGAGTTTTTTGAGGACATAAGCAAAAAGATTGGTGAGGGCAGAGCAGTAGACGTTGTCTACATGGGCTTTAGTAAAACCTTTGACAAAGTTCCACAAAGTAGACTAATTCATAAAATTAGATCACATGGGATTCAGGGAAAGCTTGGATACAAAATTAGCTTGACGGTAGGAGACAGAGGGTATCAGTGGATGGTCTTTTTTCAGTCTGGAAATCTGTGACAGGGATCGTTGCTGCGCAAAGCCATTCATCTCTTCCAGAGGCCCTATTCTCTCCTGAGCTACTCTTTCACTCTCATGTTCTTGTGAAATTTCTGGATTATCCTTAACCTTATCTGCCAAGGCTATCTATATGGTACTGAACCTGCTGTTGTTTGGTAATTACATAAAAGACTTGGATGACAATTTAGGACGCATGTTTCCTTTTTCACTGGAGCATAGGAGGTTGAGGGGTGACCTTATAGAGGTCTGTAAGATCATGAGAGGCAGAGATAAGGCAAACAGCAAAGATATTTTCCCTAGGGTGGGTGAGTTCAAAACCAGAGGGTCATATGTTTAAGGTGAGAGGAGAAAGGTTTAAAAGGGGATGATTCATGTGTGGAATGAATGAAAAGAAGTGGTAGATGCAATTACAGATACAGCATTTAGAAGACATGAATAGGAACGGTTTAGGTGGATATGGGCCAAATGCTGGGAAATGGGATAACAAGGTGTAGAGCTGGATGAACACAACCGGCCAAGCAGCATCAGAGCAGCAGGAAAGCTGAAGTTTCAGGCCTAGACCCTTCATCAGAAAAGGGAGAGGGGAGGGCGTTCTGAAATAAATAGGGAGAGAGGGGGAGGCAGATAGAAGGCGGATAGAGGAGAAGATAGTGGAGAGGAGACAGACAAGTTAACGAGGTGGGCATGGAGACACTAAAGGTGAGTGTAGGTAGGGAGGTAGGGAGGGGTTAGGTCAGTCCAGGGAGGACGGACAGGTCAAGGGGGCGGGATGAGGCTAGTAGGTAGGAGATGGGAGTGGGGTTTGAGGTGGGAGGATGGAATAGGTGGAAGGACAGGCTAGGGAGGCAGAGATGAGCTGGGCTGGTTTTGGGATGCAGTGGGGGAAGGGGAAATTTTGAAGCTGGTGAAGTCCACATTGATACCATTGGGCTGCAGGGTTCCCAAGCGAAATATGAGTTGCTGTTCCTGCAACCTTCGGGTGGCATCTGCTAATGTGATATACTGTATCCGGTGTTCCTGTTGTGGTCTCCTCTACATTGGGGAAACCAAGCGGAGGCTTGGGGACCGCTTTGTAGAACACCTCCGCTCGGTTTGGAACAAACAACTGCACCTCCCAGTCGTGAACCATTTCAACGCCCCCCACCCCGCACACCCCCACACCCCCCATCGCCCCCCCCACCTCCGACTCCTTAGACGACATGTCCATCCTGGGTCTCCTGCAGTGCCACAACGGTGCCACCTGAAGGTTGCAGGAACAGCAACTCATATTCCGCTTGGGAACCCTGTAGCCCAATTGTATCAATGTGGACTTCACGAGCTTCAAAATCTGCCCTCCCCCTACTGCATCCCAAAACCAGCCCAGCTCGTTCCCCGCCCCACTAACCTGTTCTTCCTCTCACCTATCCCCTCCTCCCACCTCAAGCCCACCCCCATCTCCTACTTACTAACCTCATCCCACCCTCTTGACCTGTCCGTCCTCCCCGGGCTGACCTATCTCCTCCCTACCTCCCCACCTACACTCTCCTTTCCACCTATCTTCTCCTCTATCCATCTTTGATCTGCCTCCCCCTCTCTCCCTATTTATTTCAGAACCCTCTCCCCATCCCCCTTTTCTGATGAAGGGTCTAGGTCCGAAACGTCAGCTTTCCTGCTGCTCTGATGCTGCTTGGCCGGTTGTGTTCATCTAGCTCTACACCTTGTTATCTCAGATTCTCCAGCATCTGCAGTTCCGACTGACTCTGCAGGGAAGTGGGACTAGTTTGTGAAGCTTGGTCAGCATGAGCTGATTGGACCGAAGGGTCTGTTTCTGTGCTGTATAACTCTATCACTATCTGGCGCTTGTTGAGCAATGCCCTTCAACCTGAGAAGGCTTCTCCTTAGATTTTTCACCCCACCACCAGGTCCTACTGTGGAATTTGTGGGGCTGCTGTGAGCTGAGTTTTCCCGAGGTTGAGAAGAAGATGGCAATCTCACCAGCCAACAGCTGACCATGATCATGCCTGAGGAAATCAGCAGAATGTGTGGATTTTGGAGTCTGGAGACAGTGCACTGAGAGGATCGAGCAGTCCAGGAGGATGTGACAGGTATAAGAATTCCAGGATGCAGGTCCCACCCTCTAATATTCTCCTGTACCTGATGCCAAGTCAACACACCTCATGTCTCCACTTGATCCTATCAGCGCAAGACCCTTATATTTCTAACTGAGAAACCACCAGCTTCATGTCTCACAGTCACCCTCCACAAATATTTTTCCCTCTTTTCCACACACACACACATCATTCCAAACAATCACACCTCTCTTCCTTGCCTTCCTGCAAGAGGAGAGAACACAAAACCTAGTGAGAGGAGAGAGACGGGTGCTGGTGTTCAGGTGTGGTGGCCCTCCAGTGACAGGCACCATATCGCCAATGGTAAAGTGTTCAACTGTCCCATGACGATGGCGGTCTCATTCTAGGAAGCTGTAAATGTAGTGGTGCCCGGAAGTGAAAGGGGACTGAGGCACTGTAGGGGTTTGTGTAGAAGCTGCCTTTTTCCAGCTGGATCTCAGGGCCTTACTCCTTTGTACTGTGGAGGGCCATGCAGCCAGCGAGGAGCTAGCCAATGCTGGCGTTGTTTTGCTGCTGTAGAAGAGGTTTGTGATGGTTCATGTGTGTGAAATTTGCCCTAGGTCTGGAGCTGGGACCTGGAGCTGCTTGAGCTGTTCTCCAATCCAAGCAGACAGTATTCCCCTTTCAAGCTGTGCAAGATCTAACGGCGTGGATTACTGCCCCGGGGAAAGCTGGGAGAGAGCAGAATCTCATCAGGATTCCAACTCCAAATTGTTTTCCAGAATATTACCATCCTCATACTGGCAGGAAATTCTGTCTTTTAACCTTTCCTTTTTCCCACATACTGCCTGCCTTGTTGAATATTTCCAGCATTTTCTGTTTTAAATGCAATCTTTTGTTTTGTAAAATAAATCGTTATAGCAGGGCAGAGGGTGCAATTTGTAAGCCTGTCCCAATCTCATGATTACAGTGTGGTATCTGCTGCACAAAACCACCACAGAAACTGCAACGTCCTCAAGAAAGTGACATCAGAAGCAGACAAACAAACCTTTCTACTGACTCCATCAGTTCAAGAAGCTGGCAAACATCATTTTTCTCAGGAAAACAAACATAAAATGTTGGAGTGTGCACTTATTACCACAAGAAAGTATGGATTGAATAATTTATATGAGGCAGTGTTAGCTGGCTACAGTTTGGACTGGGTGCTTGGCTAATTCCAAACATCTGGATGTCTTGCACGATCATCCGGGAAGATGCTATTTGTAATTAGAGATTCAATCGGGAATAAAGTGTTACTTCAAACTTTCGAATGTCTTACTGTGAGCAGATGATGCATAGATATTTCCAACGTGAGCAGGGGGAGTTCAATTACTCCTCATCGCGTTTTTTTAACCATATCTACTGTCTTACTCAGTCTTGTGCAAAGATTCAATGTGAAAGAGAAGAAAGAAACACTGGAAGCATTATCAATGTTCTGGAAAATTCCCTACAATCTGGCCTTGAGACATTGCTCAGCAATGGACCCTTCTGTTTCAGGCTTGTGGAAATGATATATCCTTTGAGGTAGGCGAGTCTAGAAGTTGGGCTCAATGGATAATGTTGGGATAAGAATAATACCCTAACAATTGACCTGTGTTTATTGTTCTGTCACATATTCATCTTCTGCAGCCAATTCTTACAGTGTCTTAGGATCCCCAAAGAAATTCCTGCTTTCAGCACATTGTGGCTGTAAGTTCAGTTGGGAAAATCTTTGTGCTCTGACAAAATAACAACAGCAATGAATGGTTACAAAACAATGCTGCCAAATACCAAAGCTTCTTGAAAGGGTACATAATATTTCCAGTCACCATTTTGCAAATATAATCCAAGTTCTAAGAGGCCAACTTCTACAGCCCTGACCAAGGCCTATTTGTTTAGCTATGCTGTATGGAGGCCAGGTGCACCAGGAATGGAATTTGTTAGATATAAATGGGGCTTGAGACAGGATCAACTTTGCAATTGGAAGATTGAAGCAGGTTTGCTATTCCCTCCCATGTCACAAACATTTGTCTGTCCATGCTCATTGCTGCAAGTTGCAAACTGAAATCCTCAGGTATCGCTTTAATGAGGTACCAGTCACTAGAGGGACCATGTAAATCCCAGGTCCAAACCAGTGCCTAAGAGTCAGGCAATAGAAAAGCAAAACACCTTGGATGTTTAAAACCTGAAATAAAACAGATAACTTTGGAAACACTCAGGATGTCAGACAGCATCTGTAAAAAGAGGAAGAGTTAACATTTCAGGTCAATACTCTTCTTTCAAAACTAATAAAGACACATAAAGCAGATCTGGTTTCAGAGTAGAAATACAAATAGCAATGAAATTGTGATGAGAAGAGTCTAAAGGTAGGAAGACCAGACAAATGTAATATTCTGGATAAAAAATTCGATTGTGGAGAATACTTGAAATTTTTGGACGATAATGGATTTTGAATGCTGGGCTCTGAAGATCATTCTCCACAGCAAAGATCTTGGTGCCAAAACTAAACTTATCGATGAATAAAGTAAAATTGAATTACTGTGATTGAGAAGTCTGCATCTGCGAAGAACCTTAAGTACAACTGATGGAAATTAAATTCTACATAAAAATGGAACATGCTATAAATACTCAGGAGATATGGCACCTTCTGCGGAGGGAGAAATGCAGGTATAATTTCCAACAGAGGTAGATTTCACTTGCATTGAGAAACTTTATCAGATTCCAGGGTGGTCATGAGCAGTGCCAAATCAATTCAGTGAAGTGAATGATTAAGTTTGCCAAAGAATCAGAATCCACATAATCACTTATGCCCAACCTTGGATCAGAAACTAGAATCTAAATATAAGAGGAAAAAGTGAATTGTTTAGAAGTTAAATTAAAGTGACCCTGGTTTTAAGGAACTGTGCAGAGTGATAAACTAGAGGATAAAACTAGCTGAAGAATAGGAAAGAGTTTGGGCACAAATTTTATTATAAAGCGGGACCTCATTAACATTCCCAGCATCTATTTGCCCATGGCGGTTAGGTGGAAAAGTGAGGTGAGGTCATGGGTGGTGGCAATGGGCTCATGGTATTATCAGTGGGCTATTAATCCAGAAACCCAGGTAATATTCTGAGAATCTTGGTTCAAACCCTGCCATGGCAAACGGTCAAATTTGAAATCAATTTAAAAAATGGAATTAAGAGTCCGATGATGACCATAAACCCATTGTCAATTTTCAGGAAAATCCCATCTGGTTCACTAGCATCCTTTAGGGCAGAAAACTGTCATCCTTACCTGGTCGGGCCTACATGTGACTCCATATCTACCTATCTTTGCCTTAAAAATATTTAACAAGATAGTCTCAACCACTTCACTGGGCAGGGAATCCCACAGATTCACAACCCTTTTGGTGATGAAGTTCCTCCTCAACCCAGTCCTAAATCTGCTCCCCTTTATTTTGAGGCTATGCCCCCTTGTTCTAGCTTCACCTGCCAGTGGAAACAGTCCCTTTTGTACCTATTCCCTTCACAATTTTATATGTTTCTATCAGGCTCTTCCCTCATTCTTCTAAATTCCAATAAGGAGACCAGTCTACTGAATCCCTGCTCTTAAACCAACCCTCTCAACTCCAGAATCGACATAGTGAACACCATCTGCACCCCCTTCAGTGCCAGTACACCCTTTCTCAACTAAGGAGACCAAAACTGTACCATGTACTCCAGCTGTGGCCTCACCAGCTCTCCATACAGCTGCAGTATAAACTCCCTATTACTTTTGAAAAGAATGAAACTAGATTATGCATTCTTAAACAAACAAACTGAAGAGTACTAGATACAATTGAAAGCAAACAGTGAATACTATTTTTCTCGTACAGCAATATCTAAAGTGAACATGAGATAAACATAAATAAATGGACAAACTTTAGTTGAACACACCACCAAACCACACATGAAAATAGAATCATTAGGAAGTAATTGCTGCCTGCATAATAATAACATGGGCATGGGAATGTCACATTGCAGCATAATAGTTTTCCAGTGAGCCTGAAATGCCTCTGGATATTGAGAGATATTGAGAACTGCTGATGCTGGAGAATCTGAGATAACAAGGTGTAGAGCTGGATGAACACAGCAGGCCAGGCAGCATCAGAGGAGCAGGAAAGCTGATGTTTCTGCTCTGGGCCCTTCTTCAGAAACTGGGGAGAGGAAGGGGATTTTGAAACAAATACAGAGTGAGGGAGAGGCAGATAGAAGATGGATAAAGGAGCAGATAGAGGAGATTTACAGGTCAAAGATGTGGGGATGGAGCCAGAAAATGTGAGTGTAGATGGGGAATTAGGGAGGGGATAGGTCAGTCCAGGGAGGATGGACAAGTCTATAAACAATATAATCCAACATGAGGTCTATGAGCCATTGGTCCATCTCGAGTCTCTTCATTATCATGTGGTCATGACATCCTCGTTGAAGAAGCTTCCTTTTCCCATATTCAGCAATTAACGCTTAACTGAGTACAAGACATTGATGGTAAGACTGGAACGGAGAAGTGTTTGGACACTGGGAAATTCCTCTGCTGTTACTATGGATAACAACAGTGTTCCTGTCTCAGACACAACAAAAGGAGCATACCAATCAGTTGTGTGTAAGATTTTGTTCCTGTCCTGGAGCTGAAAGAGAGATGAGTGTACAATAAGTCTATCAATGACCAGACAAAACACTCCCCATACAATCCACAACAGTTTACTGAATCACTGAAGTGTGTCAAATAGGTTGGTCATCACTGTGACTAATAGCTCACACCTTTGAATTACAGATATTAAAAGGTCTTTCCTCTCACCCTCTTAACTTTTTATACATTCTTTTCTGGTCTTTCCATTACCTCAGGGCAAAAGCTATTCTTGTATCATTCAAAAGTTTTACATTACACTGTTTGCAGCCTTGATGTTTATAGATTCAGTATGGCAGCATCTGAGCAGAGAAATGGAATTAACATTCCAGGTGAGTAAGATATTCGGGAAAATGCACTTACCTGAAATGTTAACTCTGTTTCTCCACATTGTTGCCACCTGCCCTGTGGAGTATAACCACCATGTTCGCTTTCTTTTATTTCAAATTTCCATCACTGCAATATTTTACATTACAGTTTCGGTTTTAAAGTTCTCCTTTTTTATTTTCAAACTTACCTTAAATGTTTGATCTCATTTATTCTTTACATCTATGACCATTAGGTAAAACTCACCATTCATTGCCTCAAGATAATGAAATGTGAGGCTGGATGAACACAGCAGGCCCAGCAGCATCTCAGGAGTACAAAAGCTGATGTTTCGGGCCTAGACCCTTCATCAGAGAGGGGGATGGGGTGAGGGTTCTGGAATAAATAGGGAGAGAGGGGGAGGCGGACCGAAGATGGAGAGAAAAGAAGATAGGTGGAGAGGAGAGTATAGGTGGGGAGGTAGGGAGGGGATAGGTCAGTCCAGGGAAGACGGCCAGGTCAAGGAGGTGGGATGAGGTTAGTAGGTAGGAGATGGAGGTGCAGCTTGGGGTGGGAGGAAAGGATGGGTGAGAGGAAGAACAGGTTAGGGAGGCAGAGACAGGTTGGACTGGTTTTGGTATGCAGAGTGTGGAGGGGAAGAGCTGGGTTGGTTGTGTGGTGCAGTGGGGGGAGGGGACGAACTGGGCTGGTTTTGGGATGCGGTGGGGGAAGGGGAGATTTTGAACCTGGTGAAGTCCACATTGATACCACTGGGCTGCAGGGATCCCAAGCGGAATATGAGGTGCTGTTCCTGCAACCTTCGGGTGGCATCATTGTGGCACTGCAGGAGGCCCATGATGGACATGTCATCTAAAGAATGGGAGGGGCAGTGGAAATGGTTTGCGACTGGGAGGTGCAGTTGTTTATTGCGAACCGAGCGGAGGTGTTCTGCAAAGCAGTCCCCAAGCCTCCGCTTGGTTTCCCCAACGTAGAGGAAGCCACACTGGGTACAGTGGATGCAGTACACCACATTGGCAGATGTGCAGGTGAACCTCTGCTTAATATGGAAAGTCATCTTGGGGCCTGGGATAGGGGTGAGGGAGGAGGTGTGGGGGCAAGTGTAGCACTTCCTGCGGTTGCAGGGGAAGGTGCCGGGTGTGGTGGGGTTGGAGGGCAGTGTGCAGCGAACAAGGCAGTCACGGAGAGAGTAGTCTCTCCGGAAAGCAGACAGGGGTGGGGATGGAAAAATGTCTTGGGTGGTGGGGTCGGACTGTAGATGGCAGAAGTGTCGGAGGATGATGCGTTGTATCTGGAGGTTAGTGGGGTGGTGTGTGAGAAGGAGGGGGATCCTCTTGGAGCGGTTGTGGCGGGGGTGGGGTGTGAGGGATGTGTTGTGGGAAATGTGGGAGGCGTGGTCAAGGGCATTCTCGACCACTGTTGGGGGAAAGTTGCGGTCCGGTGCTTTCTGGAGAGACCACTCTCTCCGTGACTCCCTTGTTCGCTCCACACTGCCCTCCAACCCCACCACACCCGGCACCTTCCCCTGCAACCGTAGGAAGTGCTACACTTGCCCCCACAGCTCCTCCCTCACCCCTATCCCAGGCCCCAAGATGACTTTCCATATTAAGCAGAGGTTCACCTGCACATCTGCCAATGTGGTATACTGCATCCACTGTACCCGGTGTGGCTTCCTCTACATTGGGGAAACCAAGCGGAGGCTTGGGGACTGCTTTGCAGAACACCTCCGCTCGGTTCGCAATAAACAACTGCACCTCCCAGTCGCAAACCATTTCCACTCCCCCTCCCATTCTTTAGATGACGTGTCCATCATGGGCCTCCTGCAGTGCCACAATGATGCCACCCGAAGGTTGCAGGAACAGCAACTCATATTCCGCTTGGAAACCCTGCAGCCCAATGGTATCAATGAGGAATTCACCAGCTTCAAAATCTCCCCTTCCCCCACCGCATCCCAAAACCAGCCCAGTTCGTCCCCTCCCCCCACTGCACCTCACAACCAGCCCAGCTCTTCCCCTCCACCCACTGCTTCCCAAAACCAGTCCAACCTGTCTCTGCCTCCCTAACCTGTTCTTCCTCTCACCCATCCCTTCCTCCCACCCCAAGCCGCACCTCCATCTCCTACCTACTAACCTCATCCCACCTCCTTGACCTGGCCGTCTTCCCTGGACTGACCTATCCCCTCCCTACCTCCCCACCTATACTCTCCTCTCCACCTATCTTCTTTTCTCTCCATCTTCGGTCCGCCTCCCCCCTCTCTCTATTTATTCCAGAACGCTCACCCCATCCCCCTCTCTGATGAAAGGTCTAGGCCCGAAACATCAGCTTTTGTGCTCCTGAGATGCTGCTGGGCCTGCTGTGTTCATCCAGCCTCACATTTCATTATCTTGGATTCTCCAGCATCTGCAGTTCCCATTATCACTAATTCATTGCCTCAATCTCTGTTTCTCACTTATGGGAGTGTAGCTTATGTCGACTTTCACTTTATTTTCAGTAGAGACCTATCTCCAGCAGAGGGGAAGGAGTTTTGAAGGCAGATTCTCATGTGAGGTTAGAGGCATAGAACATTACAGTGCAGTACAGGCCCTTTGGCCCTCGATGTTGCACCGACCTGTGAAACCAATCTGAAGTCCATCTAACCTACGCTATTCCATTATCATCCATATGTTTATCCAATGACCGTTAAAGTTAGGTTGGATAAAAAGCTTTCTCTAGTTTGCTTATATGGCGTTCACCACTCTGTACATGGGGCAAAGCTTCCAAAATTTTCCTCTATGCTCCCCAGCCCCTCACACCCTGACCTCTCCCTTTCTGATATTGAATTCTGAGATGTGTACATTGTCTTAAGGTTTCTTCAGCTATCTCCAATTGAGCTTCTTTGCGTTATCCATGTGTGAGGTAGAACTCATCCCATCTCCCTCAGCCCAGGGGTTTATCAGCTTCAACAAGTCCAGCTTGCATTTCTTTCGAATCTTATTCTTTCATGGGATGTGGGTGTCATTGGCAAGGCCAACATTCGTTGCCCAATCCCCAGTGAAGCTGCATAACCTGTCTGGGCTGTTTCCAGTGGGGTCTTTTACCTGAAGCAGCAATGCCTATGTTATCCTTTGTGACATAAGAAAGTTGGTGTAGATATTGTGGCATTGAAGAATGCAACACAGTTATATTGCAGTTAACTTCTGTTGTTGTACAGACATTACATTTCTCAGATACCTAAGTACCTGCACCAATATCAATGAAACAAATGACAAGAGAGGGGTATGATCCCAGACTGGTGTCATGCTTCAAATAATTCCCTACAAGATGGAATATCAGGTCACAGGGCACAGTGATGACATCATGAACGTAAAAGCAAAATTCTGTGGATGCTGGAAATAAACAGAGAAAATGTTGAAAATTCTGCAGAAAAAGAGCCATGTTGGGTCTGAAATGTGGGCTCTGTTACCTCTCCAAAGATGGTGCCAGACCAGCTGAGTTTCTTCAACAATTCCTGTTTCTGTAATATGATTATATCTATTAAAGGTGAACTGGTGTACAGACTGTCAGATATGACAGAACAGCTTCAGCTATCATGTTTCCTGTACTTGATGCTAAGAGTTGAGGAAAAATATTTTCTCTCAGAGGGTAGTGGGAGCCTGGATCTCACTGCCTGAAGTGGTGGGTGAATCAGAAATTCCCATAATCTTTAAGCAATATTTAGATTTTCACTTGTTATAACTTGTTGAGCTAGGGACCAAGAACTGAAAGATGGGATTAGGGTAATCAGATCTTCATTGTCTTGTGCCAACATGATAGCCAAATGATCTCTGCCTGTGCTGTAATTGTGTATGAATGTCTGAGCCTTTGAATTAGCCTGTTATTCAGATTTTACTGAGGCTATCAGGTTTCCAAGCCTACTCCAGATATTCCCCAGCAAACTCTGAGCCAAGTTTACCACTCAGGCCAGAGATGCCTAAATGTCCACTTTGAGAAAATGTAATCAAATTGAAATGTAAATGCTGATTCACTCACTGTTGATGCTGAGTATTCTCACTGTTTTCTGATTACATCTCAGATTTCCAGCATTCTCAGTGTTTTGCTGTTTTCATATTATTTTTGAGGCTGATTGTTCTGAATGTGTGCCAACATTGCCCTGATGATGAATGACATCTCAGACTGACAAGCCCCTCATTGGAAAGTCCCAGATAATGACCTGCTGTGTGATGCAAGGAAAGCAAGTTTATTCACATTGTTTACAGAAAGAGTCATCCTGAAAATGTTATTCATTATTTATATATCAACAATCGATTGTTGGGAAAACCCTCCCCATTCACTAATGTCCTTTAGGGAAGGAAACTGCCATCCTTACCTGGTCTGGCCTACATGTGACTCCAGACCCATAGCAGTGCGGTTGATGCTTAACTGCCCTCTGGGCAATTAGGGATGGGCAATAAATGCTGCCCTGGCCAGCGACGGCCTCATCCTACAATGAACAAAAAAAAATTGAGTCTCAAATGGGGAGCTATGAAGTGGTGAAGAGTGAATGTCAAGTCTGCCTACATACTGCAATTGAAGCTGCTAAAGTGATCATTCTATCCACCTTATACTCTTTGTCAAGGAGCCTGTGTGACTCTATGACTCCATGGCCTGGTCTTTTAAAGCTGCTGGGGTCCACTGTTACACAACCAGATCCCTGAGTTAGTTTATATTTCAGCAACTAGAAATGAAGCATCTTTGTAAAGCTGCTTACGTGTAGAATGATGCTGTTCAGTTGACTTACTCACCTTTTGTTCATTCCGAGGGACACTGGCAACACCAACAAGCCAGTATTTGTCTTGGTTCCTTAACTGCCCTTGTAGCGAGCGTATTGCTAGGCTGTCTTGGTGGGGCTGGGGGGTAATAGGTGGCCATTGGCTTCAGGAAGTGGAGTGGAGGGCACGCCCCTGGGAGTGAGGTGGGAATGGTCGAGAACATCATCTTCTGGGAGTAATGATCACCAACAATCTGTCCCGGCCCCCCATCTTGATGCTAAAGTCAAGAAAGCACAACAACATGGCTACATCTAAGGAAGTGTCATTGGACCAGATGCATTCATTCTGATTTCTCTCCACAGATGCTGCCACACCCTCTGAGTTTTTCAAGGAATTTCCGTTATTATAATGCCTCTACTTCCTCAGGAGGTAAGTCAATTCAGCTTGTCCATAAAGATGCTGATTTTTATAGACGTACCATAGAAAGCATTCTATCTGGGTGTATCACAGCTTGGTAGGGCAACTGCCCTCTGCTCAGGACTGTAAGAATCCACAGAGAGTTGTGCACAGCCCAATACCATCATGCAAGCCAACCTTCCACCCATTGACTCCATCTATACTTCTTGCTGCCTCAGAAAGGCAACAAACAGAATCAAAGACCCCTCCCACCCCGGTTATGATCTCTTCCATCGGGCAGAAGATACAAAAGTCTAAACACACGTACAAACAGACTCAGGGACCACTTCTTCCCTGCTGTTATTAAACTTTTGAGTGGCCCTCTGAAATTTTAAACCTTGCTGTTTGTACACCTTCCCTGCAGCCATAACATTATATTCCTCGCTCTGTTCTACTACACTAATGCACTTTGTGTGGTGTGATCCACCTGTACCGCACACAAAACAAAACTTTTCACTGTGCCTAGGTACATGTGACAGTAATAAATCAGACCAAAGAATTAATGAACAAGCAATATTCTGACAAAAACACAATATTTTTCCGGTCACATTTTTAATTTACGAATTAAATTTAATTTTCCACAGCTGCCTCGGTGGTTTTGAACACATGCGCACCCCCATAGCATTGGCCAGGAGCTGCTCGATGACTAATCTAGTAACATTACCACTGTACCGCTGTGTTATTCAACCAGTTGTTAGAGAAAGAACTGACTGCCTTCAGTCACCCACCTCATTCTAGGGCATCATATATTTTCAAACATGCTACAGCTTAAAGCATTTCCCTTTGCATGTTGAAAGGAGGGTGGGAGCTCTGGAGTGTACAGAAGGGAAAGGGAGATAGAGTGGTTGAGAAGGTAAAGTTGAGAAGAGGCCAGCAGATAACTGGCCAGAGAACGCAGAGTTGAGAGTGAGTTTGGGAGAGAGCAAAGTTAGGAGTGGACCAGAGCAAAATACAAAGCCATGAGGTGAGAGAGCATATAGGTTCACTTTATAAATGCTACCAAAGGCAGAATGACAAAAACCAGGCAGTGAATTCCAGACACCATCTGTGTAAAAAAAGCTTTTCCTCACATTCCCTCTAATCTTTCTCCACTTAGCTTGAATCTCTGGACTGTGGTTTTTGAATCTCTCTGTCAAGGGAAACAGGTCCCTCCTGTCTACCCTGTCTCTGTCCCCCACAGTTTTATATACCTTAATCATGTCATTCCTCAACCCTCTCTCTTCCAAGGGAAACTATCCCAACATCTCCAATCTCTCCTCGTAGCTATAATTCTCCAGCCTGGGTAATATTGTAGTAAATCTTCTCTGCACTCTCTCCAGAACAATTACGTCATTCCTGTAAAGCGGTGACCAGGATTGCACACAGCACTCTAGCTGTGGCCTCATCAGTGTTTTACACAGTTTCATCTTTGTATCCTTACTAATGTTTTTGAGTAGATTTGTAGCTCGGGTTGTGGATATTGTGGTTGGTTGGTTGGCTCGCGGAGCTGATTTGTTATTCACACATGTTTCGATATCCTGCTGGGTAACATCATCAGTGCAGCCTCCAATGAAGCGCCGGTGTGTTTTCCTGCCTGGTTTTTAGGAAGCTACACTGACGATGTTAACCAGCAGGATAATGAAACAACTGTGGAACAATAAACCAACTAGGTGAGCCAACCAACCACAACATTAAATGCTTACTTTTGTATTGTATACATCTACCAGTGAAGGAGGGCATTCTAAATGCCTTTCTTACAATTTTATCCACTGTATTGCTATCTTTAGGGACCTGTGTATTTGCCAAGATTTCTCATGTCATCTTCCCCTCTCAGTATATTCTCATTTATTGTATATTTCCTTTACAGTTTGATTTCCCTAAATGTATGACTTCACACTTATCAGAGTTGAACTCCATCTACCACTTTCCTGCCCACTCCACCAGGCCAGTATCATTTTGGATTGTATATCTATCCTCTACACCATCGACTGCGCAGCCAGTTCTTGTGTCGTCTGCAAATTCCCCAGTTGTCTCCCCCATGTTCCAGTTCAAATTGTTAACGTATAAAACAAACAGCAGGGGTCCCAACACTGAATCCTGGGGGGCACCCGTTGCAATTTTCAGGGGCAGAAATCGACTGTATTCCTTTGTTTCCTGTTCCTGACCCAGCTTTGGATCCAATTCCCTGTGTGCTATAGGATCTGACTTTTTTGACCAGTCTGCCATGTGGGTCAAGTGCCTTGTTATAAGACAACATCTGTTGCACTGCCCTGCCATTATGGATCCTCCTCACCACATCCTCCTTCACAGTGTAGCTTAAAGCTAGGGTATGGGGAAGCAGTGAAAGAGACAACAGCCATTGTGGAGATTCAAGAGGAGGGCAGTGGGATTTGTTGACCCTCAGAACAATCCAATAAACATATTAACAATCACAATTCATATCCATTGTTAATCTGATTGAGTTGAAAACTTTGTGAAACAAAGGAGACATATCACACAATGTAGTTTCTCTCTGTGGATTGGCATTTCACCTGGAAACCGTTTAAAAACAATTCTTTCTCTGTTAGCTTATTGTTTCCATGGTCTAATACAAACACGTTCTGACTGGCACAATTGGACAGAAAATCTATTTCCTCTGCTGGGTACACAGCTTTGTGCATGTGCACGGGGTGATCTGAATAGTGAATCTGAGGAGGAGCCCTTGATGAGTATTTCTTTCTGGTCACCCTGACCTTCATGTCTCCAATAGAAACAGACTCAGTGTCTGCAGGTCTTTGCTCAGAATGCAGGTGCCTATCCTCACCTTGCACCCTGTCTGAGTCCTAACATTGTGAAAAAATGAGTACCAAAGCCAAATCAGAAATTGCCTTGGCCCAGGTTTCTCCTGTTTTCTTTTGTACTCACTTGTAATATGTAATATATAGTTGCAAGAGGCCTCGTTGAGTTCTTAGGGAGCTTTGCATAATTTGCGCAGAATGGTATTAGTAAAATCATGTTTTCCTTTTTCTGATTATTATTAACTTTAAGGTTTTGGATAAGGAGTCTGGCTGGCTTTTTTGTTTATAATCCTTTTTGTAAACTTGCTCTGAAATATTTCATGGGTTTGTAAATACAATGAAAACCAATCACTTTAGCCTGGAATGTAATGCAAATTGTTGCTAACCGATTTCACCAGGATACTGATAAGGGCTGGACAGATTATCTCTCATGGATTTGAAAGGGTGAAAATAGCCTTGAGAATTTTCTGCTTCAGATCATTATCTACTGGCTGTTAAAACAAAAACAAAGTTGCTGGAAAAGCTCAGCAGGTCCGGCTGCACATGTGAAGGAGAAAACGAAGTTAACATTTCAGGCCTAGTGACCCTTCCTCAGAACTGGCCACTGGAATACGAGGATGGTATCCCAATCTACCCCAATGTAATAATTCAGCAAAGAGAAGGTTTCCATTTCCACTGTAGTTGAAAAATACTTCTAAAGGTTAACATTTTGATATAATAGGATATGGAGACATTCCAGGCTAAAGTAATTGCTTTTCATGATATTTATGTACCCATGAAATATTTGAACTAATTTCAGAACAAGTTTACAAAAACGATGGTGAACAAAAAAGCCGGTCAGATTCCTTATTACATTGTGCGCTGATTTATTAATACTGGATAATTTCAACAAGGTGTGAAATTGCTTCTTAGGACATATATATTTTTTAAGCATAACTGACTGGATGAAGGAAGGAAATAATGTCCTTTAATGGACTTCCTGGCTATGCTTAACCAATTATGACATGCTTGTGGTTTTAGCTCTGAATCACATCTAAACCATGCTCGAATTAACAGAACATTGAGATCAAACACTATAAAAGCCACAGGGAGAAAGCCAGAGATACATACTCCTCTCTCAATCTTCAACTGAGAACAAAACAATGAAGTGCCTTTGGTTTTCGGTCTTATTTGTTACACTTTGCGTTTCTTCTGCTGTTCCACTGCTTTCAGAAGTAGAGAAAAACGAAGAGGACTGGCAATTTGCAGAGGTATGGTGCAGAATGCAACTAACAAAAACAGTGGAGAGATGCCTTTAAGTAGATACATCTTTCTTCTTTCACAGCTAATTTCAAGTTCAGTAATGTGAATATTTTTTCTTTGAAGACGTATTTGAACAGATTTTACAAGCTTGAAGACAGCGCACCAAAGTATGCGAAAAAAATGGAAAACTATGTATCAAAGAGGTCCCTATCAGATAAGATTAAGAGAATGCAAGAATTTTTTGGCCTTAGGGTAACTGGAAATCTGGATTCTGCAACAATGGAAGTGATGGAAAAGCCTCGATGTGGAGTCCCTGATGTTGCTGAATACAATCTCTTTCCCAGGAAGATTAAATGGAAGAAAAATAATCTCACATACAGGTAATAGTTTCACAATATTTCATGACATTATTTCCATGAATCATTGGGCCAGAACTTGCTCAAAAAGTTAAAGAGTGTTATAAGCTGGCAACTTCATTGTGGATATTCAGACCATGCTGCATTATCATCCATTTTATTGGATTGGCATCCTAGCCGCATCATTGTTTTCTTAAAGAATTTCTTGGACATGTACACGGTGTACTGATTAAATTCACTGTCAAAAGTTAAATCTGATAATTAGTAATTAACCCAATAATTATGGGATAATAAAATGTGAGGCTGGATGAACACAGCAGGCCAAGCGGCATCTCAGGAGCACAAAAGCTGACGTTTCGGGCCTAGACCCTTCACCAATTATGGGATAATGTTGTTATTGCTGATCAGTTTGGTGTTATTTGACAGGAACAATTACATCTCTTCAGGCTCATTCATACATGCAGTCTATCCTTATCAAGTTCAAAGTGTTCAGTTTGATTCTACTTCTTGAAATTCTTATAAATCTATTTTGTTTCTTTTCTCTTGCCTGCTGGATCCAATCTTCCCATTTGTTTATTTATCTTTTCTGTATCTGGTTTCAGCTACTTCCTCCAGCGTTCCTCTCATCCTTTCTCAATTCTACGCCTCCGTGGCTATGGAGGAAGATGATTCTGGCTGTTCACTGCTTCTCTTTGCCATTGGTGTGACGTTATCATTTTGAACAGCACATGATGGCTTTGAGCTGAAACAGGGAAATGTCCATCTGATCATATAGTTTACACAATGCCCTGCGACAGCAGGTCTTACTTCAGAATTTTTAGGACAATATTTCACTTTCTGTTTTTTTTTAATGCAGAATTGTGAGCTATACACCAGACATTTCACCGGCAGATGTGAACACAGCAATTAAGAATGCCTTTAAGATTTGGAGTGATGTCACACCTTTAAACTTCACAAAAATCTACGAAGGAGAAGCTGATATCATGATCGCTTTCGGGGCTCAAGGTATGAAAAGATTCTTTTACTTTAGGTTGATTTTGGAAATCAAGACCTCATAATTATTTTGTGAACACTTACATTAAAGCAACACACATAGACTCTGTATAAATAGAGTATAGAGTACAAGGCAAATAACACAGACCCTTACATGCCCCAAGTATGGTGTGAATATATATGCACATGTAAAATTACACACAGACAAACAACTGAAGATTCTAAGAGACATTTATCACAACTGACCATAATGTATAAACATGACATTGCTCGGGGATGTCAGCGTGTGGGCTAATTTTAAGCTATTAGGTTACAGCAGAGGATCATCCATCAGGTGATCTGAGGTAAGATGAGGTAAGATATGAGTGTGTTATACCCTCCCATAACATCCAAACTACAGCAATAGGATCATGGGCGTGTGGACACACTGATTGTGGTGCGTCACACAACATGTAACAAAGATAAGATGATTTAGATTCTCATATCATTCGTGGTAAGCAGTCTACTGATATCAGCAAGTTGGTGAAATTTTTGAATGTGGCTGCAGCAATTAAGCTCAAGAGTATTTCTTAAAAGAAACAAAGGTGAATATTGCATTTGATTGTAACCTGAGATTGCTAGAAACTTTTAACCCGTGATATTAAGGGATATGGCACAAATACTAATGTGGATTTAGCTTGCAGATTAGTCTAAGATTCATTGAGTGGTGGGACATTCTGAGGAGGGTAATGAATTAATTGCTGGGCCAATGTTTTGAATATTGAGTTGTGAGTAGTGAGGTACGACGAGGTATTCACATAGTAGCATGATACAGAGACTGGCATCCTGAAAGTAGGCAAGAGGACTGGCATTCTCTTACAGGATTGGCAGCACAGGTGATGAAGTTCATTAGTTGTTCACCTGATAAATGTGTGGAGAGAAAACCAAAGAACATCAAAAAATTAGCATTTCATGTTTACTTATCTTAAAATTGCTTGTAAGTAGCATGGAGCCAGCCAGTCACAGGCTCTGTATTAACTTTGATAATTCTTTGCTCCCATTATTTCTAGAGCACGGTGATAATTATCCCTTTGATGGACCTGATGGATTATTGGCCCATGCTTTTCCCCCTGCAGCTGGCATTGGAGGGGACACTCACTTCGATGAAGATGAGACCTGGACAATGGGACCGAATGGTACAAAAACTGGCCACAGTTATGAAACTGGTTCAGTGGAGTAAATGTGAATGAAAATAATGGGATGTTCCTATTTTGAGAACTATTTATATAAGTTGGTAGCTGGTGATGTTAATGTTGGAAGGTTTTCCCCTTGCTTTAACTTATGTCCATACAAATGCGACTTTAAGAATTACAATTTAATTTTATGTCATCAAGAAATGTCTTTGGATTAGAAATTTATTAAAGTATTTCATTGTGACGGATATCGAGCTCTAAATATTTTTCCAGTTACAATTGTTAATATTAATTTTTGGGAAAGTGTTATGAACGCTTTAATTAGGACATCAGAGTCAATCAGACCTTAGAGTAAGTATGAGGTACTTAGGTGGATTGCAGGATTCAAGTTTATATTCTGGTTGTGTTCCATTCGATTAACATTTAGCTGTTTGCTTATGTTAATGTTAAAGAGCAGCAGAGGTGAACATGTTTGAAGATATTTTAAACAGTCTGCTTTGTGATTGTTTCATTTAGGCTATAACCTGTTCCTTGTGGCTGCCCATGAATTTGGCCACGCACTGGGACTCGCTCACTCTCGTGATCCCGGAGCATTAATGTACCCGACCTATTCATACACCAGTATGGATGAGTTCCGTCTTTCTTGGGACGATGTCAAGGGAATCCAGACTCTGTACGGTAGGTTTAAACCTCGAATATATGCAGAAATATTCCTTCCTAAACAATTCGGGACATTACAGATAGTTATAGAGCTGGTTCTCTCCCAACTGCGATAACATCTTGAGATATAATTGCAATGTAAATATGAATTATTTTTATAAACAGTAATTTATCCATAATAAGCTGGATCATGAGGCCTTAATAAAGGATTAAGCCATTTAGTGCTGACTACAATATGTTCAGTGAACAAAATATGGAAACTCAAGAGAAATGGCATAAGTTTAACTCATCTTGTTTCCCCAAATACTGCAGCTTAGCTCTGGAGCATGAAAAGTAATTTTGAAAAAGTTTCTTTCATCCTATCTGTTTAGTACATTGGCTGCTTTCTCCAGCCTAAATTCACCACTAGACTGATATTATGTGTAATCTTCAATCGTGAAATTGTAGTAAAACGTACAGAATTATCACTGAATTAGGATTTGCTGAGAGTGTTAATCTGCTTTAGTGTGAAACTGCTAACACTGCCTTGAATGCATTTTCTGCATTGTTTGCTGAGATGTGGTTCCTTTGTATTAGGTCGATCAAATGAAGTCAATCCAAGCCCGAAACCACCACCACCACGGACCCCAGAGAAATGTGATCCAAAATTGTCCTTTAGTGCAGTTGCTGGGCTTCGGGGAGAAATGATGTTTTTCAAAGACAGGTATTAAAACATTTTGAATATATCACAACACTTTATTGATGTTAATATTGATTTCTCTCATGTGAAAATGATTTACCAAAGGTATTTGCAATTTTTCTGGTGACCATTCTTGCCTTTTGACTGTCTCTGTTGTCAGTAGGTTTTCTTCTGGTCTGCGCATCAGCAAACATTAGGCACCTGTTCCATCGAGATCGAGGGAAATAATGGCAATTCAAATCAAAATACCTCATTGGAAGCAACAATCAGAACCAATTCAGCCTGGCTAATGTGACATGGCCACACTAGTGGCTGGTTGTAGAATAAAAGCATTTAACAAGAGCCTAGATCTATATAATGCCTTTATTTGTCACCTCCAGATGTCTCATAGTACTTTGGAGTGAATGAGGTGTTGTCACTGTTGCAATGTAGAAGTGATATTCACCCAGCTTTGCCACCAGTATCTTCTGGCAACCCAGGCCCAGACCTTTGGAAGGTTGAGAAAGGGTGTCACCTTCCCCTCCCAGTTTGGCTTTTGTTGTTTGGTGGGAACTGGGTGATGTTCTCAGCAGAGGAGATGACCACCTAATACAGTCACCTTAAGCAAAAAAAGAAGAAATGACATAAGGTCATGTTAAATGCAGAGAATTTATCTCATTATTGTCTGATTTTCGATATATTCTGATAAGTCCTTGTTATCCATCAGGTTCTTCTGGAGGAGAAATGCACAACTGCCTGAGGTTGAATTGACTTTAATTCGATCATTCTGGCCCGAGTTACCTGCACGCATCGATGCTGCGTATGAAAATCGGGAGGGGGATTTCCTGGTTGTTTTCAAAGGTTGGCTCCTTTTCTTTGCTAAAGAACACAGTAATAGGATTCTGTGAGGATATAGAGCTAGTGGCAGCACTACTGAAGCTTGAGTTCATTTCATATTTTTCGCATACACATTGTGAGATTAAAATTCAGGAGGACCTGATTTTGGAATGATAATCTCCTTTAGGATTGGGCCTGTACTATACCATGTGCAGGGGACTGATCTTCCCCAGTCAATAGAAATCAGGAGAACACTTCCATGTAATTGTATGTCTTAGAAAAAGAAATTAATGTGAGTACATTATCAAGAGAGGATTAGCTGTCAAGTTTCTGAGCAAAGATGTGATGCCCATACGAGGAGATTGTAGATTTGATGAAAGAACAACATTTATTAATATGCAGATGCTGATCTATTCTCTGTAATCCCACAGGAAACAAATACTGGGCCATCAATGGCTACGATATCATGCCAGGTTATCCAAAGTACATCCATCGATTGGGTCTTCCAAAATCCGTCAGGAAAATCGATGCAGCTGCTCACATTGAGGAGACATCAAAGACACTGTTCTTTGCAGGAGACCAGTACTGGAGGTAACTGTTCATTCCCAACCTAAATATTCATCAACTTTTCTCATTACCAACATGTCACTGTTTACATAAAGAATGTGCTTCCGTTTCCAGTTATGATGAAGCTAAAAGAGCCATGGACGAAGGTTACCCACACCTGATAGCAGATGACTGGCCAGGAATCTCTGGGAGGGTTGATGCAGCATTTGCACAGCGTGGTAAATTTAAAAATAAACAATCAACAAACTATTCAGATAGTCAAAATATTTGTCTGCTGTTTTCCAATCAAATGCACTTTTAACTGATTTGCAATGAAAAATGCACATGACCTTTTTGGTGTGCGTTCATAACTGTACACAGTTTTTAATGTTAATTTAATTAATGTAGTAAGTACATAAGTCATACAGAGCAGAAAAGCATATGTTGATCCCTGGTCTATATAGAGATGGGACCTCAGTTTGGGCCACACTATTAGGCCATATGGTTATGCTGAATGGTCTTTGGTACAGCCACAGCTTCTGTTTGCTCTACAGTGCTCTCTGCTGGATGTATGGATTTGCATCTTTGCTGAAGTTTTTGCTTGTGGATTGTCAAGTGGGTCAAAATTGGTCTCTCTGTTTCTTGCCAATGATTGTGTCATACATCCATCAGGGATGATGCAAAGATTGTGACAATTCGACTGCATAATTATGTGGGATTTCTGAAGGTGAAGGAATTTAATGCAATAGGTTTGAGTTGAATTCAGACTCGAAATACTTTTTTCCTAATGTTTGCTTGAGTATTTGGGTAGAACTAAGAGATATTTTTGTTTTCCATTCCATTTTGTAGGATATATTTATTTCTTCCATGGATCTACTGAGTTCCTGTTCAACATGAGAGAGCAGCGAGTGCTTCAGGTTCGCAGAATTAACCATTGGGTGGGCTGTTAGACAGACACCTAGCCCAGGTGGCCTTCCCTGTGTTTAACTGTTCGAATATCACATCACCAAAAACTGCTGGACTTTCAGTAACTACTAATCCATATTCACCAGACATAAGAAAAACCTCAAAGTATATTTTTTATTGATTCTAGATAATATTGTTTTGAATAACAATTCCAATTATTATAAACAGATGTACTGTTTGAAATAATTTAATTTTAATGATCTATGTTAGTCATTTCTACATCTTATTTATTACATTTCTGTATGACAGATTTAATTTACAAAGTATTTTAAAATATTTTATGTTTTGATATTTATGCTGCATTCCTGGTGTATATGCAGAATATCGATGGTCATGTGACAGAAGTATTTTTTATTAAATATTTAAATATGTTATTGTGCATGTTCTTGAATAATGTACCACAAAGACTCTTTGGTTATGAAAAGTGGTTTCATGAGTAAATATGTTGTAAACAAAACTAAATGACATGAAATTAATTTGCTGATGAATCCTATTTGGTTTGAGTCACACTATACCTCAGTTTTATACAAGAAGATGTTTTAAAAGTGAATAAATGTGAAGCTATTTCAAATACATTCAAGCTTCGGTTCAAATCATTGGACTCAAATTAGGGCCTTCAGGACCTAGTACCATGGAACCATAAGACAGAACAGCAGAACAGGCCATTCAGCCGATCATGTCTGCTGCGCCATTTGATCATGGCTGATATGTTTCTCAACATCATTCTCCTGCTTTCTTCCTGTAATCCTTGATTTCCTCACCAATCAAGAACCTATCTATCTCTCTGCCTTAAATATACTCAGTGACCTGGCAATACGTTCCAGAGATTCAGCACCATCTGGCGAAAGGAATTCCTCCTCATCTCAGTTCTAAAGATTCATCTTTTCATTCTGAAGCGGTGCCCGTGGGTCCTAGTCTCTCCTACGTAGTGAAAACATCTTCTCCACATTCACTCTACCCAGGCCTCTCAATATCCTGTAAATTTCACTGAGGTCCCCTTCTTATCCTTCTAACCTATGTATCAGACCTTTTGCTAGCATTCGCTCCCCGTGATATCACAAATACAGCGTCTTTACCTCAAAGTCTAAAGCACCAGTGTCTGACTAAATTAATACCTTTAGCAATCAGACAGAGTCAGCATGCATTAATGAAGGGGAAATCATGTTTGACAAATCTGTTGGAATTCTATGAAGATGTAAGTAGTAGACTTGAGGAGGGGGAGCCAGTCATTGTGGTATATTTGGACTTTCAGAAAGTGGTTGACAAAGTCCTACACAAGAGATTATTGTACAAGATTACTGCGTATGGGAATGAGGGAAGTGTATTGAGATGGGGAGGGAGCCGGTTGGCAGACAGGGAACAAAGAGTAGGAATTAATGGGTCCTTCTCAAATTGGCAGCAGGAACTGGTGGGGCGCCACAGGGATCGGAGCTGGGACCCCAGCGATTCCCAATGTGTATTAGTGATTGGATAAGGGAGGAAAATGTGACATCTCCATGATTGTGGATGATACCAAGTTGTGTGGGAGGGCGAACTGTGACAAGGATACAGAAATCCTTCAGCATCATTTCGACAGGTTGGGTGAGTGGGCAAGACAATGGCAGATGCAGGATAATTTGGATAAATGTGAGGTTTGTCACTTTGGAATCAAAAGCAAGAAGGCAGATTACTAACTGAATGGCTGGAAGTTGGGAGAGGGGAGTGTGCAGATGGATCTGGGTGTCCTTGTGCACCAGTTACTGAAGGTGAACATACAGGTGCAGCAGGCGGTAAAGAAGGCAAATGATATGTTGGCCATCATTGCGAGAGGTTTTGAGTGCAGTAGCAGGGATATGGTATCACAGTTATGCAGGGCCATGGTGAGACCACACCTGGAATATAGTGTTCAGTTTTGGTCTCGTTTTCCAAGGAAGGATGCTCTTTCTCCCAAAGGAGTGTAGCGAAGGTTTACTGGGCTGATGCTGGGTATGGTAGGTCTGACTTATGAGGAAAGGTTGATTCAGTTGGGATTGTTTTCGCTAGAATTCAGATGAAAGTGGCGGGGGGCGGGGGGCGGTATCTCTTAGAGACTTATAAAATTCAAACGGGACTGGACAGGGTAGATGTAGGGAGGATGTTCCCGATAGTGGGTGTGTCCAGAACCACGGGTCTCAGTATGAGGATTCAAGGTAGACAATTTAGGATGGCTACAAGGAGACAAAGAGCGGTGAGCCTGTGGAATTCATGACCACAGGAAGTAGTTTTTGCCAAAACATTGAATACATTCAAGAGGTGACGAGATATAGCACTTGGGGCAAATGGGTTCAAAGGTTATGGGGAGAAAGCAGGATTAGGCTACTGAATTGGACGATCAACCATGATCGTGAAGAATAGGGTAGCAGGCTCGAAGGGCCGAATGGCCTCCTCCTGCTCCTATCTTCTATGTTTCTCTGTTTGTTATCTGTGGTCGTTGACAGGATCATGCTGGGTGCGTAGGTCCCTGCTAAGGCTGGTCTATGCCCTGGATGTCCTGTTGTGAGCAGGATGGAACACCATTGGACTTGAGTTTTGGATGAGTTGCTGACTTGATCTCCTCAGCTTGTATTTTCTCTGCCTCTGATGTGTTTTTGCTTTCACAGGAAGCAAATGTAATGAGGTACTAACATCTTCTGGGTCTGCTGTAGCCATGTGATCTCTGCCATGAGCACACATATTGCAGGCAGCTATCTTTAAAAGATTTCAAGAGGAAGTGTGACCAATGAGAGGTGATGCACTTTGGAAGAAAGCACAAGACAAAGGAGTGGTCAATGAATGGCACTACACCAGGAAGCTCAGAGGAACAATGGAATCTTGCGGCACTTATCCACAGATCCCTGATAGTGGGAAGACAGGCTAATAGGGGAAATGAGGCAGAATATGGGATGCTCACCTCTCCTGGTAGTGGCATAAATGATAAGACCATGGAGATCACATTGGAGATGTTAGTTGAGGCCATGGTGTGCAGTTCTGGCTGCCAAGCTGAAGAAAAGATGTGATTGCACTGGAGAGGCTACAAAGAGGAGATTCACCAGGATACCGCCTGAGATAGAGTATTTTAGCTCTGAAGAGAGGCTGGATATGCTCTTAGACAAGGCTGAGGGAGGGAATACGTTTTGCACTGTGATGTATTTATAACAATCCACAATATTGTGCCACAGAATATCTAATTACAATAACACCTGAGGCAGTGGTTGATGCTCAGAATATGATTCATTGGTGGTTACATCCCACAACGAACACTGTGTGCAATTTCAGTCTCTTTAACTGAAGAATGATTAGCTTTGTAATTAATTTTGAGATTCCTATTGATTTCTGAGTTGAACATGCTCAATGATTGAAGTGTCACAGCCCTATGGGGAGAGAATGTGAATGTTTCACTCTGCTTGGAGGTAGGACATTTCCCTCCCTGGCTCCATCTTAAATTTCCTCCCCATTATGTCGAAAGGATGTTCCCTGGTAGTTGGCTCACTGCCAAAGAAAACCCTATGTACAACTGTGCATGTCATGGGTTGTAAGAAATTTGTTAATTTCAACGAGATCACCTTGTGTTCTTCAAAACTCAAGGGAATACAGTGTCTCTTCAGTGTCTCCTCACAAAACAGTTTGGCCATTTCAGAGATTAATCTGATGACAAGTGTGTCTGTCCTTAGTTAAGGAGATTAAAACTGTACTATGTAACTGCAACATGATATACTTATTTCTATATTGAAATATCCTTAAAATAAGTGCCATTTGCTTCCCTGATTTCTAGTTGTACCTGAATGCTAGCTTTTGTGAGTTTCTTTAGATATGTAAAAAGGGTAAAAGAGAGGTAATAGTGGGCATTGGGCTCCTGGAGAAGTAGTAATGGGGAACAAGGAAATGGCCGAGGGACTGAACAAGTACTTGGCATCAGTCTTCAATGTGGAAGACATGAGGAACATCCCAAAACTTCAAGACAGAGTGGGAAAATATGGTGGTCATCTCCAAGGAGAAGGTGCGAGAAAACCTGAAAGGTCTGAAGCTGGATAAATCACCTGAGTTGGATCGACTGCACCCCAGAGATCTAGATAAAGGAGCTGAGGGAATGATGTTAGAAAGATAGGTGGAGTGTCAGGTAGTATTGAGGAGGCGGGGAGGCTGCAGAAGGACTTGGCCAGGTGAGGAGAGTGGGCAAAGGAATATCTGATGGAGTTCAACATGGGAAAGTGTGAGATCGTGCACTTTGGTAGGAAGAATAGAGCAAAGACCATTTCCTAACTAGGGAGAAAATTCAGCAATGTGAAGTGCAGAAGGACTGGCGAGTCCTAGTCCGGGATGCTCTCTTAAAGGTAGCCTGCAGGTTGAGTTGATAGTTAGGAAAACAAATACAATGTTGGCATTTATTTCGAGTGGACCAAAGTATAAAAGCAGGGAAGTCCCTCCACCTAACTTTCGATCATCTGTCAACTTAGCCAGAATGCCCTCAGCTCCTTCATCTCAATCATTACTGTATGAAGTGAAAAGTTGTGGTCCCAACTTTGACCCAAGTGGAACACGACCACTCACTGGCTGCCATCCTGAGAAAGACCCTTTTATCCCCACTCCTGTTTCCTGCCAGAAAGCTGAACTTCTATCCATGCTAGCACCTTGCCTCTAACACCATGGGCCCTTATCTTATTCAGTAGCCTCCTGTGTGGCATCTTGCCAGAGGCCTTCTGGAAGTCCAGGCAGATAACATCCCCTGGCTCTCCTTGGTCTAACATGTTTGTTAGCTCCTCAAAGATTTCTAACAGAGTTTTCAGGCATAACCTCCCCTTGAGGAAACCACGTTGACTTTGTCCAATTTTGTAATGCATTTCCAAGTATTCAGAAATCTCATTCTTCAGAACTTTGGGCCCTATGCCTCAGGAAGGATGTGCTGGCCCTGGAGTGGGTCCAGAGGATATTAACTAGAATGATCTCAAGATTGAAAGGCTTGGCAAATGAGGCATGTTTGAGGACCCTGAGCCTATACTGGATTGAGTTTAGAAGGATGATAGGTAACCTCATTGAAACTTACAGGATACTGAATGGCCTGGATGTTTAGAAGATGTTTGCATTGGAAGGAGAGACTAGGACCCAAGGCCATGGCCTTAGGGTAAAGGAAAGGCCTTTTAGAACAGCTATAAGGAGAAACTACTTCAGCCAGAGAGTGGTGAATCTACGGAATTCACTGCCACAGAAGTCTGTGGAGGGCAGGTCATTGAATATATTTAAGGTGGAGATAGACAGTTTCTTGATTGTCAAGGGGATCAAGGGTTATAGGGAGAAGGTGGGAGAATGGGGTTGAGAACCTTTTCAGCCATGATTGAATGGCAGAGCAGGCTTGATGGTCTGAATGGCCTAATTTCTGCTCCCATGTTTTATGGTCTTATAATTGTCTGGGTTTATGTAAAAGGACACCCAGATTCCACTGGACACGTTCACTTCCCAATCTCTTATCATTTGAGAAATATTCCATCTTTCAGTTTTCATTTCTCTACCAAAGTGGATAGTTTCATAGCAATACATTTTATATTCTACAAGCCCATTTGTTTAGTTGATCCAAATACACTTAACGCCTCTTCGTACCCTGCTCAAAACATATTTTCCAACCCAGTCTGATGTCATCAACAAACTTGGAAATATTACAATATGTCCCTGCATTTGAATTAGGTCTGTGGGCTCTGAATAGATGTGGACCTAAGACTGGCTTTGCAGGGCCACATTACTGACATCTTACCAATCAGAGACTGGCCCACTTATTCCAACTCTGTGTTTCCTATGTGCTTTTAAAATTTATTTATTTGTGGGATGTGGGTGTCGCTGGCCGGTCAGCATTTCTCGCCCATCCCTAGTTGCCCTTGAGAAGGTGGTGGTGAGCTACCTTCTTGAAGCGCTGCAGTCCTCCTATTTAGGAGGGTTGACCCATAATGCCGTTAGGGAGTGAATTCCAGGATTTTGATCCAGCAACGGTGAAGGAACGGTGATATATTTCCAAGGCAGGATGGTGAACGGCTTGGAGGGGAACTTGAAGCTGTTGGTGTTCCCGTATATCCATTCCCCTTGTCCTTCCAGATGTAAGTGGTCGTGGGTTTGGAAAGTGCTGCCTGAGGATCTTTGGTGAGTTTCTGCAGTGCATCTTGTAGATAATAAACACTGCTGCTACTGAGCGTCAGTGGTGGAGGGAGTAGATGCTGTGGATGCAGTGTCAATCAAGAGGTCTACTTTGTCCTGGATGGTGTCAAGCTTCTTGAGTGTTGTTGGGGCTGCACCCATCCAGGCAAGTGGGGAGTATCCCGTCACACTCCTGATTTGTGCCTTGTAGATGGCGGGCAGGCTTTGGGGAGTCAGGAGGTGATTTACTTACCGCAGTTTTCCTCGCCTCTGACCTGCTTTTGTAGCCACTGTGTTAATGTGATGAGTCCAGTTGAGTTTCTGGTCAAAGATAATGCCCAGGATGTTGTTAGTGTGGGATTCAGTGATGGTAACACCATCATGTCAAGGGGTGTTGGTTATATTGTTTCTTATTGGTGATGGTCACAGCCTGGCATTTGTGTGGCGCATGAGTTAATTGTCACTTGTCAGCCCAAGCCTGGATACTGTCCTGATCTTGTTGCACTGGAGATGTACTACTTCAGTATCTGAGGAATTGTGAATGGTTTTGAATATTTTGAAATCATTGGTGAACGTGCCTACTTAGAAAATAGAACATAGGACATTTCAGCACAGTACAGGCCCTTCGGCCCTCGATGTTGTGCTGACCTGTCATACCGATCTCAAGCCCATCTAACCTTCACTATTCCATGTACGTCCATATACTTGTCCAATGACGACTTAAATGTACCTAAAGTTGGCGAATCTACTACCGTTGCAGGGACAGTGTTCCATTCCCTTACTACTCTCTGAGTAAAGAAACTACCTCTGACATCTGTCCTATATTTTTCACCCCACAATTTAAAGCTATGCCCCCTCGTGCTCGCTGTCACCATCCCAGGAAAAAGGCTCTCCCTATCCACCCTATCTAACCCTCTGACTATTTTGTATGTTTCAATTAAGTCACCTCTCAACCTTCTTCTCTCTATTGAAAACAGCCTCAAGTCCCTCAGCCTTTCCTCGTAAGACCTTCCCTCCATACCAGGCAACATCCGAGTAAATCTCCTCTGTGCCCTTTCCAAAGCTTCCACTTCCTTCTTATAATGCGGTGACCAGAACTGTACACAATACCCCAAGTGCGGCCGCACCAGAGTTTTGTACAGCTTCACCATAACCTCTTGGTTCCGGAACTTGATCCCTCTATTAATAAAAGCTAAAACACTGTATGCCTTCTTAACAGCCCTATCAACCTGGGTGGCGACTTTCAAGGATCTGTGTACATGGACACCGAGATCTCTCTGCTCATCTATACTGCTAAGAATCTTACCATTAGCCCTGTACTTTGCCTTCCGGTTATTCCTACCAAAGTGCATCACCTCACACTTGTCTGCATTAAACTCCATTTGCCACCTCTCAGCCCAGCTCTGCAGCTTATCTATGTCTCTCTGCAAACTACAGCATCCTTCGTCACTATCCACAACTCCACCGACCTTAGTATGGTCTGCAAATTTACTAACCCATCCTTCTACGCCCTCATCCAGGTCATTTATAAAAATGACAAACAGCAGTGGACCCAACACCCACCCTTGCGGTTCACCACTAGTAACTACTCTGCAGGATGAACATTTCCCATCAACTCCCACCCTCTTTCTTCTTTCAGCAAGCCAATTTCCGATCCAAACTGCTATGTTTCCCACAATCCCATTCCTCTGCATTTTGTACAATAGCCTACTGTGGGGAACCTTATCGAACACCTTGCTGAAATCCATATACACCACATCAACCGGTTTCCTCTCATCTACCTGTTTGGTCACCTTCTCAAAGAACTCAATAAGGTTTGTGAGGCACGACCTTCCCTTCACAAAACCGTGCTGACTATCCCTAATCAAATTATTCTTTTCTAGATGATTATAAATCGTATCCCTTATAACCTTTTCTAACACTTTACCAACAACTGAAGTAAGGCTCACTGGTCTATAATTAGCAGGGTTGTCTCTACTCCCCTTCTTGAACAGGGGAACCACAGTTGCTATCCTCCAGTCATCTGGCACTATTCCTGTAGACAATGACGAGTTAAAGATCAATGCCAAAGGCTCGGCAATCTCCTCCCTGGCTTCCCAGAGGATCTGAGGATAAATCCCATCCGGCCCAGGGGGCTTATCTATCTTCACCCTCTGAAGGATTTCTAATACCTCTTCCTTGTGAACCTCAATCCCACCTAGTCTAGTAGCCTGTATCTCAGTATTCTCCTCAACAACATTGTTGTTTCCTAGAGTGAATACTGTTGAAAAATATTCATTTAGTGCTTCCCCTATCTCATCTGACTCCACACACAACTTACCACTACTATCCTTGATTGGACCTAATCATTCTTTCGTCATTCTTTTATTCCTTAAATGCCTATAGAAAGCCTCAGGGTTTACCCTGATCCTATCCGCCAATAACTTCTCATGTCTCCTCCTGGCTCTTCTGAGCTCTCTCTTTAGGTCTTTCCTGGCTACCTCGTAGCCCTCAAGCGCCCTAACTGAGCCTTCACATCTCATCCTAACATAAGCCTTCTTCTTCCTCTTGACCAGAGATTCCACCTCCTTTGTAAACCACGGCTCCCGCGCTCTACAGCTTCCTCCCTGCCTGACAAGTACACATTTATCTAGGACACACAGGAGCTTTTCCTTGAATAAGCTCCACATTTCTAAAGTGCCCATCCCCTGCAGTTTCCTTCCCCATTCTCTGCTCCCTAAATCTTGCCTAATCTCATCGTAATTGCCTTTCCCCCAGCTATAACTCTTGCTCAGTGGTATACACCTATCCCTTTCCATCACTCAAGTAAACATAACAGAATTGTGATCGCTATCACCAAAGTGCTCACCTACTTCCAAATCTAACACCAGGCCGGGCTCATTACCCAGTACCAAACCTAATGTGGCTTCGCCCCTTGTTGGCCTATCCACAATAGATTTCTGGTTGCAGCAGCTGCAGGAGCAGGAGCTTAGAGCAGGGGCCTGTCGGGAAGTCAGTGAGTCACGGTTTTTGAATCTTTAAAAAGCTTACCTCGAGTGTCGGTGCCTTCCATTTCTGGTTGCAGCAGCAGCGCGAGCGGGAGCTTGGAGCAGGAGCCTGTCGGAAGCCGGTGAGTCACTGTTTTTAAATCATTAAAAAGCTGACCTCGTGAATAGGCAGAGAGATGCTGAACAGGAGCCGACACGGGACTGGTGAGTGAGTGAGGTAATATATTTGTGTGGTTGCGTTACCCAAAACACTACCCGGGCAGTGTCTCCCACCCATCCTCCTCCTCTAACCAAAAAAAAGGGTTCTGTGTGCCTGATTGGTAAGGTAACAAGTTTATTTATATTCTTTATTTTTTAAGTCTTTTGGAATTTGGAATAATGGGAATGGAGGTCAGGGCAGTTGAATGTTCCTCCTGAAGAATGTGGGAGCTAAGGGTCACCACTAGTGTCCCTGCTGACTAGATCTGCGGGAAGTGCACCCAACTCCAGCTCCTTGAAAACCACGTTAGGGAACTGGAGCTGGAGCTGGATGAACTTCGGATCATTTGAGAGGCAGAGGGGGTTATTGAGAGGAGTTACAGGGAGGTAGTCACTCCTCAGGTACAAGAAAAAGGCAGATGGGTTACGGTCAGGGGACTGAAAGGGAACCGGCAGGCAGTGCAGGGATCCCCTGTGGCCATTCCCCTCAACAATAAATATACCGTTTTGGATACTGTTGGGGGGACAACTTACCAGGGGAAACCAGTGGGGCACAGGTCTCTGGCACAGAATCTGTCCCTGCTGCTCAGAAGGGAAGGGGGAAGAGGAGCAGAGCATTAGTCATTGGGGACTCCATAGTTAGGGGGACAGATAGGAGGTTCTGTGGGGACGAGAGAGACTCACGGTTGGTGTGTTGCCTCCCAGGTGCCAGGGTTCGTGATGTCTCTGATCGTATTTTTGGGATCCTTAAGTGGGAGGGGGAGCAGCCCCAAGTCGATGTCCACATTGGCACCAACGACATAAGTAGGAAGAGAGATGGGGATTTAAGGCAGAAATTCAGGGAGCTAGGATGGAAGCTGAGAGCTAGGACAAACACAGTTGTTGTCTCTGGTTTGTTGCCCGTGCCACGTGCTAGTGAGGCGAGGAATAGGGAGAGAGAGGAGTTGAACATGTGGCTACAGGGATGGTGCAGGAGGGAGGGTTTTGGATTCTTGGATAATTGGGGTTCTTTCTGGGGTAGGTGGGACCTCTACAAGCAAGATGGCCTTCACCTGAACCAGAGGGGTACCGATATCCTGGGGGGGAAATTTGCTAAGGCTATTCGGGTGGGTTTAAACTAATTCAGCAGGGGGATGGGCACCAAAATTGTAGTTCGACTATAGAAAAGGTTGAGAGTAGGGTGATCCGAAACAAAATTTCAAGGAAGCAAGATGGCACCAGCAAGCAAGAAATTGGATTGAAGTGTGTCTACTTCTGACCTTATGATGGAGTGAAGCAGCTGAAGATGGTTGGGCCTAGGGCACTACCCTGAGGAACTCCTGCAGGGATCTCCTGGAGCTAAGATAATTGACATCCGACAATCACAACCATTCCTTAGGTATGATTCCAACCACTGGAGAATTTCTCCCCGATACCCACTGATTCCAGCTTAGCTCGGGCTCCTTGATGCCACACTCAGCTGACTGAAGCCTTGATATGAAGGGCTGCCACTCTCACCTTCTCTCTGGAATTCAGCTCTTTTGTCCATGTTTGCCCCATGGCTGTAGTGAGGTCAGGAGCTGAGTGGCCCTGGCAGAACCCAAACTGGGCATCACTGAGCAGATTATTGCTGAGCAGGTGTTCACCAATAGGCAATCCATACCAGTATATTCTCAATCAATGCACACTAATTTCCTGAAACCTACTGAAAGTCCAAATACACTATGTCCTCTGGCTCCACGTTTGTCTATGCTGTAAGTAACATTCTCAAACACATTGAAGAAGTTTGTCAAACATGATTTCCCTTTCAGGAATCCAATTCTGTAGAATCGCATGTTTTGTAAAAAGAACCTAATGCAAGAGCAGTGTCAGAAAGGAGATGGGTTTTCAACAGGTCACAAAGTCCAATGCTTGTAGTTTCACACGAGATCAGTTTTCTCTGCTGGTGGACTCGAACAAGAACAGACAGGAAGATCGGGCAGTATTACAGCCCCTGCTTTTAAAAGGAGTACACATTGTTACCCAGTTTCGTGCTGACTCTGCTGCTGTTTGCAACCTGGTGGCCTTCTCCCTGGCTCTTGCAGAATAAAGTTCATTAATTGTAGACACTTTCAGTCAGGTGACCCACTCTGATTAATATTTCAATTGTCTGCCTTTAAGGGTTTAGAAATCTGAAATGATTGCAAAAAAATGGGGAGATTGTTAGGTAATTCACATCACCTTATGAGTCATAAAGCCTGCACTTCAGATTTGGGTGAGTCTACAGACAAAAGCAGTTCTGACTTTCAAAGATGCCTTCCTTCTTGGGTTTCCTTATGAGTGAAGGCATGCTGCCCACGGTCAACCCAGGAAGAACTTTCTGAAGATTTGAGATATTTCTGGCTCTATGTGGAAATTGCACCTGACCCTAAGCAGAAATCTTAGCAGTCATTCAGATTCTATTTCAGAAAGAAGTTATTTCTGGAAGATTCCAAAGATTACAGTTCACATTTTGAAGTTATGCCGACTGGGATAACAAATTTTACAGTAGCTGAGGAGACGAAGCAGTAATTCTATTACACAATAGGATTCTGAAGTCAAATAATGTTCTGTATGAAGATAATTCTCCACATCTCTGTCCTGAAAGGGTGATCCCTAATTTCTAAACAGTTTTCCTGGCTCTGCACTCACCCATAACAGGAAGCATTCTTTCCATGTACACCCTGTCAAGACTATTTAGGATCTTTTATCCTTCACTCAAATCACCCGTCATATTGTGTATGCCAGTACAATTAGAATACCAGTGCACCATCCGAGCCATGCTCGTGATGCAACACTGTATCATACTATTTGATCTGCTGGTTCAAAGATCTCAGACTTCATCTTAACTGAGGTAACTTGAAGCATGCCATGCTGATGGAATCATGCTCCTCTTTGCAATCCAATAGCTTAATTTTATGTGGTTGTTTGGCTCGCCAAGCTGGGTCATTGTTCCGCAGACATTTCATTCCCCTGCAGGGTAGCATCATCAGTGCAGCCTCCTACTCACCTGCGCAACAGCAAAGCAGCTCAGTGAGGTTTGCCCTCTCCACAATCCGAGCTACAAATCTACTCTAAAACCTGAGAGCTTAATTTTAGTGCAGACATTGTGCCTGTGAATGTAACATTTGCACATATTAGTGAACTGGAATAATTGCCTGTTGGACCTTTCAACACCACATTACCCACAATGTAATTTTGTGTGTTTTAAGGGGTAACATAGCAAAATGCACACAGACCCATTGTTTAAACTCAAGTGGCAGTGACATAGTTTGTTTCGCTTTTCCTCACATGATAATCCAATCATTGTAATCATCAATGTCATAAATCTTCTTGAAAACTAAAATGCAGCATTGTTATTTTTATGTTCAATTCCTTTGTGGTAAAGGAAAGCATTCCATTAGTCTTCTGAATTCTTGGCTATTCATGGATTCCAAACTTTTTTGACTGGGGCACCGAAATATCCAGTTCCCTCTGCATCTCAAAATTTGCGTCCATTCTCTGCGTAAGTAAGACCTCTGTGATGTACCGTATGTTATTTATGCATATCTTGGATTTTGGCCAAGTGGCACATAGATTTTGGTTTGTGTGTTTGACAGGGCTTAATGATTAACTTGTCAGTATTGCTGAAAGCATGACTTTTTTTCAGAACTACTATGAGAGTGGGAGACCCTGGAGTGACATTTGAAATATGTTTGCATGGGGACAGTTTGTGAGTATGTTGAGTAAACAATGAGAATAATTAGTTTGCTTTCAGTTTAAAGGGAACTTGATATCATTTTCTCTTTTATGGGAAATATCTGTAGTTTAGAAAGCTTTAGTTTCCAGTTCATAGTTTTCCTGGTGGAAGTTAGCTGTGTAAAGTAGTTTCTCTTGAAGAAAGGATATGGTTTAGAATTGTTCGTAAATAGGTTAACTCAGTGAAAGGATTTTAATTTTAAATGTCCAGACCAGAAATGTTTAGTTAGAAACTTCAAGGGTATTGTCACTTATTGCAAGGTGAACGGATTATGTTGAGACCATCACTACTTTTCTTTAATTTTTCTCATATTTGGTTTGTTCTATGAGCTACAGTTGAAAATTAAACTTTGAAAAACAGCTTCTTATAAAAAGAAGGAGGAGAGAGCAAAAGACAGTTGTTGGCTTTTAGGAACTGGCCTGGAAAGATAATGAGGTTAATCACTGCTCTCAGAACACTGCAGATGTTATGACACCAAGATGTTGCTGTTCTCAGCTGTTTGGATGTTGAATTGGACAATGAAGGGAGAACCAGTGCTTGCCAGCTAACTGCAGAGAATGTAAGAAAAGAGTGAGGAAACAAAACCAGACTTGGCTGTCATCAGGTTTGTGGGCAGGATGTCGTTTTGTTCTGGAAACTTCTATGACAGGTGTGTATCTTTGCTTTTGCTCTCTTTAGTTGTTGTCCACTTAGTGACTTGTTGAAAGTTTTGAGATAAATAACCCGAGTCTGAAATAAAACAAGTGAAAGCCTCTGGAGGTCTGTGGAAACAGGATATACAGCCCTGCCTACCTACAATAAGATACATCATTCAAGGATTTCATGAAGGCCTGGTATTCATCGTTGAAGCAGCTATTAAACTGGCAACTTACAATTCATTAGCTTATCCTTTAACTGTTTCCATTTGCCTGCCAATGTGTGAATGGGGTTTATCTTTAAAAAGGTTGGACTTACATCATAGATATTAATTAAATTGCCTTGTGTTCTGCTAAAGTTACATTCTTAATAATATATTTGTTCATTTTTGATCAAGCTGTAGACTCGATGTCCAAGATCTGTTGTTTATAAAGTCTGTTCAGGAACAATTGAACAACTTTGTTTGGGTAGTTTGCAAGGAAACTTGGTGACAGTGTTAATTTGGTAAGGAAAATCTAGCAACTGAATTCAGCAAAGAAGGAGTTGAAATGTATTCTGTTATTTGAAAAAGTTGATGCCAAGGCACATCGACTGAGAAAAACTCAGATAATGTCATTGAAAACTGTGTTAATGAAGGCCGCATTGGAAGTTTGTTTAAAAGGTGAAATAATTGCTGTCCTGGCAAACATGGCCATAGCCCACTTTTAGCTGCCAAATGTTGAAACCTGTAAATGTCTGCAGGATCCCTGGAAGGTTCCTAATCAAAGATATTGAGGGTGATTATGACTTAGCCATTGATAAAGCATGGCCATCAGTCTTCTTACAGCTGCTGCGAGCATCCACGTCATTTGACAATAAAGTCTGTGCCTCCCTGAACACTGCTATTGCCAGAGGAATGTGATTATCTGCTCATTCATTCTGTATTATGGGTATTGCCTGCTGCAGACTGCGCTCTTCATTCATCCTGAATTAACCATGAGGGCAGATCGGTGAGGAGCAGGAGCCAGTTGCTGCCCTGATTGCTGAACTAAAGCCAAGTGCACAGCAGGCCAAGGAAGCCAGTGGGTGATATTGGCTCTCACAGGAATTTTCACCTGTCTTTGTTTTTCTTCCCTCAAGTGTCACCTTGCTTTCTCTGGTGAGTTCCAGGGAACCTAGGAAACCACATTAAAGTCCAAAACCAATGAGACCTGCGCTTACATTGAAATTGAGTCACGTCAGGAGGTGAACTTGAGGACCTCACCCTCTGCAGTGTAATGTGTTACAGTGAGATATGGAAGGGGTACTTGGGAGCAGGATGGGAGCTGGTTTCCTGCGGCATTTTCCATTTCAGTGCTTTTAACCTCCACCTGATCTCAAACCCATTCAATCTAAGTGAAAACTCTTCATTTAGCAGAGATGTTCAGGTACATAATTCTTTGAAGTTTGTGTCACATATAGATGGGGTAGCTCTTAAAGGGGTTTGGCACACTTGCCTTCATCAATCAATCTTCTGAATATCGGAGTTGGGACACCATGTTGAGGTTGTCCTGGATGTTGGTGAGGCTTCTCCTGGAATGCAGTTTAGTTATCGTTACGCGGTTGTAGGAAGGATATTGATTAAAGCTGGTGAAGGTTCAGAGAAGATTTAGCAGTGTGTTGGTAGGTATGGGAGGTTATGAAGTGATAAAAAGCTGAGTTATAAGGAAAGGCTGGATCTGGGACTATTTTCATTGGAGGATCGGAATTTGAGTGGTGACCTTATCGAGGTTTATAAAATCATGAAGTGTATTGATAGGGCTAATGGTAGATGTCTTTTGCCTAGGGTGGGGGATTCCAAGATTAGGGGCCACTATATTTAAAATGAGAGGAGAGAGATTTGACAAGGCATGAGGGTCAAATTGCTTACACAGAGGGTGACTTGCGTGTGGAATGAACTTGCTGAGGAAGTGGTGCATGTGGGCACAGTTACATGGAACAAACATTTGGATAAGTGCATGAATGGGAATGCTTTGGAAGGATAAGGGTCAGGATCTGGCACAGGACGAATACAATTTGGGATTGTGGTTTGCATGGAGTGGTTGGGCTGAAGAGCCTGTCTCTGTACTGAATGACACTCTGTTTATAAAAAGTGCCTACAATGAAACAGGCGATTAGTGACTGTGCCTTTTTTAGCCTGTTTCACTGGTGTCTGTCACATAATAGTTGCAGTTTCTACCTCTGTCCAATAAATACTTTAAGAACTTATAGTCTCACTTATGCCTTCTCTGTAAAATCCAGGTCAGCATGATTGCTCTGTGTACTCTAATACTGAAAAGATTCTTTGGCAGGTAGAGTGACAACTGCTTTCAACAGCAGCTGACAAAATAAAAACTGTACAATATTGTATTCAACTTAATATTCCTTCCTAGCAGGTCTCACTACTGTACCATTTGAAACAATTATCTGGTACCTTTTGGTGCTGTAATTTTTTGACCTCTCCTTACCAGTATTGTTACACCATTCACCAATTTCCTGCTGTCCACGTTTTCTCCTTATGCTGAATGCGGTCAGAAGTGAGATGTACAAAGTGTCTACCAGTAATTTGAATGATTTCCTCTCTAAAAGAGAAATGTGGGAATGTGTGATTTGAACCATTGCATCCCCCAGCAAGCATGGATAGAATGTTGCTCTCCACATGAAGTGCTGACAGCAAGCCACAAATTGCGTTGGGTGTTCTGCTAGTTTTATGACTCTGGATGACTCTAGTGTTTCTGAGAAGTGATTGTTCATAATTACAGAATCAGCACTGAGAGGGTAATTTCTAAAGAACTAACTTGAATCGAGAAGATGATGCAGATAAATTTTGGACAACAGTCATGGAGTAGTAGGGGACGGCTTTTGCAGCCTCATCATTAGCCGAAGCAATTGTCCTCTAATACAGCAAGTGTTTGACCTTCTGGGTCCATGGGTGATGATAGGCGCAAACACAATACTTTCATTGTTGTCCTAATTGTATTTAATACCCCCTCATGAACTTACCATGCTTCGTGATTCATGCAATACTTTCAGGACACAATTGATTTTCTTGTCTTCTGCACCTTTCCACAGTCTGCCTCCCAATCTGTTCCTCAGTGTCTTTGTTGCAATTGGGGGGCTCTATGGAAAACTTCCCATTGTCAGTTCCCATTGTCACCATGTTGGGAGCAAAATAGTACGGAACACACTGGCAACAATGAGGGTTTGTCCCCTGGATCAGTATGGGTGGGAGTCAGAAACAGGAAAGGAGCAGTCACTTTATTGGGAGTTTTCTATAGAGCCCCCCAGTTGCAAGAAAAACGTTGAGGAACAGATTGAGAGGCAGACTGTGGAAAGGTGCAGAAGTAATAGCTTGGTTGTCATGGGTGACTTCAACTTCCCTCATATCGACTGGAGCCTCCTGAGTGCAAATAGTTTGAATGGAGCAGATTTTTTCAGGTGTGTCCAGGAAGGACTTCTGACTCGATGTTTTCTTGTTACATACACATCAACTTTTCTAGAGTTTTACTCTTGTTTTGGACATATCTAAAAAAAATTACAGGATGTGGGACACCGGTCAGGTCAATGTTTATTGTCAATTCTTCATTGTCCTTAAAAAGGAGTTGGTGAGCCAGCTTTTAGCATTTCTGCAGTCTGTGTGGTAAAGGGGTGAGGTAAGAAGTTCCAGGATATTGAATCAGTTTACTTTCAAAGATCAGAGATATTTTTCATATCAAGATGGTGTGTGACTTGGAGGCAATGGTGCTTGTTTTTACCACTTTGTATTCTTTGTTGGAGTCTTGGCCTCCAAGAACTGCTTCAGTCATAGTATTGTAGAGGTCTTCAACGTGAAAATAAGCCTTTCACCCCAACTTGTCCCAGCTGCCCAGTTTCCACAATTAATCTAGTCCCGTTTATCTACATTTGGTCCATATCTCACCATTCGTAACTCATCCATGTACTTGTCTCATTGTTTGTTAAATGACAACATGTTACTCGCCTCCATCACTACCTCTGGAAGCTCATTCCAGACACACGCTACCCTCCGTGTGAGAAAATTTCCCTGTGGGCCCTTTTGTATCTCCCTCCTTTCACCCTGAACCCATGCTGTCTAGTTTTAGACTCCCCTACCGTGGGGCTAAGCTGCTGGCTATCCACTTTACCTATGCCTCTCATGATTTTTATAAACCTTCATAAGGTCACCCCTCAGTCTCCTACACTCCAGGGAAAAATGTTATGACAATAAAAAAACCACATGATGTAATCCTTGAGTTTTTATTACAGTGGCAGCTATAAATCAAATCTTCTTTGATGAAGGGCCTAGGCCCGAAACGCCAGCTTTTGTGCTCCTGAGATGCTGCTTGGCCAGCTGTGTTCATCCAGCCTCACATTTTATTATCTTGGATTCTCCAACATCTGCAGTTCCCATGATCTCATCTTTGTAACTCCACAGTTTTGAGTAAAATAACATTGCTGAGCTGATTTATATCATGGTTAAGTTGATAGAGAGAGCCCAGTTTATCAATTTGAGGAAAGCATGTTATTGTTGAGATAACAAGGTGTAGAGCTGGATGTACATAGCGGCCCAGGCAGCATCACAGGAGCAGGAAAGCTGACGTTTCATGTTTGGACCCTTCAGAAATTTCTGAAGTAGCTGAAGTCAGCTTTCCTGCTCCTGTGATGCTGCTTGTCCTGCTGTGTTCATCCAGCTCTACATCTCATTGTCTCAGATTCTCCAGCATCTGCAGTTCCTACTATCTCTATTATTGTTGAAGTATTTTTGCAGCTTATGTCATTACTGAGCATGCTGACAGTAAAAAGGTTGGCCTGCAAGGGTAAGAAGGTGAGAGGAGAAATGTGGGAGAAGCCTGGCCAGAAGGAGGAGAAAGGTGAAAAGTAGAAGGAAAGGAGAGGAAGTGAGTGGAAACAAGGAAATGAAGGGCTGAGCGGGGAAAGAGGATGGAAGATGAGGAGGGAGGGTGTGATGAAGGATTCGGGTAATGCAGCAGGAGAAAGCGCAGTGGCAATATACCATCAGTGAGCACAAAAGCACAAGGGAAATAAGAGGTTTTTTGCTCTGTTTGTAAATGGTTTGGAAGTGAGCATAGCAGGTATGGTTAGTAAGTTTGCAGATGACAAAATCGATGGTGTAGTGGACAGTGAAGAAGGTTACCTCCGAGTATGATGGGATCTTGATCAGCTCAGGCAATGGGCCGAAGAGTGGCAGATGGAGTTTAATTTAGATAAATATGAGGTGCTGCAGTTTGGAAAGACAAACCAGGGAAGGACTTATACACTTAATGGTAAGGTCTTGGAGAGTGTTGCTGAAGAAAGAGACCTTGGGGTGCAGGTACATAGTTCCTTGAAAGTAAAGTTGCGGGTAGACAGGGCGGTGAAGGAGGTGTTTGGTACGCTTGCCTTTATTTTTCAGTGCATTGAGTTTAGGCGTGGGGAGGGTCACGTTGCTGCTGTACAGGACATTGGTTAGGGCCACTTTTGGAATACTGCATTCAATTCTGGCATCTCTGCTTTTGGAAGGATGTTGTGAAACTTGAAAGTGTTCAGAAAAGAATTACAAGGACGTTGCCAAGTTTGGAGGGTTTGAGATGTGCGGAGAGACTGAATAGGCTGGGGCTATTTTCCCTGGAGGCTGAAGGGGTGACGTTACAGGGGATTATAAAATCATGATGGGAAAGGATAGGGTGAATAGCCAAGGTCTTTTCCCTGGGGTGGTGGAGTCCCAAACTAGAGGTGATGGGTTTAGGGTGAGAAGGAAAAGATTTAAAAGAGAGCGAGTTTTGAGAAGATTTGTAGCTCAGCTTCGTCGGAGGCTCACTGATGATGTTACCTAGAATGGTGACGAAACGTCTGAAAACTAACCTTCCAGCTCAGCGAGCAAACTCACATCCAGAATTTAAAAGAGACTTAAGCAGAACGTTTTCATGCAGAGGGTGGTGCGTGTGTAGAATGAGCTGCCAGAGGAAGTGGTGGAGGTTGTTATAATTACAACATTTGAAAGGCATTTGGATGGGTTCATGAGTAAGAAGTGTTTACAGGGGCATGGGCCAATGCTGGTGAATGGGACTAGATTAATTTCAGATATGGACAAGTTGGACAGAAGGGTTCATGTTGTACAGCTGTATGAGTCTATGACTCAAAGTGAAACATGACTGGAGTGATGAGAAGATGGAAGGAATGGTTTGGTAAGGAGTTCTACCAACCTCACTGTGCAGAGATTGAAGGCAATGTTTTCTGTACTTCGGCACATTTTTACTTGCAGGAAATGTGGTGACCATACGGAGACGTTTGTGGATCATAGTGACAGAAATATTTCAAAGCATTTTCTTGAAAAGCCAATGCTCTAATTGCTTTCATATGCAATTATGCAAAGATGTTTTCTTCGTATGTATTTCCAGGTCAGCACAGCTGCTAATTCTTCATGTATCACCATGGTTTGGGGCGGCATGGTAGCTCAATGGTTAACTCTGCTGCCTCACAGCACCAGGGACTTGGGTTCAATTCCACCCTTTGGTGACAGTCAGTGTGTAGTTTGCACATTCTCTTCATGTCTCTGTGGGCTTTCTCTGGGTGCTCTAGTTTCCTCCCACAGCCATAGCTGTATAGGATAAGGTGGATTGCCTCATAATGTCCAGAGATGTGCAGGCTAGGTGGGTTAGACGTGCAAAATGTAGGGTTACAAGGATAGGGTAGGGTGTGCCTCTGAGTGGGATACTCTCCACCGGGTTGGTGTGGACTCAATGGGCTGAATGGCCTGCTTCCACGCAGTAGGGATTCAATGATTCTAGGAACCACAGAGAGTGCATAAGCATCAAGGAGTCAGCAATTGTTCAGACGGCATGCCTGCCCCAGTCTATGAAAGGGTTGTGCCTGACAGAGTTTGGAAGCTGGTTGTCGCAGCTCAGCAAGCATCCTTAGACTTAATACTCAATGATAATCTGATTCCATCTAAACCTTTGTGAGACAGAAGTATATACTGCGCAAAAATAGATGCCACACAATGTGCTTGCAATGTTTCCTCAGCTCAGTGGCATCTCACCTGGAAGCCATTTCAAAATTACTATTTTTCTTTTAGTTTACTGTTTCATTGATCTAATACGATCAAGTTGTGACAGACAGAATTGGACAGAAAATCTCAGAATCTATTTCCTCTGCTGGGTACACAGCTTTGTGCATGTGCACGGGGTGATTGAATAATGAATCTGAGGAGGATCCCATGGTGAATATTTCTTTCTGGTCACCCTGACCTTCACGTCTCCAACAGAAACAGACCCCCAGTGTCTGCAGGTCTTTGCTCAGAATGCGGGTGCCTCTTCATAGGCTTATTGTAACGTCTCTCATTCCCAATGCTACATAGAGCTAAAAAGGCACCAAGCACAACGAGGTTCATACTTGTGCCTACCTTTCTCATTTTGGTTCACACACCCATTTAGAACGTACTTTCCATTGATGTAGGATTTCTTCGGAGAATTCTGAGGGAGCTGCCCACAATTTCCGGAGAGCGAATTTTGTAAAATATTTCAGAGTTCTGAAATGTGACGGGACTCGAAAATTAACTCTGCTTTCTCTCACTGCAGATGCTACCAGATGTGCCGAGTTTCTCCAGCAATGTCTGTTTTGGAATTAGATTCCCAGTATCTAATGTTCTTTGTTTCTCAGAAAAAATGAATGGTTTTATTGTTGTGTGTATTTGATAGTAAGAATGCAACGGAACACAGTGAAAAGTTTATTTGACACCATTTTGAATCTTTTCAGAGTAAGGAAATAAAATGCAAGATAAAACTGAAAGAGAGCCTATCAGCCCTGAGCCAGCATGTGCTGCCATTCATCTTACATTGCCTTGCTACTGTCTACAACAGATCCAACCAACACTGAAGTCCCTGATCACCAGGCGCCCTCTTTGTCTCTGGGCCAATTCTCCTCTACCACCACTACACTGCCCATTCAGCCCATTGAGTCTGCATCAGTTAAAAACAACCACTTAACCATTGTAATCCTCTTCTCCAGCACTTGGCCCGCAGCGTTGTATGGCTTGATGTTGCAAGTGCATATCAAGGCACTTCACAAATGTTCTGAGCTTTTCTGTCTCGCAATGCTGACCGAAAGGTATTGTGTGTCAGAAACAGCGACCTGTCAGAGATTCGTTGTGTAAACTGTGAACTCTCCAACTTCCACCTCTTCAATGATATTCTCATTTCATATCTGCAAATTGTTTTGCACAATTTCCCACCTCAAAGAAACGATGTAGATGTGAAGAGTTTGGAGAGATCTCACCAGGTATGCTGTCATAGGCTGTACAGTTTGTCTGTCCAGGACTTGAAAAAAATAGCCAGATTTTGCTGTCATTTACTGGCCCTTGTTCAGTGTATGATGATGCTTCATGATGAGAGGTGTGGTTGCATGCCCCACTTAACAGCCAATGTAATAATTAAAATAGTAAGGTTTCCCATTTCCAGTATAGTCAGAAAAGAATATAGTTTCCTAGAAACTCAACATTCATCTTGTTGTGTTGTTATGACATGACAGTTAATTTCAACATTGTTTGAAATGGCTTTTTAGGAGATATATATTTTTAAGCGTAACTGACTGGATGAAGGAAGGAAAAATGTGCTTTAGTGGACTTCCTACTTAACCAATTATGACACGTTTGTGGTTTTAACTCGAAACCACGTCCGAACTGCCCTATAATTAACAGAACATTGTGATCAAACACTATAAAAGCCACAGGGAGAAAGCCAGAGATACATGCTCCTCTCTCAATCTTCAGCTGAGAACAAAACAATGAAGTGCCTTTGGTTTTCGGTCTTATTTGTTACGCTTTACATTTCTTCTGCTGTTCCACTGCTTTCAGAAGTAGAGAAAAACGAAGAGGACTGGCAATTTGCAGAGGTATGGTGCAGAATGCAACTAACAAAAACAGTGGAGAGATGCCTTTAAGTAGATACATCTTTCTTCTTTCACAGCTAATTTCAAGTTCATAATGTGAATATTTCTTTTTCTGAAGACATATTTGAACAGGTTTTACAAGCTTGAAGCCAGCGTACCAAAAGATACAACCAAGGTGCCAATAAACTATGTATCAAAGAGGTCCCTATCAGATAAGATTAAGAGAATGCAAGAATTTTTTGGCCTTAGGGTAACTGGAAATCTGGATTCTGCAACAATGGAAGTGATGGAAAAGCCTCGATGTGGAGTCCCTGATGTTGCTGAATACAATCTCTTTCCCAGGAAGATTAAATGGAAGAAAAATAATCTCACATACAGGTAATAGTTTCACAGTATTTCATGACATTATTTCCCTGAGTCATTGGGCCAGAACTTGCTCAAAAAGTTAAAGAGTGCTATCAGCGCATATTATTAGTCGTTAACAAATAAGCTGGCAACTTCATTGTGGATATTCAGACCATGCTGCATTATCATCCATTTTATTGGATTGGCATCCTAGCCGCATCATTGTTTTCTTAAAGAATTTCTTGGACTTGTACACGGTGTACTGATTAAATTCACTGTCAAAAGTTAAATCTGATAATTAGTAATTAACCCAATAATTATGGGATAATGTTGTTATTGCTGATCAGTTTGGTGTTAATTGACAGGAACAATTACATCTCTTCAGGCTCATTCATACATGCAGTCTATCCTTATCAAGTTCAAAGTGTTCAGTTTGATTCTACTTCTTGAAATTCTTATAAATCTATTTTGTTTCTTTTCTCTTACCTGCTGGATCCAATCTTCCCATTTGTTTATTTATCTTTTCTGTATCTGGTTTCAGCTACTTCCTCCAGCGTTCCTCTCATCCTTTCTCAATTCTACGCCTCCGTGGTTATGGAGGAAGATGATTCTGGCTGTTCACTGCTTCTCTTTGCCATTGGTGTGACGTTATCATTTTGAACAGCACATGATGGCTTTGAGCTGAAACAGGGAAATGTCCATCTGATCATATAGTTTACACAATGCCCTGCGACAGCAGGTCTTACTTCAGAATTTTTAGGACAATATTTCACTTTCTGTTTTTTTTTAATGCAGAATTGTGAGCTATACACCAGACATTTCACCGGCAGATGTGAACACAGCAATTAAGAATGCCTTTAAGATTTGGAGTGATGTCACACCTTTAAACTTCACAAAAATCTACGAAGGAGAAGCTGATATCATGATCGCTTTCGGGGCTCAAGGTATGAAAAGATTCTTTTACTTTAGGTTGATTTTGGAAATCAAGACCTCATAATTATTTTGTGAACACTTACATTAAAGCAACACACATAGACTCTGTATAAATAGAGTATAGAGTACAAGGCAAATAACACAGACCCTTACATGCCCCAAGTATGGTGTGAATATATATGCACATGTAAAATTACACACAGACAAACAACTGAAGATTCTAAGAGACATTTATCACAACTGACCATAATGTATAAACATGACATTGCTCGGGGATGTCAGCGTGTGGGCTAATTTTAAGCTATTAGGTTACAGCAGAGGATCATCCATCAGGTGATCTGAGGTAAGATGAGGTAAGATATGAGTGTGTTATACCCTCCCATAACATCCAAACTACAGCAATAGGATCATGGGCGTGTGGACACACTGATTGTGGTGCGTCACACAACATGTAACAAAGATAAGATGATTTAGATTCTCATATCATTCGTGGTAAGCAGTCTACTGATATCAGCAAGTTGGTGAAATTTTTGAATGTGGCTGCAGCAATTAAGCTCAAGAGTATTTCTTAAAAGAAACAAAGGTGAATATTGCATTTGATTGTAACCTGAGATTGCTAGAAACTTTTAACCCGTGATATTAAGGGATATGGCACAAATACTAATGTGGATTTAGCTTGCAGATTAGTCTAAGATTCATTGAGTGGTGGGACATTCTGAGGAGGGTAATGAATTAATTGCTGGGCCAATGTTTTGAATATTGAGTTGTGAGTAGTGAGGTACGACGAGGTATTCACATAGTAGCATGATACAGAGACTGGCATCCTGAAAGTAGGCAAGAGGACTGGCATTCTCTTACAGGATTGGCAGCACAGGTGATGAAGTTCATTAGTTGTTCACCTGATAAATGTGTGGAGAGAAAACCAAAGAACATCAAAAAATTAGCATTTCATGTTTACTTATCTTAAAATTGCTTGTAAGTAGCATGGAGCCAGCCAGTCACAGGCTCTGTATTAACTTTGATAATTCTTTGCTCCCATTATTTCTAGAGCACGGTGATAATTATCCCTTTGATGGACCTGATGGATTATTGGCCCATGCTTTTCCCCCTGCAGCTGGCATTGGAGGGGACACTCACTTCGATGAAGATGAGACCTGGACAATGGGACCGAATGGTACAAAAACTGGCCACAGTTATGAAACTGGTTCAGTGGAGTAAATGTGAATGAAAATAATGGGATGTTCCTATTTTGAGAACTATTTATATAAGTTGGTAGCTGGTGATGTTAATGTTGGAAGGTTTTCCCCTTGCTTTAACTTATGTCCATACAAATGCGACTTTAAGAATTACAATTTAATTTTATGTCATCAAGAAATGTCTTTGGATTAGAAATTTATTAAAGTATTTCATTGTGACGGATATCGAGCTCTAAATATTTTTCCAGTTACAATTGTTAATATTAATTTTTGGGAAAGTGTTATGAACGCTTTAATTAGGACATCAGAGTCAATCAGACCTTAGAGTAAGTATGAGGTACTTAGGTGGATTGCAGGATTCAAGTTTATATTCTGGTTGTGTTCCATTCGATTAACATTTAGCTGTTTGCTTATGTTAATGTTAAAGAGCAGCAGAGGTGAACATGTTTGAAGATATTTTAAACAGTCTGCTTTGTGATTGTTTCGTTTAGGCTATAACCTGTTCCTTGTGGCTGCCCATGAATTTGGCCACGCACTGGGACTCGCTCACTCTCGTGATCCCGGAGCATTAATGTACCCGACCTATTCATACACCAGTATGGATGAGTTCCGTCTTTCTTGGGACGATGTCAAGGGAATCCAGACTCTGTACGGTAGGTTTAAACCTCGAATATATGCAGAAATATTCCTTCCTAAACAATTCGGGACATTACAGATAGTTATAGAGCTGGTTCTCTCCCAACTGCGATAACATCTTGAGATATAATTGCAATGTAAATATGAATTATTTTTATAAACAGTAATTTATCCATAATAAGCTGGATCATGAGGCCTTAATAAAGGATTAAGCCATTTAGTGCTGACTACAATATGTTCAGTGAACAAAATATGGAAACTCAAGAGAAATGGCATAAGTTTAACTCATCTTGTTTCCCCAAATACTGCAGCTTAGCTCTGGAGCATGAAAAGTAATTTTGAAAAAGTTTCTTTCATCCTATCTGTTTAGTACATTGGCTGCTTTCTCCAGCCTAAATTCACCACTAGACTGATATTATGTGTAATCTTCAATCGTGAAATTGTAGTAAAACGTACAGAATTATCACTGAATTAGGATTTGCTGAGAGTGTTAATCTGCTTTAGTGTGAAACTGCTAACACTGCCTTGAATGCATTTTCTGCATTGTTTGCTGAGATGTGGTTCCTTTGTATTAGGTCGATCAAATGAAGTCAATCCAAGCCCGAAACCACCACCACCACGGACCCCAGAGAAATGTGATCCAAAATTGTCCTTTAGTGCAGTTGCTGGGCTTCGGGGAGAAATGATGTTTTTCAAAGACAGGTATTAAAACATTTTGAATATATCACAACACTTTATTGATGTTAATATTGATTTCTCTCATGTGAAAATGATTTACCAAAGGTATTTGCAATTTTTCTGGTGACCATTCTTGCCTTTTGACTGTCTCTGTTGTCAGTAGGTTTTCTTCTGGTCTGCGCATCAGCAAACATTAGGCACCTGTTCCATCGAGATCGAGGGAAATAATGGCAATTCAAATCAAAATACCTCATTGGAAGCAACAATGAGAACCAATTCAGCCTGGCTAATGTGACATGGCCACACTAGTGGCTGGTTGTAGAATAAAAGCATTTAACAAGAGCCTAGATCTATATAATGCCTTTATTTGTCACCTCCAGATGTCTCATAGTACTTTGGAGTGAATGAAGTGTTGTCACTGTTGCAATGTAGAAGTGATATTCACCCAGCTTTGCCACCAGTATCTTCTGGCAACCCAGGCCCAGACCTTTGGAAGGTTGAGAAAGGGTGTCACCTTCCCCTCCCAGTTTGGCTTTTGTTGTTTGGTGGGAACTGGGTGATGTTCTCAGCAGAGGAGATGACCACCTAATACAGTCACCTTAAGCAAAAAAAGAAGAAATGACATAAGGTCATGTTAAATGCAGAGAATTTATCTCATTATTGTCTGATTTTCGATATATTCTGATAAGTCCTTGTTATCCATCAGGTTCTTCTGGAGGAGAAATGCACAACTGCCTGAGGTTGAATTGACTTTAATTCGATCATTCTGGCCCGAGTTACCTGCACGCATCGATGCTGCGTATGAAAATCGGGAGGGGGATTTCCTGGTTGTTTTCAAAGGTTGGCTCCTTTTCTTTGCTAAAGAACACAGTAATAGGATTCTGTGAGGATATAGAGCTAGTGGCAGCACTACTGAAGCTTGAGTTCATTTCATATTTTTCGCATACACATTGTGAGATTAAAATTCAGGAGGACCTGATTTTGGAATGATAATCTCCTTTAGGATTGGGCCTGTACTATACCATGTGCAGGGGACTGATCTTCCCCAGTCAATAGAAATCAGGAGAACACTTCCATGTAATTGTATGTCTTAGAAAAAGAAATTAATGTGAGTACATTATCAAGAGAGGATTAGCTGTCAAGTTTCTGAGCAAAGATGTGATGCCCATACGAGGAGATTGTAGATTTGATGAAAGAACAACATTTATTAATATGCAGATGCTGATCTATTCTCTGTAATCCCACAGGAAACAAATACTGGGCCATCAATGGCTACGATATCATGCCAGGTTATCCAAAGTACATCCATCGATTGGGTCTTCCAAAATCCGTCAGGAAAATCGATGCAGCTGCTCACATTGAGGAGACATCAAAGACACTGTTCTTTGCAGGAGACCAGTACTGGAGGTAACTGTTCATTCCCAACCTAAATATTCATCAACTTTTCTCATTACCAACATGTCACTGTTTACATAAAGAATGTGCTTCCGTTTCCAGTTATGATGAAGCTAAAAGAGCCATGGACGAAGGTTACCCACACCTGATAGCAGATGACTGGCCAGGAATCTCTGGGAGGGTTGATGCAGCGTTTGCACAGCGTGGTAAATTTAAAAATAAACAATCAACAAACTATTCAGATAGTCAAAATATTTGTCTGCTGTTTTCCAATCAAATGCACTTTTAACTGATTTGCAATGAAAAATGCACATGACCTTTTTGGTGTGCGTTCATAACTGTACACAGTTTTTAATGTTAATTTAATTAATGTAGTAAGTACATAAGTCATACAGAGCAGAAAAGCATATGTTGATCCCTGGTCTATATAGAGATGGGACCTCAGTTTGGGCCACACTATTAGGCCATATGGTTATGCTGAATGGTCTTTGGTACAGCCACAGCTTCTGTTTGCTCTACAGTGCCCTCTGCTGGATGTATGGATTTGCATCTTTGCTGAAGTTTTTGCTTGTGGATTGTCAAGTGGGTCAAAATTGGTCTCTCTGTTTCTTGCCAATGATTGTGTCATACATCCATCAGGGATGATGCAAAGATTGTGACAATTCGACTGCATAATTATGTGGGATTTCTGAAGGTGAAGGAATTTAATGCAACAGGTTTGAGTTGAATTCAGACTCGAAATACTTTTTTCCTAATGTTTGCTTGAGTATTTGGGTAGAACTAAGAGATATTTTTGTTTTCCATTCCATTTTGTAGGATATATTTATTTCTTCCATGGATCTACTGAGTTCCTGTTCAACATGAGAGAGCAGCGAGTGCTTCAGGTTCGCAGAATTAACCATTGGGTGGGCTGTTAGACAGACACCTAGCCCAGGTGGCCTTCCCTGTGTTTAACTGTTCGAATATCACATCACCAAAAACTGCTGGACTTTCAGTAACTACTAATCCATATTCACCAGACATAAGAAAAACCTCAAAGTATATTTTTTATTGATTCTAGATAATATTGTTTTGAATAACAATTCCAATTATTATAAACAGATGTACTGTTTGAAATAATTTAATTTTAATGATCTATGTTAGTCATTTCTACATCTTATTTATTACATTTCTGTATGACAGATTTAATTTACAAAGTATTTTAAAATATTTTATGTTTTGATATTTATGCTGCATTCCTGGTGTATATGCAGAATATCGATGGTCATGTGACAGAAGTATTTTTTATTAAATATTTAAATATGTTATTGTGCATGTTCTTGAATAATGTACCACAAAGACTCTTTGGTTATGAAAAGTGGTTTCATGAGTAAATATGTTGTAAACAAAACTAAATGACATGAAATTAATTTGCTGATGAATCCTATTTGGTTTGAGTCACACTACACCTCAGTTTTATACAAGAAGATGTTTTAAAAGTGAATAAATGTGAAGCTATTTCAAATACATTCAAGCTTCGGTTCAAATCATTGGACTCAAATTAGGGCCTTCAGGACCTAGTACCATGGAACCATAAGACAGAACAGCAGAATAGGCCATTCAGCCGATCATGTCTGCTGCGCCATTTGATCATGGCTGATATGTTTCTCAACATCATTCTCCTGCTTTCTTCCTGTAATCCTTGATTTCCTCACCAATCAAGAACCTATCTATCTCTCTGTGACAAGGATACAGAAATCCTTCAGCATCATTTCGACAGGTTGGGTGAGTGGGCAAGACAATGGCAGATGCAGGATAATTTGGATAAATGTGAGGTTTGTCACTTTGGAATCAAAAGCAAGAAGGCAGATTACTAACTGAATGGCTGGAAGTTGGGAGAGGGGAGTGTGCAGATGGATCTGGGTGTCCTTGTGCACCAGTTACTGAAGGTGAACATACAGGTGCAGCAGGCGGTAAAGAAGGCAAATGATATGTTGGCCATCATTGCGAGAGGTTTTGAGTGCAGTAGCAGGGATATGGTATCACAGTTATGCAGGGCCATGGTGAGACCACACCTGGAATATAGTGTTCAGTTTTGGTCTCGTTTTCCAAGGAAGGATGCTCTTTCTCCCAAAGGAGTGTAGCGAAGGTTTACTGGGCTGATGCTGGGTATGGTAGGTCTGACTTATGAGGAAAGGTTGATTCAGTTGGGATTGTTTTCGCTAGAATTCAGATGAAAGTGGCGGGGGGCGGGGGGCGGTATCTCTTAGAGACTTATAAAATTCAAACGGGACTGGACAGGGTAGATGTAGGGAGGATGTTCCCGATAGTGGGTGTGTCCAGAACCACGGGTCTCAGTATGAGGATTCAAGGTAGACAATTTAGGATGGCTACAAGGAGACAAAGAGCGGTGAGCCTGTGGAATTCATGACCACAGGAAGTAGTTTTTGCCAAAACATTGAATACATTCAAGAGGTGACGAGATATAGCACTTGGGGCAAATGGGTTCAAAGGTTATGGGGAGAAAGCAGGATTAGGCTACTGAATTGGACGATCAACCATGATCGTGAAGAATAGGGTAGCAGGCTCGAAGGGCCGAATGGCCTCCTCCTGCTCCTATCTTCTATGTTTCTCTGTTTGTTATCTGTGGTCGTTGACAGGATCATGCTGGGTGCGTAGGTCCCTGCTAAGGCTGGTCTATGCCCTGGATGTCCTGTTGTGAGCAGGATGGAACACCATTGGACTTGAGTTTTGGATGAGTTGCTGACTTGATCTCCTCAGCTTGTATTTTCTCTGCCTCTGATGTGTTTTTGCTTTCACAGGAAGCAAATGTAATGAGGTACTAACATCTTCTGGGTCTGCTGTAGCCATGTGATCTCTGCCATGAGCACACATATTGCAGGCAGCTATCTTTAAAAGATTTCAAGAGGAAGTGTGACCAATGAGAGGTGATGCACTTTGGAAGAAAGCACAAGACAAAGGAGTGGTCAATGAATGGCACTACACCAGGAAGCTCAGAGGAACAATGGAATCTTGCGGCACTTATCCACAGATCCCTGATAGTGGGAAGACAGGCTAATAGGGGAAATGAGGCAGAATATGGGATGCTCACCTCTCCTGGTAGTGGCATAAATGATAAGACCATGGAGATCACATTGGAGATGTTAGTTGAGGCCATGGTGTGCAGTTCTGGCTGCCAAGCTGAAGAAAAGATGTGATTGCACTGGAGAGGCTACAAAGAGGAGATTCACCAGGATACCGCCTGAGATAGAGTATTTTAGCTCTGAAGAGAGGCTGGATATGCTCTTAGACAAGGCTGAGGGAGGGAATACGTTTTGCACTGTGATGTATTTATAACAATCCACAATATTGTGCCACAGAATATCTAATTACAATAACACCTGAGGCAGTGGTTGATGCTCAGAATATGATTCATTGGTGGTTACATCCCACAACGAACACTGTGTGCAATTTCAGTCTCTTTAACTGAAGAATGATTAGCTTTGTAATTAATTTTGAGATTCCTATTGATTTCTGAGTTGAACATGCTCAATGATTGAAGTGTCACAGCCCTATGGGGAGAGAATGTGAATGTTTCACTCTGCTTGGAGGTAGGACATTTCCCTCCCTGGCTCCATCTTAAATTTCCTCCCCATTATGTCGAAAGGATGTTCCCTGGTAGTTGGCTCACTGCCAAAGAAAACCCTATGTACAACTGTGCATGTCATGGGTTGTAAGAAATTTGTTAATTTCAACGAGATCACCTTGTGTTCTTCAAAACTCAAGGGAATACAGTGTCTCTTCAGTGTCTCCTCACAAAACAGTTTGGCCATTTCAGAGATTAATCTGATGACAAGTGTGTCTGTCCTTAGTTAAGGAGATTAAAACTGTACTATGTAACTGCAACATGATATACTTATTTCTATATTGAAATATCCTTAAAATAAGTGCCATTTGCTTCCCTGATTTCTAGTTGTACCTGAATGCTAGCTTTTGTGAGTTTCTTTAGATATGTAAAAAGGGTAAAAGAGAGGTAATAGTGGGCATTGGGCTCCTGGAGAAGTAGTAATGGGGAACAAGGAAATGGCCGAGGGACTGAACAAGTACTTGGCATCAGTCTTCAATGTGGAAGACATGAGGAACATCCCAAAACTTCAAGACAGAGTGGGAAAATATGGTGGTCATCTCCAAGGAGAAGGTGCGAGAAAACCTGAAAGGTCTGAAGCTGGATAAATCACCTGAGTTGGATCGACTGCACCCCAGAGATCTAGATAAAGGAGCTGAGGGAATGATGTTAGAAAGATAGGTGGAGTGTCAGGTAGTATTGAGGAGGCGGGGAGGCTGCAGAAGGACTTGGCCAGGTGAGGAGAGTGGGCAAAGGAATATCTGATGGAGTTCAACATGGGAAAGTGTGAGATCGTGCACTTTGGTAGGAAGAATAGAGCAAAGACCATTTCCTAACTAGGGAGAAAATTCAGCAATGTGAAGTGCAGAAGGACTGGCGAGTCCTAGTCCGGGATGCTCTCTTAAAGGTAGCCTGCAGGTTGAGTTGATAGTTAGGAAAACAAATACAATGTTGGCATTTATTTCGAGTGGACCAAAGTATAAAAGCAGGGAAGTCCCTCCACCTAACTTTCGATCATCTGTCAACTTAGCCAGAATGCCCTCAGCTCCTTCATCTCAATCATTACTGTATGAAGTGAAAAGTTGTGGTCCCAACTTTGACCCAAGTGGAACACGACCACTCACTGGCTGCCATCCTGAGAAAGACCCTTTTATCCCCACTCCTGTTTCCTGCCAGAAAGCTGAACTTCTATCCATGCTAGCACCTTGCCTCTAACACCATGGGCCCTTATCTTATTCAGTAGCCTCCTGTGTGGCATCTTGCCAGAGGCCTTCTGGAAGTCCAGGCAGATAACATCCCCTGGCTCTCCTTGGTCTAACATGTTTGTTAGCTCCTCAAAGATTTCTAACAGAGTTTTCAGGCATAACCTCCCCTTGAGGAAACCACGTTGACTTTGTCCAATTTTGTAATGCATTTCCAAGTATTCAGAAATCTCATTCTTCAGAACTTTGGGCCCTATGCCTCAGGAAGGATGTGCTGGCCCTGGAGTGGGTCCAGAGGATATTAACTAGAATGATCTCAAGATTGAAAGGCTTGGCAAATGAGGCATGTTTGAGGACCCTGAGCCTATACTGGATTGAGTTTAGAAGGATGATAGGTAACCTCATTGAAACTTACAGGATACTGAATGGCCTGGATGTTTAGAAGATGTTTGCATTGGAAGGAGAGACTAGGACCCAAGGCCATGGCCTTAGGGTAAAGGAAAGGCCTTTTAGAACAGCTATAAGGAGAAACTACTTCAGCCAGAGAGTGGTGAATCTACGGAATTCACTGCCACAGAAGTCTGTGGAGGGCAGGTCATTGAATATATTTAAGGTGGAGATAGACAGTTTCTTGATTGTCAAGGGGATCAAGGGTTATAGGGAGAAGGTGGGAGAATGGGGTTGAGAACCTTTTCAGCCATGATTGAATGGCAGAGCAGGCTTGATGGTCTGAATGGCCTAATTTCTGCTCCCATGTTTTATGGTCTTATAATTGTCTGGGTTTATGTAAAAGGACACCCAGATTCCACTGGACACGTTCACTTCCCAATCTCTTATCATTTGAGAAATATTCCATCTTTCAGTTTTCATTTCTCTACCAAAGTGGATAGTTTCATAGCAATACATTTTATATTCTACAAGCCCATTTGTTTAGTTGATCCAAATACACTTAACGCCTCTTCGTACCCTGCTCAAAACATATTTTCCAACTCAGTCTGATGTCATCAACAAACTTGGAAATATTACAATATGTTCCTGCATTTGAATTAGGTCTGTGGGCTCTGAATAGATGTGGACCTAAGACTGGCTTTGCAGGGCCACATTACTGACATCTTACCAATCAGAGACTGGCCCACTTATTCCAACTCTGTGTTTCCTATGTGCTTTTAAAATTTATTTATTTGTGGGATGTGGGTGTCGCTGGCCGGTCAGCATTTCTCGCCCATCCCTAGTTGCCCTTGAGAAGGTGGTGGTGAGCTACCTTCTTGAAGCACTGCAGTCCTCCTATTTAGGAGGGTTGACCCATAATGCCGTTAGGGAGTGAATTCCAGGATTTTGATCCAGCAACGGTGAAGGAACGGTGATATATTTCCAAGGCAGGATGGTGAACGGCTTGGAGGGGAACTTGAAGCTGTTGGTGTTCCCGTATATCCATTCCCCTTGTCCTTCCAGATGTAAGTGGTCGTGGGTTTGGAAAGTGCTGCCTGAGGATCTTTGGTGAGTTTCTGCAGTGCATCTTGTAGATAATAAACACTGCTGCTACTGAGCGTCAGTGGTGGAGGGAGTAGATCCTGTGGATGCAGTGTCAATCAAGAGGTCTACTTTGTCCTGGATGGTGTCAAGCTTCTTGAGTGTTGTTGGGGCTGCACCCATCCAGGCAAGTGGGGAGTATCCCGTCACACTCCTGATTTGTGCCTTGTAGATGGCGGGCAGGCTTTGGGGAGTCAGGAGGTGAGTTACTTACCGCAGTTTTCCTCGCCTCTGACCTGCTTTTGTAGCCACTGTGTTAATGTGATGAGTCCAGTTGAGTTTCTGGTCAAAGATAATGCCCAGGATGTTGTTAGTGTGGGATTCAGTGATGGTAACACCATCATGTCAAGGGGTGTTGGTTATATTGTTTCTTATTGGTGATGGTCACAGCCTGGCATTTGTGTGGCGCATGAGTTAATTGTCACTTGTCAGCCCAAGCCTGGATACTGTCCTGATCTTGTTGCACTGGAGATGTACTACTTCAGTATCTGAGGAATCGTGAATGGTTTTGAATATTTTGAAATCATTGGTGAACGTGCCTACTTAGAAAATAGAACATAGGACATTTCAGCACAGTACAGGCCCTTCGGCCCTCAATGTTGTGCTGACCTGTCATACCGATCTCAAGCCCATCTAACCTTCACTATTCCATGTACGTCCATATACTTGTCCAATGACGACTTAAATGTACCTAAAGTTGGCGAATCTACTACCGTTGCAGGGACAGTGTTCCATTCCCTTACTACTCTCTGAGTAAAGAAACTACCTCTGACATCTGTCCTATATTTTTCACCCCACAATTTAAAGCTATGCCCCCTCGTGCTCGCTGTCACCATCCCAGGAAAAAGGCTCTCCCTATCCACCCTATCTAACCCTCTGACTATTTTGTATGTTTCAATTAAGTCACCTCTCAACCTTCTTCTCTCTATTGAAAACAGCCTCAAGTCCCTCAGCCTTTCCTCGTAAGACCTTCCCTCCATACCAGGCAACATCCTAGTAAATCTCCTCTGTACCCTTTCCAAAGCTTCCACTTCCTTCTTATAATGCGGTGACCAGAACTGTACACAATACCCCAAGTGCGGCCGCACCAGAGTTTTGTACAGCTTCACCATAACCTCTTGGTTCCGGAACTTGATCCCTCTATTAATAAAAGCTAAAACACTGTATGCCTTCTTAACAGCCCTATCAACCTGGGTGGCGACTTTCAAGGATCTGTGTACATGGACACCGAGATCTCTCTGCTCATCTATACTGCTAAGAATCTTACCATTAGCCCTGTACTTTGCCTTCCGGTTACTCCTACCAAAGTGCATCACCTCACACTTGTCTGCATTAAACTCCATTTGCCACCTCTCAGCCCAGCTCTGCAGCTTATCTATGTCTCTCTGCAAACTACAGCATCCTTCGTCACTATCCACAACTCCACCGACCTTAGTATGGTCTGCAAATTTACTAACCCATCCTTCTACGCCCTCATCCAGGTCATTTATAAAAATGACAAACAGCAGTGGACCCAACACCGACCCTTGCGGTTCACCACTAGTAACTGGTCTCCAGGATGAACATTTCCCATCAACTACCACCCTCTGTCTTCTTTCAGCAAGCCAATTTCCGATCCAAACTGCTATGTTTCCCACAATCCCATTCCTCTGCATTTTGTACAATAGCCTACTGTGGGGAACCTTATCGAACACCTTGCTGAAATCCATATACACCACATCAACCGGTTTCCTCTCATCTACCTGTTTGGTCACCTTCTCAAAGAACTCAATAAGGTTTGTGAGGCACGACCTTCCCTTCACAAAACCGTGCTGACTATCCCTAATCAAATTATTCTTTTCTAGATGATTATAAATCGTATCCCTTATAACCTTTTCTAACACTTTACCAACAACTGAGGTAAGGCTCACTGGTCTATAATTAGCAGGGTTGTCTCTACTCCCCTTCTTGAACAGGGGAACCACAGTTGCTATCCTCCAGTCATCTGGCACTATTCCAGTAGACAATGACGAGTTAAAGATCAATGCCAAAGGCTCGGCAATCTCCTCCCTGGCTTCCCAGAGGATCTGAGGATAAATCCCATCCGGCCCAGGGGGCTTATCTATCTTCACCCTCTGAAGGATTTCTAATACCTCTTCCTTGTGAACCTCAATCCCACCTAGTCTAGTAGCCTGTATCTCAGTATTCTCCTCAACAACATTGTTGTTTCCTAGAGTGAATACTGTTGAAAAATATTCATTTAGTGCTTCCCCTATCTCATCTGACTCCACACACAACTTACCACTACTATCCTTGATTGGACCTAATCATTCTTTCGTCATTCTTTTATTCCTTAAATGCCTATAGAAAGCCTCAGGGTTTACCCTGATCCTATCCGCCAATAACTTCTCATGTCTCCTCCTGGCTCTTCTGAGCTCTCTCTTTAGGTCTTTCCTGGCTACCTCGTAGCCCTCAAGCGCCCTAACTGAGCCTTCACATCTCATCCTAACATAAGCCTTCTTCTTCCTCTTGACCAGAGATTCCACCTCCTTTGTAAACCACGGCTCCCGCGCTCTACAGCTTCCTCCCTGCCTGACAAGTACACATTTATCTAGGACACACAGGAGCTTTTCCTTGAATAAGCTCCACATTTCTAAAGTGCCCATCCCCTGCAGTTTCCTTCCCCATTCTCTGCTCCCTAAATCTTGCCTAATCTCATCGTAATTGCCTTTCCCCCAGCTATAACTCTTGCTCAGTGGTATACACCTATCCCTTTCCATCACTCAAGTAAACATAACAGAATTGTGATCGCTATCACCAAAGTGCTCACCTACTTCCAAATCTAACACCAGGCCGGGCTCATTACCCAGTACCAAATCTAATGTGGCTTCGCCCCTTGTTGGCCTATCCACAATAGATTTCTGGTTGCAGCAGCTGCAGGAGCAGGAGCTTAGAGCAGGGGCCTGTCGGGAAGTCAGTGAGTCACGGTTTTTGAATCTTTAAAAAGCTTACCTCGAGTGTCGGTGCCTTCCATTTCTGGTTGCAGCAGCAGCGCGAGCGGGAGCTTGGAGCAGGAGCCTGTCGGAAGCCGGTGAGTCACTGTTTTTAAATCATTAAAAAGCTGACCTCGTGAATAGGCAGAGAGATGCTGAACAGGAGCCGACACGGGACTGGTGAGTGAGTGAGGTAATATATTTGTGTGGTTGCGTTACCCAAAACACTACCCGGGCAGTGTCTCCCACCCATCCTCCTCCTCTAACCAAAAAAAAGGGTTCTGTGTGCCTGATTGGTAAGGTAACAAGTTTATTTATATTCTTTATTTTTTAAGTCTTTTGGAATTTGGAATAATGGGAATGGAGGTCAGGGCAGTTGAATGTTCCTCCTGAAGAATGTGGGAGCTAAGGGTCACCACTAGTGTCCCTGCTGACTAGATCTGCGGGAAGTGCACCCAACTCCAGCTCCTTGAAAACCACGTTAGGGAACTGGAGCTGGAGCTGGATGAACTTCGGATCATTTGAGAGGCAGAGGGGGTTATTGAGAGGAGTTACAGGGAGGTAGTCACTCCTCAGGTACAAGAAAAAGGCAGATGGGTTACGGTCAGGGGACTGAAAGGGAACCGGCAGGCAGTGCAGGGATCCCCTGTGGCCATTCCCCTCAACAATAAATATACCGTTTTGGATACTGTTGGGGGGACAACTTACCAGGGGAAACCAGTGGGGCACAGGTCTCTGGCACAGAATCTGTCCCTGCTGCTCAGAAGGGAAGGGGGAAGAGGAGCAGAGCATTAGTCATTGGGGACTCCATAGTTAGGGGGACAGATAGGAGGTTCTGTGGGGACGAGAGAGACTCACGGTTGGTGTGTTGCCTCCCAGGTGCCAGGGTTCGTGATGTCTCTGATCGTATTTTTGGGATCCTTAAGTGGGAGGGGGAGCAGCCCCAAGTCGATGTCCACATTGGCACCAACGACATAAGTAGGAAGAGAGATGGGGATTTAAGGCAGAAATTCAGGGAGCTAGGATGGAAGCTGAGAGCTAGGACAAACACAGTTGTTGTCTCTGGTTTGTTGCCCGTGCCACGTGCTAGTGAGGCGAGGAATAGGGAGAGAGAGGAGTTGAACATGTGGCTACAGGGATGGTGCAGGAGGGAGGGTTTTGGATTCTTGGATAATTGGGGTTCTTTCTGGGGTAGGTGGGACCTCTACAAGCAAGATGGCCTTCACCTGAACCAGAGGGGTACCGATATCCTGGGGGGGAAATTTGCTAAGGCTATTCGGGTGGGTTTAAACTAATTCAGCAGGGGGATGGGCACCAAAATTGTAGTTCGACTATAGAAAAGGTTGAGAGTAGGGTGATCCGAAATAAAATTTCAAGGAAGCAAGATGGCACCAGCAAGCAAGAAATTGGATTGAAGTGTGTCTACTTCTGACCTTATGATGGAGTGAAGCAGCTGAAGATGGTTGGGCTTAGGGCACTACCCTGAGGAACTCCTGCAGGGATCTCCTGGAGCTAAGATAATTGACATCCGACAATCACAACCATTCCTTAGGTATGATTCCAACCACTGGAGAATTTCTCCCCGATACCCACTGATTCCAGCTTAGCTCGGGCTCCTTGATGCCACACTCAGCTGACTGAAGCCTTGATATGAAGGGCTGCCACTCTCACCTTCTCTCTGGAATTCAGCTCTTTTGTCCATGTTTGCCCCATGGCTGTAGTGAGGTCAGGAGCTGAGTGGCCCTGGCAGAACCCAAACTGGGCATCACTGAGGAGATTATTGCTGAGCAGGTGTTCACCAATAGGCAATCCATACCAGTATATTCTCAATCAATGCACACTAATTTCCTGAAACCTACTGAAAGTCCAAATACACTATGTCCTCTGGCTCCACGTTTGTCTATGCTGTAAGTAACATTCTCAAACACATTGAAGAAGTTTGTCAAACATGATTTCCCTTTCAGGAATCCAATTCTGTAGAATCGCATGTTTTGTAAAAAGAACCTAATGCAAGAGCAGTGTCAGAAAGGAGATGGGTTTTCAACAGGTCACAAAGTCCAATGCTTGTAGTTTCACACGAGATCAGTTTTCTCTGCTGGTGGACTCGAACAAGAACAGACAGGAAGATCGGGCAGTATTACAGCCCCTGCTTTTAAAAGGAGTACACATTGTTACCCAGTTTCGTGCTGACTCTGCTGCTGTTTGCAACCTGGTGGCCTTCTCCCTGGCTCTTGCAGAATAAAGTTCATTAATTGTAGACACTTTCAGTCAGGTGACCCACTCTGATTAATATTTCAATTGTCTGCCTTTAAGGGTTTAGAAATCTGAAATGATTGCAAAAAAATGGGGAGATTGTTAGGTAATTCACATCACCTTATGAGTCATAAAGCCTGCACTTCAGATTTGGGTGAGTCTACAGACAAAAGCAGTTCTGACTTTCAAAGATGCCTTCCTTCTTGGGTTTCCTTATGAGTGAAGGCATGCTGCCCACGGTCAACCCAGGAAGAACTTTCTGAAGATTTGAGATATTTCTGGCTCTATGTGGAAATTGCACCTGACCCTAAGCAGAAATCTTAGCAGTCATTCAGATTCTATTTCAGAAAGAAGTTATTTCTGGAAGATTCCAAAGATTACAGTTCACATTTTGAAGTTATGCCGACTGGGATAACAAATTTTACAGTAGCTGAGGAGACGAATCAGTAATTCTATTACACAATAGGATTCTGAAGTCAAATAATGTTCTGTACGAAGATAATTCTCCACATCTCTGTCCTGAAAGGGTGATCCCTAATTTCTAAACAGTTTTCCTGGCTCTGCACTCACCCATAACAGGAAGCATTCTTTCCATGTACACCCTGTCAAGACTATTTAGGATCTTTTATCCTTCACTCAAATCACCCGTCATATTATGTATGCCAGTACAATTAGAATACCAGTGCACCATCCGAGCCATGCTCGTGATGCAACACTGTATCATACTATTTGATCTGCTGGTTCAAAGATCTCAGACTTCATCTTAACTGAGGTAACTTGAAGCATGCCATGCTGATGGAATCATGCTCCTCTTTGCAATCCAATAGCTTAATTTTATGTGGTTGTTTGGCTCGCCAAGCTGGGTCATTGTTCCGCAGACATTTCATTCCCCTGCAGGGTAGCATCATCAGTGCAGCCTCCTACTCACCTGCGCAACAGCAAAGCAGCTCAGTGAGGTTTGCCCTCTCCACAATCCGAGCTACAAATCTACTCTAAAACCTGAGAGCTTAATTTTAGTGCAGACATTGTGCCTGTGAATGTAACATTTGCACATATTAGTGAACTGGAATAATTGCCTGTTGGACCTTTCAACACCACATTACCCACAATGTAATTTTGTGTGTTTTAAGGGGTAACATAGCAAAATGCACACAGACCCATTGTTTAAACTCAAGTGGCAGTGACATAGTTTGTTTCGCTTTTCCTCACATGATAATCCAATCATTGTAATCATCAATGTCATAAATCTTCTTGAAAACTAAAATGCAGCATTGTTATTTTTATGTTCAATTCCTTTGTGGTAAAGGAAAGCATTCCATTAGTCTTCTGAATTCTTGGCTATTCATGGATTCCAAACTTTTTTGACTGGGGCACCGAAATATCCAGTTCCCTCTGCATCTCAAAATTTGCGTCCATTCTCTGCGTAAGTAAGACCTCTGTGATGTACCGTATGTTATTTATGCATATCTTGGATTTTGGCCAAGTGGCACATAGATTTTGGTTTGTGTGTTTGACAGGGCTTAATGATTAACTTGTCAGTATTGCTGAAAGCATGACTTTTTTTCAGAACTACTATGAGAGTGGGAGACCCTGGAGTGACATTTGAAATATGTTTGCATGGGGACAGTTTGTGAGTATGTTGAGTAAACAATGAGAATAATTAGTTTGCTTTCAGTTTAAAGGGAACTTGATATCATTTTCTCTTTTATGGGAAATATCTGTAGTTTAGAAAGCTTTAGTTTCCAGTTCATAGTTTTCCTGGTGGAAGTTAGCTGTGTAAAGTAGTTTCTCTTGAAGAAAGGATATGGTTTAGAATTGTTCGTAAATAGGTTAACTCAGTGAAAGGATTTTAATTTTAAATGTCCAGACCAGAAATGTTTAGTTAGAAACTTCAATGGAGTTTTTGAAGTTTAGAAAGTCTACGTTCGGTTGCCTGACTGATTAAAGAAGAAAGAACCAAGTTTTTATGTTTGGGAATTGAAAGAGTCAATTAATCTATCGATGTGAAACAGCGGTGACTCCCCCTGGTTAATAAAATGTGAGGCTGGATGAACACAGCAGGCCAAGCAGCATCTCAGGAGCATAAAAGCTGACGTTTCGGGCCTAGACCCTTCATCAGAGAGGGGGATGGGGGGAGGGAACTGGAATAAATAGGGAGAGAGGGGGAGGCGGACCGAAGATGGAGAGTAAAGAAGATAGGTGGAGAGGGTGTAGGTGGGGAGGTAGGGAGGGGATAGGTCAGTCCAGGGAAGACGGACAGGTCAAGGAGGTGGGATGAGGTTAGTAGGTAGCTGGGGGTGCGGCTTGGGGTGGGAGGAAGGGATGGGTGAGAGGAAGAACCGGTTAGGGAGGCAGAGACAGGTTGGACTGGTTTTGGGATGCAGTGGGTAGAGGGGAAGAGCTGGGCTGGTTGTGTGGTGCAGTGGGGGGAGGGGATGAACTGGGCTGGTTGAGGGATGCAGTGGGGGAAGGGGAGATTTTGAAACTGGTGAAGTCCTGAGAGACCACTCTCTCCGTGACTCCCTTGTTCGCTCCACACTGCCCTCCAACCCCACCACACCCGGCACCTTCCCCTGCAACCGCAGGAAATGCTACACTTGTCCCCACACCTCCTCCCTCACCCCCATCCCAGGCCCCAAGATGACATTCCACATTAAGCAGAGGTTCACCTGCACATCTGCCAATGTGGTATACTGCATCCACTGTACCCGGTGCGGCTTTCTCTACATTGGGGAAACCAAGCGGAGGCTTGGGGACCGCTTTGCAGAACACCTCCGCTCAGTTCGCAACAAACAACTGCACCTCCCAGTCGCAAACCATTTCCACTCCCCCTCCCATTCTCTTGATGACATGTCCATCATGGGCCTCCTGCACTGCCACAATGATGCCACCCGAAGGTTGCAGGAACAGCAACTCATATTCCGCCTGGGAACCCTGCAGCCATATGGTATCAATGTGGACTTCACCAGTTTCAAAATCTCCCCTTCCCCCACTGCATCCCTCAACCAGCCCAGTTCATCCCCTCCCCCCACTGCACCACACAACCAGCCCAGCTCTTCCCCTCTACCCACTGCATCCCAAAACCAGTCCAACCTGTCTCTGCCTCCCTAACCGGTTCTTCCTCTCACCCATCCCTTCCTCCCACCCCAAGCCGCACCCCCAGCTACCTACTAACCTCATCCCACCTCCTTGACCTGTCCGTCTTCCCTGGACTGACCTATCCCCTCCCTACCTCCCCACCTACACCCTCTCCACCTATCTTCTTTACTCTCCATCTTCGGTCCGCCTCCCCCTCTCTCCCTATTTATTCCAGTTCCCTCACCCCATCCCCCTCTCTGATGAAGGGTCTAGGCCCGAAACGTCAGCTTTTGTGCTCCTGAGATGCTGCTTGGCCCTGCTGTGTTCATCCAGCCTCACATTTTATTATCTTGGAATCTCCAGCATCTGCAGTTCCCATTATCTCTGACTCCCCCTGGTGTTGGGTTGGTGTAAAATGATGTTCCTGGGATAGATGAGCTTTGTAATTTTACCATGTTTCAAAATCTTTCCAATTGTGTTATATATGAATAACTTGATTTATTCTATTTTCTTTTCCTTTGCATGATAACCTTCTCTTTTATGGTTAAACTAAATCTTTAGCATTGAGTGCTTGTGTTTCAGTGAATCACCGCCTCATTAGATAGATAAAAATCTATCAAGCCAGATTTCAGTCTGCGATCTGCCTTTTCCAGTAAAACATCAGCTGGGATCACAACACAATGGCTGCATATGAACGTGGAGCAGGAGGAAGCTATGCAGTTCCTGGAGCCTGTTCTGCCATTTAATCAAATCACAGCTGATCTGATTGTTGTCTCAAACTGAGACTCCCACGCCCCTGGTAATAATCCAGCCCCTTTTTTACCCAGTGTCTGTTCACCCCTGCCTGAAATATACTCAAAGAATTTGCTTTCACTACCTTTACAGGAAGCCTTTCAAAGATTCAAAATATTCAGAGGCATTTTTTTGCTGCATTGAATCATAGAATCCCTACAGAGCGGAAAGAGGCCATTTTGCCCACTAAACTTCCAAATTGCATCCTCTCCAGACCCAGGGCCCACCCTATCCCTGTAACTCCACATTTTCCATGGTTAATGCACATAGGCTGCAGATCACTGGACAGTACAGGACAATTTTATTGATGATCATGTTAAATAGGGCTGGTGGGTGATATCCTTCATGTTGCTGTATACACATGCAGCATTGTGAGGTTACGCTGGAGCATTAGCTGTGATGTACAAGTTGAGAATGTCTCCGTTGGTATCAGTCAGCATTATAGCAGGACTGATGTCACAATCTACTCTCACTGCACATTTCATATTCTCTGTAATAATGACATTCTCAAAACAAATCACATATGTCTGTGTTTGGTGCAGATGTGATAATGTGGTACCTGAAGCATAAAGTAAGGAGCTGTGCACCTAAACTTTGCAGCAATGACATTGATAAGTGTGAGAAAGGTGCAGAAAGATGCAAACACAAAGTTGGGGGATTCTGTACTAATGGGGAAAATAAGCACAAGATCCCACTTCAGAAGCCACATCTACTGTTTGAATATGGGATGTTGTTTGCTTCAGTTTCAGAGAAAGGTTCAGAGAAATTAAACTGAACTTTTGAACCTGTTTACTAGTTGTGTCTGTTTGTGGTATTAACATGGAAACAGGGAGATCAGCTGGCTACCAGTAAGCAGAAAATAGGCGTGATTAGATCATTTCCAGATGGCAAGATGTAGTGTGTATCATACCTCAAACATCAGTGCTAGGGTGTCAACAATTTACAATTTATAGCGATTACTTGATTAAGGGGTCACGTGTGTGTTTGACAAATCTGCTGATGATATAAAGATAGGCAAAAATGTAATTTTTTAAAGGTGACATTCAGAGTTCAAAAAGGGATGGACTAAGTGAGTTGGCAAAATTTGGCATATTGAGTGTAATGTAGGACAATGTGAAATTCAGCAGGAAAAATAGCAAAGAAGCATATATTTAAATGGGAAGAATTTGCAGGGCCTTAAGATGCAGAGGCATCTGGGTGTTTTACTATCAGAATCACAACATGTTAGGAAATGCAGCAAAGATGAGGAAGGAAAATAGGATATTGTCACTTATTGCAAGGTGAACGGATTATGTTGAGACCATCACTACTTTTCTTTAATTTTTCTCATATTTGGTTTGTTCTATGAGCTACAGTTGAAAATTAAACTTTGAAAAACAGCTTCTTATAAAAAGAAGGAGGAGAGAGCAAAAGACAGTTGTTGGCTTTTAGGAACTGGCCTGGAAAGATAATGAGGTTAATCACTGCTCTCAGAACACTGCAGATGTTATGACACCAAGATGTTGCTGTTCTCAGCTGTTTGGATGTTGAATTGGACAATGAAGGGAGAACCAGTGCTTGCCAGCTAACTGCAGAGAATGTAAGAAAAGAGTGAGGAAACAAAACCAGACTTGGCTGTCATCAGGTTTGTGGGCAGGATGTCGTTTTGTTCTGGAAACTTCTATGACAGGTGTGTATCTTTGCTTTTGCTCTCTTTAGTTGTTGTCCACTTAGTGACTTGTTGAAAGTTTTGAGATAAATAACCCGAGTCTGAAATAAAACAAGTGAAAGCCTCTGGAGGTCTGTGGAAACAGGATATACAGCCCTGCCTACCTACAATAAGATACATCATTCAAGGATTTCATGAAGGCCTGGTATTCATCGTTGAAACAGCTATTAAACTGGCAACTTACAATTCATTAGCTTATCCTTTAACTGTTTCCATTTGCCTGCCAATGTGTGAATGGGGTTTATCTTTAAAAAGGTTGGACTTACATCATAGACATTAATTAAATTGCCTTGTGTTCTGCTAAAGTTACATTCTTAATAACATATTTGTTCATTTTTGATCAAGCTGTAGACTCGATGTCCAAGATCTGTTGTTTATAAAGTCTGTTCAGGAACAATTGAACAACTTTGTTTGGGTAGTTTGCAAGGAAACTTGGTGACAGTGTTAATTTGGTAAGGAAAACCTAGCAACTGAATTCAGCAAAGAAGGAGTTGAAATGTATTCTGTTATTTGAAAAAACTGATGCCAAGGCACATCGACTGAGAAAAACCCGGATAATGTCACATACACATCAACTTTTCTAGAGATTTACTCTTGTTCTGGACATATCTAAAAAAAATTACAGGATGTGGGACACCGGTCAGGTCAATGTTTATTGTCAATTCTTCATTGTCCTTAAAAAGGAGTTGGTGAGCCAGCTTTTAGCATTTCTGCAGTCTGTGTGGTAAAGCGGTGAGGTAAGAAGTTCCAGGATATTGAATCAGTTTACTTTCAAAGATCAGAGATATTTTTCATATCAAGATGGTGTGTGACTTGGAGACAATGGTGCTTGTTTTTACCACTTTGTATTCTTTGTTGGAGTCTTGGCCTCCAAGAACTGCTTCAGTCGTAGTATTGTAGAGGTCTTCAACGTGAAAATAAGCCTTTCACCCCAACTTGTCCCAGCTGCCCAGTTTCCACAATTAATCTAGTCCCGTTTACCTACATTTGGTCCATATCTCACCATTCGTAACTCATCCATGTACTTGTCTCATTGTTTGTTAAATGACAACATGTTACTCGCCTCCATCACTACCTCTGGAAGCTCGTTCCAGACACACGCTACCCTCCGTGTGAGAAAATTTCCCTGTGGGCCCTTTTGTATCTCCCTCCTTTCACCCTGAACCCATGCTGTCTAGTTTTAGACTCCCCTACCGTGGGGCTAAGCTGCTGGCTATCCACTTTACCTATGCCTCTCATGATTTTTATAAACCTTCATAAGGTCACCCCTCAGTCTCCTACACTCCAGGGAAAAATGTTATGACAATAAAAAAACTACATGATGTAATCCTTGAGTTTTTATTACAGTGGCAGCTATAAATCAAATCTTCTTTGATGAAGGGTCTAGGCCCAAAACGCCAGCTTTTGTGCTCCTGAGATGCTGCTGGGCCTGCTGTGTTCATCCAGCCTCACATTTTATTATCTTGGATTCTCCAACATCTGCAGTTCCCATGATCTCATCTTTGTAACTCCACAGTTTTGAGTATAATAACATTGCTGAGCTGGTTTATATCATGGTTAAGTTGACAGAGAGAGACCAGTTTTTCAATTTGAGGAAAGCATGTTATTGTTGAGATAACAAGGTGTAGAGTGGGATGTACATAGTGGCCCAGGCAGCATCACAGGAGCAGGAAAGCTGACGTTTCATGTTTGGACTCTTCAGAAATTTCTGAAGTAGCTGAAGTCAGCTTTCCTGCTCCTGTGATGCTGCTTGTCCTGCTGTGTTCATCCAGCTCTACATCTCATTGTCTCAGATTCTCCAGCATCTGCAGTTCCTACTATCTCTATTATTGTTGAAGTATTTTTGCAGCTTATGTCATTACTGAGCATGCTGACAGTAAAAAGGTTGGTCTGCAGGGGCAAGAAAGTGAGAGGAGAAATGTGGGAGAAGCCTGGCCAGAAGGAGGAGAAAGGTGAAAAGTAGAAGGAAAGGAGAGGAAGTGAGTGGAAACAAGGAAATGAAGGGCTGAGCGGGGAAAGAGGATGGAAGATGAGGAGGGAGGGTGTGATGAAGGATTCGGGTAATGCAGCAGGAGAAAGAGCAGTGGCAATATACCATCAGTGAGCACAAAAGCACAAGGGAAATAAGAGGTTTTTTGCTCTGTTTGTAAATGGTTTGGAAGTGAGCATAGCAGGTATGGTTAGTAAGTTTGCAGATGACAAAATCGATGGTGTAGTGGACAGTGAAGAAGGTTACCTCCGAGTATGATGGGATCTTGATCAGCTCAGGCAATGGGCCGAAGAGTGGCAGATGGAGTTTAATTTAGATAAATATGAGGTGCTGCAGTTTGGAAAGGCAAACCAGGGAAGGACTTATACACTTAATGGTAAGGTCTCGGAGAGTGTTGCTGAAGAAAGAGACCTTGGGGTGCAGGTACATAGTTCCTTGAAAGTAAAGTTGCGGGCAGACAGGCCGGTGAAGGAAGTGTTTGGTACGCTTGCCTTTATTTATCAGTGCATTGAGTTTAGGAATGGGGAGGGTCACGTTGCTGCTGTACAGGACATTGGTTAGGGCCACTTTTGGAATACTGCATTCAATTCTGGCATCTCTGCTTTTGGAAGGATGTTGTGAAACTTGAAAGTGTTCAGAAAAAAATTACAAGGACGTTGCCAAGTTTGGAGGGTTTGAGATGTGCGGAGAGACTGAATAGGCTGGGGCTATTTTCCCTGGAGGCTGAAGGGGTGACGTTACAGGGCATTATAAAATCATGATGGGAAAGGATAGGGTGAATAGCCAAGGTCTTTTCCCTGGGGTGGTGGAGTCCCAAACTAGAGGTCATGGGTCTAAGGTGAGAAGGAAAAGATTTAAAAGAGACTTAAGCAGAACGTTTTCATGCAGAGGATGGTGCGTGTGTAGAATGAGCTGCCAGAGGAAGTGGTGGAGGCTGTTATAATTACAACATTTGAAAGGCATCTGGATGGGTTCATGAGTAAGAAGTGTTTACAGGGGCATGGGCCAATGCTGGTGAATGGGACTAGATTAATTTCAGATATGGACAAGTTGGACAGAAGGGTCCATGTTGTACAATTGTATGAGTCTATGACTCAAAGTGAAACATGCCTGGAGTGATGAGAAGTTGGAAGGAATTGTTTGGTAAGGAGTTCTACCAACCTCATTGTGCAGAGATTGAAGGCAATGTTTTCTGTGCTTCAGCACATTTTTACTTGCAGGAAATGTGGTGACCATACGGAGAAGTTTGTGCATCATAGTGACAGAAATATTTCAAAGCAGTTTCTTGAAAAGCCAATGCTCTAATTGCTTTCATATGCAATTATGCAAAGATGTTTTCTTCGTATGTATTTCCAGGTCAGCACAGCTGCTAATTCTTCATGTATCACCATGGTTTGGGGCGGCATGGTAGCTCAATGGTTAACTCTGCTGCCTCACAGCACCAGGGACTTGGGTTCAATTCCACCCTTTGGTGACAGTCAGTGTGTAGTTTGCACATTCTCTTCATGTCTCTGTGGGCTTTCTATGGGTGCTCTAGTTTCCTCCCACAGCCATAGCTGTGTAGGATAAGGTGGATTGCCTCATAATGTCCAGAGATGTGCAGGCTAGGTGGGTTAGACGTGCAAAATGTAGGGTTACAAGGATAGGGTAGGGTGTGCCTCTGAGTGGGATACTCTCCACCGGGTTGGTGTGGACTCAATGGGCTGAATGGCCTGCTTCCACACAGTAGGGATTCAATGATTCTAGGAACCACAGAGAGTTCATTAGCATCAAGGAGTCAGCAATTGTTCAGACGGCATGCCTGCCCCAGTCTATGAAAGGGATGTGCCTGACAGAGTTTGGAAGCTGGTTGTCACAGCTCAGCAAGCATCCTTAGACTTATTACTCAATGATAATCTGATTCCATCTAAACCTTTGTGAGACAGAAGTATATACTGCGCAAAAATAGATGCCACACAATGTGCTTGCAATGTTTCCTCAGCTCAGTGGCATCTCACCTGGAAGCCATTTCAAATTACTATTTTTCTTTTAGTTTACTGTTTCATTGATCTAATACGATCAAGTTGTGACAGACAGAATTGGACAGAAAATCTCAGAAACTATTTCCTCTGCTGGGTACACAGCTTTGTGCATGTGCACGGGGTGATTGAATAATGAATCTGAGGAGGATCCCTTGGTGAATATTTCTTTCTGGTCACCCTGACCTTCACGTCTCCAACAGAAACAGACCCCCAGTGTCTGCAGGTCTTTGCTCAGAATGCAGGTGCCTTTTCATAGGTTTATTGTAACGTCTCTCATTCCCAATGCTACATAGAGCTAAAAAGGCACCAAGCACAATGAGGTTCATACTTGTGCCTACCTTTCTCATTTTGGTTCACACACCCATTTAGAATGTACTTTCCATAGATGTAGGATTTCTTCGGAGAATTCTGAGGGAGCTGCCCACAATTTCTGGAGAGCGAATTTTGTAAAATATTCTGAAATGTGACAGGACTCGAAAATTAACTCTGCTTTCTCTCACTGCAGATGCTACCAGATGTGCCGAGTTTCTCCAGCAATGTCTGTTTTGGAATTAGATTCCCAGTATCTAATGTTCTTTGTTTCTCAGAAAAAATGAATGGTTTTATTGTTGTGTATATTTGATAGTAAGAATGCAACGGAACACAGTGAAATGTTTTCATTTGACACCATTTTGAATCTTGTCAGAATAAGCAAATAAAATGCAAGATATAACTGAAAGAGAGCCTATCAGCCCTGAGCCAGCATGTGCTGCCATTCATCTTCCATTGCCTTGCTACTGTCTACAACAGATCCAACCAACACTGAAGTCCCTGATCACCAGGCGCCCTCTTTGTCTCTGGGCCAATTCTCCTCTACCACCACTACACTGCCCATTCAGCCCATTGAGTCTGCATCAGTTAAAAACAACCACTTAACCATTGTAATCCTCTTCTCCAGCACTTGGCCCGCAGCGTTGTATGGCTTGATGTTGCAAGTGCATATCAAGGCACTTCACAAATGTTCTGAGCTTTTCTGTCTCTCAATGCTGACCGAAAGGTATTGTGTGTCAGAAACAGCGACCTGTCAGAGATTCGTTGTGTAAACTGTGAACTCTCCAACTTCCACCTCTTCAATGATATTCTCATTTCATATCTGCAAATTGTTTTGCACAATTTCCCACCTCAAAGGAACGACATAGATGTGAAGAGTTTGGAGAGATCTCACCAGGTATGCTGTCATAGGCTGTACAGTTTGACTGTCCAGGACTTGAAAAAATAGCCAGATTTTGCTGTCATTTACTGGCCCTTGTTCAGTGTATGATGATGCTTCATGATGAGAGGTGTGGTTGCATGCCCCCACTTAACCGCCAACGTAATAATTAAAATAGTAAGGTTTCCCATTTCCAGTATAGTCAGAAAAGAATATAGTTTCCTAGAAACTCAACATTCATCTTATTGTGTTGTAATGACATGACAGTTAATTTCAACATTGTTTGAAATGGCTTTTTAGGAGATATATATTTTTAAGCGTAATTGACTGGATGAAGGAAGGAAAAATGTGCTTTCGTGGACTTCCTGCTTAACCAATTATGACATGTTTATTGTTTTAACTCGAAATCACGTCCGAACTGCCCTATAATTAACAGAACATTGAGATCAAACACTATAAAAGCCACAGGGAGAAAGCCAGAGATACATGCTCCTCTCTCAATCTTCAGCTGAGAACAAAACAATGAAGTGCCTTTGGTTTTCGGTCTTATTTGTTACACTTTGTATTTCTTCTGCTGTTCCACTGCTTTCAGAAGTAGAGAAAAACGAAGAGGACTGGCAATTTGCAGAGGTATGGTGCAGAATACAATTAACAAAAACAGTGGAGAGATGCCTTTAAGTAGATACATCTTTCTTCTTTCACAGCTAATTTCAAGTTCATAATGTGAATATTTCTTTTTCTGAAGACATATTTGAACAGGTTTTACAAGCTTGAAGCCAGCGTACCAAAAGATACAACCAAGGTGCCAATAAACTATGTATCAAAGAGGTCCCTATCAGATAAGATTAAGAGAATGCAAGAATTTTTTGGCCTTAGGGTAACTGGAAATCTGGATTCTGCAACAATGGAAGTGATGGAAAAGCCTCGATGTGGAGTCCCTGATGTTGCTGAATACAATCTCTTTCCCAGGAAGATTAAATGGATGAAAAATAATCTCACATACAGGTAATAGCTTCACAATATTTCAGAATTATTTCCATGAGTCATTCAGCCAAAACAGGATCAAAGCGTAAACTCGTGTTAATAATGCATTTTTTTATTAATGCACAAAGTTTCCAGCAGGTTTAGGGAATGAACAGATTTATGCAATCAAATCTCTAGAACATTCTGGCTGATTTGTTTTATTCAGTCATCTTCTTAGGGAAAGAACATTTAGTTGTTAGTCTCCATTTTGGCTTAATTTACTCATGAAATGGCTATTAAATGGATCATAAAAATTAGTAAAAAAAGTATAAGTCATGTCTTCTCAATCTGATCCTTCTTCATTAATCAGTATATGCGTCAGAGGGAGACCATGTAGACTGTGCAATCTTCATATCTGTTATGGAAATATTGAAACTGTTAAGTTCAGTGTAGTTTTTAAAATTCTATCTTTTCTTCATTTAGTTCTTTTCTCTCCTCTCCAAATTCAACTTTCCTTTTCACCCTCATTTCTCTTTCTGTAACTGATTGGCTCTAATTCACAGCTTCTCCGTCATTGCTTTCTTCATTTTCAAACCTTAAATCTTGTTGTATATGTGGATGGTCTGTTCGTCCAACTTTCTCACTGATGTCTTGTTACGCTTTATTCTGAATTAGCATTTTCAGCATTTATTGGACAAGTTTTATGTTTTTTAACCTGACGAATGCTGTAAAATGTCTAATTAGCAGCATTTGCTGCAAAATATTTGCTTCATCAAAATTTAGTTGTTATTTTTAGCCCAGTATTTTTATTTTCTGCTTTCTTTCATAAAGAATTACAAACTACACCCCAGGTCTTCAATCGGATCATGTGGACACTGCAATTTGGAAAGCTTTTACAGTCTGGTCTGATGTCACACCATTGAATTTCACAAGAATCTATGAAGAAAAAGCCGATATCATGATTTCTTTTGGAGGTCAAGGTATAGAGTGATAAAGCCATAGAGTCATTGGTCCAAACTGTCCACACTGACCATGTTCCTAGCCTAAACTAGTCCCACTTGCCTGCATTTGGCCCATTTCCCTCTATAAACGTTTCCTATTCAGGTACTGATCCAAATGTCTTTTAAATGTTGTAACTCTGCATCCAACACTTCCTTTGGTAGTTCATTTCACACATAAACCACACTCTGTAGAAAATACTTGCCCCTTATGCCCCTTTTAAAACTTTCTGCTCTCACCTTAAAAATTTGCTCCCTAGTTGTCAATTCCCCAGCCTATGGAAAAGACCTTTGCCAATCACCTTACTTGTGCCTCTCATGATTTTATAAATCTCTGTAAGGTCTCTGCTCAACCCTCTATGATCCAGTGAGAAAAGCCCCAGACTATCCAACCCATTTTTTATAACTCAAACTGTCTGGTCTCAGCAACACCCTGGTAAATCTTACCTGAACCTTCTCTAATTAATAATATCCTTCCTATAGCAGTGCAAGCAGACCTGCACTCAATACTCCAGAAAAAGCCTCACCAACATCCCCTACAACCACAATGTCAAGTCTCAACTCCTGCTCTCAGTGGTCTGAACAATGAAGGCAAGCATGCTGAATAACTTCTTAACCACCCTGTCTACTTGCGATGCAAATTTTAAAGAATTATTTACCTGAACCCCCAAGGTTTCCCTGTTCTACAACACTCTCCAGGGCCCTGCCATTAACTGTATCAGCCCTGCCCTTTGCTTGTTTTACCAGAATGCAATACCTCACATCTATCCAAATTGAAACTCCATCTGCCGCTCCTTAGCCCATTGACCCAATTGATCGAGATCTCTTTGTAATCATAGATAACCTTCTTCACTGTCAACAATACCACCAATTTAGGCACAATCTGCAAAATTTCTAACCATGTCTCCTAAATTCTCATGTAAATTGTTTATATAAATGACAAACAAAAGTGGATCCGATACTGATCCCTGCGGAACACTGCTGGTCACCGGCCTTCAATCCTAAAAGCAACCCTCCACCACCATTTTCTGTCACATTCCATCAAACCTATTGTGTATTCAATTGCAAGCTCACCCTGAAACCAGTGTCATCCAACTTTACCAATTAGCCTACCATGAGGAATCTTGTCAAAGGTTTTACTAAAATCCATTAAACAATTTCTACTGCTCTACCCTCATCAATTTACTTTGTAGCTGACTTCAGATTAAATGTAGCAATCAAAATCTTTTATCAGCCTGTGGGTGATGTCACTGTGAAATAACTAGTAAGCAAACTCTACAAATTGAACGCAAATATATATTCACAAATATTTGATTTATTTATCTATTTCCAGTTTCTAAGCATGGAAGTACACAGGGAGACCTCATAGCAACATATTGAAAATGCATCTCATCAAAGTTTATTTTTATTGTGATCAGATTTCCCATTTGAAGAAAGGGATTTGGAACCTTCAGGTGGTTTAGTGTGAAGTTCTGATGAAGGCATTGGAATGTATAGGATTCCTGACTCACTCTGTCACCTGTGCTGTTAGTTTTCACAGCGCAATTTACTTCTACACACTGAGGTTATGTTGAGGGAGAACAGGAGGAAATAATCCAGGAGTTCCCATTTCTGCTGAAGCAACCTCGGTTAAAACATTGCTGAAATATCAGTAACTATTTAGTTACCAATGAAGAATAATCCGAGTGCCTGTGGAAACTAGCAAGTGTAAATGGGTGGGTTATACTTTCAATGATCCTATATATCTGGATCTGCAGTGACCGGAATGTGGGTCCATTGATATTAACAATGTGGCCATTGTCAGTTTAAAAGAGGTTTTCCATTGGATAGCCCCTGTTTGTGTCAAGTGCATGTTTTTTAGGAAACAAATTGTGGTACAATGCAGTTTAAGTACCAACTGGGGAATCAAGCTCCTGTGAGTTGAATTGAAATGCTCAGCAGCAGTAGCAGCAAAAAGGTAGATTTAAAATTATTGCTACCGGGCACAGAGGAGCAGAATTCTTCTTTCAGACACCACAGGAATAATGCTGGCTGCTACCACAAGCTCCTGCTGTTCTATAATCACATTTCCTAAGGACATACCCACTTCAAGAAGATTATACTGGGCTTGAATAGTGACCTATAAAATGCCCTCATATCGCAGCTCACAAGCAGTGGGGTACAGGGGGCCAGGCTCTCTCAAAGTGGACCAGTAGGCAAGGCATTCCCAGCACCTTCAGTCATACCTCAAGTGGCCTTCTGGTTGGCTAAATCTATACTTAGAGCCCATTTTTGAAGAGAAGGGCTTGTTACACAGTTAAAAGTTGCTTTGGTTGTTGGTGTCTGTTTCAATTTGCAGTGTTTAGCTTGTAGCCAGCCAGTCACAGGCTCTGTATTAACTTTGATAATTCTTTGCTCCCATTATTTCTAGAACACGGTGATAATTATCCCTTTGATGGACCTGATGGATTATTGGCCCATGCTTTTCCCCCTGCAGCTGGCATTGGAGGGGACACTCACTTCGATGCAGATGAGACCTGGACAATGGGACCGAATGGTACAAAAACTGACCACAATTATTAACAGAGAAGATCTGAAGAAGCTAGTAGGATATTTCTAGACAGGACACAACTTAGTGTTAGCTGGCAATGTTAATTTTGAGAGTTTTATTTTGCAATATCTCAATGTGACATGATATTTCCTGACACCTATATAACTACAGCCCCAATGATTACAAATTTGATTTAATGCCCCTGAGAAATGCAATGTCATTACTTAGTTACTCCAGCTGTAAAGAAGTATTATATTGAATTCAAAGCATCAGATCTATGTCTCTCACTGCAGAGGCTGCCAGATGTGCTGAGTTTCACCAGCGCTTTCTATCTTTAGTTTAGATTTCCAGCATCCACTGTACTTTGCTTTCATTAATTTCTGAAAGCTTTACACTCATCTGACATTCTGAATGATTGTTCAATTGCCATGAATTAAAATATAATTTGGACATGTTTTGAAAATGTTTTAAATCTATGGTAAGGCATAATTCACTCATAGCCAACACAAAATACAGGTTGTTGAATATGTGATGTGTATATTTCTGTTGTATTCTATTTGATTAATAGCTAAACAGTTAACTTGTTGGTTTATGATTTAAAACCTGCAGCAGAGGTGAACGTGTTTGAAGATATTTTAAACAGTCTGCTTTGTGATTGTTTCGTTTAGGCTATAGCCTGTTCCTTGTGGCTGCCCATGAATTTGGCCACGCACTGGGACTCGCTCACTCTCGTGATCCCGGAGCATTAATGTACCCGACCTATTCATACACCAGTATGGATGAGTTCCGCCTTTCTTGGGATGATGTCAAGGGAATCCAGGCTCTGTACGGTAGGTTTAAACCTCAAATGTACGCAGAAATATTCCTTCCTAAACAGTTAGTGACATTACAGATAGTTAAAGAGCTGGTTCTCTCCCAACTGCGATAACATCTTGTGATGGAATTGAGTTATCTTTATAAACAGTAATTTATCCATAATAATCAATGTGCTATAAAATGCAATATTAAAATCTTCTGTTTATCTTAATTATTTTGATTATTATTGATCAGACAGCCTGAAAACAAGCCTGTAGCATTGACTGTGGCCCACCGCGACTGATTTGATAACTGACCAGATTGCTCAGTGATTTATGTACAGTGGATTTATGAGGACCCCCTGTTCTGGTTCCATGGGACCCACAGGGCTCAATGTGGCCCACTCCCTGGATTGTAGTGAAGCGGACTCCTGCCCCTGACCCTGATCCTGCCCCTGCCCCTGACTCTGACCCTGACCCTGACCCTGTCCCTGATCCTGATCCTGACCCTGCCCCTGTCCCTGACACTGCCCCTGTCCCTGACTCTGACCCTGACCCTGCCCCTGATCCTGACCATGTCCCTGACCCTGTCCCTGCCCCTGACTCTGACCCTGACCCTGTCCCTGACTCTGACCCTGACTCTGACCCTGTCCCTGGCCCTGACCCTGACCCTGCCCCTGACCCTGCCCCTGACTCTGCCCCTGACCCTGATCCTGCCCCTGCCCCTGCCCCTGACTCTGACCCTGATCCTGACTCTGACCCTGACCCTGCCCCTGTCCCTGTCCCTGACTCTGACCCTGACCCTGACCCTGTCCCTGACCCTGACCCTGACCCTGCCCCTGACTCTGACCCTGACCCTGACCCTGACCCTGACCCTGACCCTGACCCTGCCCCTGACCCTGCCCCTGACTCTGACCCTGACCCTGACCCTGCCCCTGTCCCTGACCCTGACCCTGTCCCTGACTCTGACCCTGACCCTGACCCTGTCCCTGTCCCTGCCCCTGACCCTGCCCCTGCCCCTGACCCTGACCCTGACCCTGACCCTGCCCCTGACCCTGACCCTGCCCCTGTCCCTGATCCTGACCCTGACCCTGCCCCTGACCCTGCCCCTGACCCTGCCCCTGACCCTGCCCCTGTCCCTGTCCCTGACTCTGACCCTGGCCCTGCCCCTGTCCCTGACTCTGCCCCTGATCCTGACTCTGACCCTGACCCTGCCCCTGACCCTGATCCTGACCCTGCCCCTGACCCTGACTCTGACCCTGACCCTGACCCTGACCTTGCCCTTGCCCCTGACCCTAGCCATGACCCTGACCCTGACCACCCTAGTGGCTGACTGACAGTGTGAAGGCCCCTGGTCCGATATAAGATACTATCCTTGTCTTACTGTGCCAGGAGCCCCTGATTGAAGCCTGTCTGCCTTGGCCTGGCTGAGGACAGCTACTGTCAGACTTTTAGATGTTGCTATTTAGCTGCAGCACTTTCTGTGTGTATGATGGCTTGGACATGATGCAGATATGAGATGGACATAATATGGTACTGTGGACCAACATGGCCAGCCCGTTGCTGACCGCTGATGACCATGATACACTGGATAGCTTTCTGTCTGCACTAAAATGTAAGGCACATCAGAAATGCAAACTGAAACTGCTGGAAAATCTCAGCAGGATTGGCAGCATTTGAGAAGAGAAAGAAAAGTTAGTATTTTGACCCTTTTTTCTTTAGGCAAGCAAGAAGTACTGTGAATCTTTCAGCTTAGCCTGTGAGGCCAATGTGCAAACAGACATGGAAAGACAAGGCAAGCAGGAAAATGTTGAGTATCAAAGAAGGTGCAAAGTGACTAATGCAAATAGAATAGGCAAGGATCCCCGATGTGCGATCTGCTCCACTCCATGAGATGGTGCCAGACCCTGTGTATAATGTATAGAGGCAGCACTGTCACAAGGCTGGGAGCTGATGAGCTCCAAATGCAGTACAGAAGTGTAGAACTGTATTGTTAGTGGGCCAGGGATGTCCCATGTGGGAGCAGTAAGAATGGCACGTGTCTGATGCCAATCTCCAAGGGCACATGTGTGCAGGCAGTCACTGGTCATGTACCATGTCCTGAGATGTTGGTGACTGCTGCCCATGATGGAGGCCTGAAGGAGCAAGTGGCAAACCAGAGATAGCAGATAATCACTCTGACTTTCATGTTGGGAGTTCTAGTTTCGATCGGATTGGTGGGAGAATGAGAAGAATAGAAGAATAGGAAACTTTTTAAAATTCATTTACAAGATGTGGGTGCCATTGGCTTGGCCAGCATTCATTGTACATCTCTGGCTGCCCTTGAGAAGGTGCCATTTGGACTGCTATAATCTATCTGATGCAAGTACACATACCAGGGAGGGAATTCCAGGATTTTGACCCAGGAACGGCGATATATTTCCAAGTCAGGATGGTGAGTGCCTTGGAGGGGAACTTGCAGGGGGTGCTGTTCCCATGTATCTGCTGCCTTTGTCCTTCTAGATGGAAGTGGTCATGGGTCTGGAAGGTGCAGTCTGAGAATCTTTGGTGAATTTCTGCAGTGCTTATTGTAGATAGTACACACTGCTGCTACTGAGCGTCGGTGGTGGAGGGAGAGAATGCTTGTGGATGTGGTGTCAATCAAGTGGGTCTGCTTTGTCCTGGATGGTGTCAAGCTTCTTGACCTGTTGTTGGAGCTGCAATCGTACAGGCAAGTGGGGAGTATTCCATCGGGCTCCTGGCTTGGGCCTTGTTGATGGTAGACTGGCTTTGAGGAGTGGGGAAAGTTGCTTGTCGCAGCATTCCAAGCCCCTGACCCACTCTTACAGATACAGTATTTATTTGGATAGTCCACTTCAGTTCCTGGTTGATAGTAATCCCAGAATATAGTGATGACGATGCCATTGAATGGCAAAGGGCAACGGTTACATTGCCTCTAATTAGATATAGCCCCTGTCTGGCATTTGTATTGTAATTTTATATCAATGAGGCAAAGTTTAGTAATAATAGCATGCTAGTGCATGCAAATGGAATAAAAAGTCTTCTTGCTGTTCACTAGTGAACGCCTTGTCTCATTTTTCAGGACTTGGTTGGGGATCAAACTATTTTTCTCAACACTGAGTAGCTAATTCGTGCCAACACACACTGACACCCCAGTGCCCAACTTGATCAGGCGCTGTGAAGATTGCAATCCAAGCTGACAGTTTGGAAAACAAAAAATGCAGAAGTCAACAGGGTTCCCTCCCAGTGAAGAATATCTTACTGTTGTCACTGATCTGGCAGTATTGAGCATTTTGTACAGTTTAGTCTGTTTCATGCTTCCTTAAGATCCTCCTCTATTACTTTCTTTCTAAGTTATCACAGCCCACCTCGACAGTTCATCCCCTGAATGATCACCAATTTTCCTTGAACTTGAGATGGAAAGTTCGCCCATGAGGGTTCTGAGGAAAGGCCACTGGACCAAAAACGTTAACTCTGTTTTTCCTTCACAGATGCTGCCAGGCCTGCTGAGCTTCTCCAGCAAATTTGTTTTCGTTCCTGATTTACAGCGCTCGCAGTTCTTTTGGTTTTTATTTGACAATATCAGAGTTTCACCAAATATTGAACTTCTGTAAATTTTACAGAGTTAATGTACTTCAACTAAAGTTGGACTATGATGCTAATCTGTATTACTCTGGGAGTATTAACAGTGCATTGGACAGTATTTTCTACCTTGCTTAATGATATGTGTGATTACTTAGGTGAATCAAAAAAGATGCTGAGGAAACACAGCTCACCACAAAAGACACCAAACAGATGCAGTCATAAGTTGTCATTTGATGCGGTTGCAAATTTTCGTGGAGAGATGTTTTTCTTCAAAGATAGGTAAGAATGACGTTGAACAAACCAGAGTATTTTTATTATTGATTATTTAACATTGATAGTTTCATATTGGAAAATCATATCTGGACTTCAGGTACCTGAGGCAAAATTACGCAAATTGAACCTGCTTTCTCTAGAATTTCGAAAGTTACAGGTGATCTGATTGAAGTTTTCAAGATATTAACAGGAAAAGACAGGGTAGATGAAGAAAAACTATTTCCACTGTTTGGGAATTCTAGAACTAGAGGACACTAGTCTGAAAATTGGGGTCAGACTGTTCAGTAAAGATGTTAGGAAGCATTTCTACACACAAAGGATGGTTGATGTATGGAACTCTCTCCCACAAATGGCAGTGGATGCTGGATCAGCTGTTCATTTAAATTTGAGATTGATGATTTTTGGTAAACATAGGTATTAAGGGATAAGGGCCAAAGGCAGATATATGGAGTCAGGTCACAGATCAGCCATGATCTTATTAAATGTGGAACAGGCTGGAGGGGATGAATGGCCTACTCCTGTTCCTACGTTCCTAAAATAAGCAAAAATATTTGTGTGCGCTTTCAGTAAACAACCTCAATTTTTTAAAAAACTGTCAGATTTACTTTATCGCCTACAATTCTCCACATGCCAAGATTTACAGAAGTGATTTATCAAAGCCAAAGAGTTTCATTGGATGAGCCAATAAAACTGATGCCAACGCAGCCTGGATAATCTGGTACAGATTCCATTGGCTGGCTACAAATTGATATAAAGTCAATTGTACCATCTCTTTCCTGATCACAGGATATGCCAAAGTACCTTACAGTCACTTTGAGCTTGTCACTGCTCCAGTTGAACTAGTATTTCTACTGGCCTGAATTAAACATTCACCTACTATTTTTGTCCAGAGAACATTTCAAGACAAGCGGTGTTTATCTATGTTGTGCTGCAAAAGAACTATGTACAATACAAGTGGGTTGTTTGAATATTATGGAATAAATCCTTGTTGTTCATTAGGTTCTTCTGGAGGAGAAATGCACAACTGCCTGAGGTTGAATTGACTTTAATTCGATCATTCTGGCCCAAGTTACCCGCACGGATCAATGCTGCGTATGAAAATCGGAAGGGGGATTTCCTGGTTGTTATTAATCGTTGAGTACCATTACTTTTCTTTTCTAAAGAATACAGGAATAGGAATTTTTAATATAATTATATGGAAACAGAAATGCTCCAATTGAGTAGGGCATGGTTTTCTGGAACATGAGTCGAAATCACTGTGTTTTTATAACACGCTTTCCCAGTTTTAAATTTAAAGAAAACTTTTAAGAATGTTTTTGAAACTATAATCATAGCTCATGCCTGCAATAATATGTTGTTACTGGTACGCACAATGGGCTGATTTTTGCTATTAATTTAACATGAAACAGAAAACTACTTGCCTGGAAATGCAACTCTTATAAAATGAACCATAAATACAGCAGTAGGAGGAGGTTGTGATTGGTCTTAGCTGAAATGTGATGCCCATACGAGGAGATTGTAGATTTGATGAAAGAACAACATTTATTAATATGCAGATGCTGATCTATTCTCTGTAATCCCACAGGAAACAAATACTGGGCCATCAATGGCTACGATATCATGCCAGGTTATCCAAAGTACATCCATCGATTGGGTATTCCAAAATCCGTCAGGAAAATCGATGCAGCTGCTCACATTGAGGAGACATCAAAGACACTGTTCTTTGCAGGAGACCAGTACTGGAGGTAACTGTTCATTCCCAACCTAAATATTCATCAACTTTTCTCATTACCAACATGTCACTGTTTACATAAAGAATGTGCTTCCGTTTCCAGTTATGATGAAGCTAAAAGAGCCATGGACGAAGGTTACCCACACCTGATAGCAGATGACTGGCCAGGAATCTCTGGGAGGGTTGATGCAGCGTTTGCACAGCGTGGTAAATTTAAAAATAAACAATCAATAAGCTTCTGAGATAGTCAAAGTGTCGATATTCTGTTTCCATGAGATGAAGTAAAATTTTAACTGACTTTGCAACAAAAAGAAACATTTCTTTAATTGTTGAGTAAATGCTGCAGAAAGCTTCCAAGTGCCAAGTGAGTGAACTTGATGAGTACATGAAGAACAAAAACAAAAAATGCTTGAGATCACAGCAGGTCAGACAGCATCCATGGAGAGAGAGCAAGCTAGCGTTTCATGTCTAGTTGACTCTTCATTAGAGCCAGACTCGAAACGTTAGCTTATGCTCACTGCATGGAATCTGACTGACCTGCCGTGATTTTTTTGTTTTCAGTGCAGATTCCAGCATCTGTATTAATTTGCTCCTATTTAGTACATGAAGCATACAGACAATGCCTATCTCACGTCTGACCACCAGCTTTACAGGGAAAGGAGGTGAAGTTGGCCAATAATGGTGTCAGTATATTTACATTGCTTCTCGTTCAGGGACAATAAGATGCATAACCTTCTGTTATTGCTTGCTATTTATGGGGCTATGGAAGTGTTGTGTCCCGGGTCAAATAGGGGCAGAACTGATTTGTATTTGTTGCCAAATTGTTGGGCCCAATGTCTACGCTAGAACTTGTTGGAAGGACAATATTTATTTGATTACTGTTTAATATTACATTCAGAAATATGAATAATAAATCATTTGATCCATCTCAGTGAAATTTGTTTCTGAACTCTGGCATGAAGCTGTTCTTTTAATTCCTGCTCATCAGGGTAGAATTTCAGTTGAACTCCTCATCTCCCATGTAATCTTAGCACGATCTTGTTGAACCTGCGTAGATGATCTAAATGCAGTTTCAGTTGGTTTTTCTCTGTTTGTGGATGATAGTATGAGACACCATCAGGACATTTGCAGGAATTTCTAGTGACAGCGTTGTTACAGTAAAAACCTGAGATCAAACACGGAGGTAGATAGACAAGAAAATAATTTGAACAAGCCAACTTCAGTTTGGATTGGTTATCTCCCGTGAACTATTAGAGCTAGTTGTGCATTTAAACAAGCAGGATCTACTGGATTCTTCTCATTTGGTGACCATTAATGTGGTTAATTTGTTCAGTTGTAAGGACAATGTGATGTTCAGACTTTCATTGTCATGTTTCTCAGAACATGAAATGATGATTGTTGGGTGACTATTCATTTCATTTATTTTCATCCAGACAACTTTTAATGTTAGATAACAAAGTGTGAAGCTGGATGAACACAGCAGGCCAAGCAGCATCTCAGGAGCACAAAAGCTGACGGATGAAGGGTCTAGGCCCGAAACATCAGCTTTTGTGCTCCTGAGATGCTGCGTGGCCTGCTGTGTTCATCCAGGTCTACACTTTGTTATCTTGGATTCTCCAGCATCCGCAGCTCCCATTATTTCTGATCACAACTTTTAATGTTCCTTACTTCCCTGCTATTTCCCACAGCTTCTCTGTCATTGCAGTACCGAACTGCTTGTGATGATGATGTCACTGTAAGAGGTTATTTTGTCCTGGTTTCTTTTGAAGAAAGGTTGTGAGGCAGAGGTGTTGAGCTGTCGATAAGAAAGGAAGCAATTTGTGTGGCTGAAGGGTCTTTTTTAAAGTTGGCACCAAGGAAGCAGCCTGGGTGTGGCTAGCTGTCACAGATCAGGCCTTCTAGCTTGTGTTAGTTTCCCTTTTCAGTTTTAAGCAGAATCAATTTGAGATCTCAAAAGAGTTGGAAGCTTCAGTGAATTTCGCCAAGCTCCTATTCTCTCTGAATCTTCTTTTGATTTTTTTTTCTTCCTGAATGGGAGGACTGCATGTAAGAATCTATGACTGAACTTACCTTTTGTCACGGGCTGTGGTTATGGGATGTTACTATGTTGGAATAGTTATTTAGTACTAGTTACTGTATCTATTATTCAGTTAAGTTTCCCAGTACTTAAGTTATTCAAAATTCCTCTCTCTTTTGTTTATTTTTGAGCTATAGTGTTTAAATGAATTGCGGTTTCCTTAACATCGAGAAGTTTGACCAATCAATTTGTATCTGGAGCCCGGCTCTTCACATCTACCTCTAAAATCAGAAAATTTTAGGGCCTAGGCCACATTCTTAAAATATATTGAGGGGGTCTGGTCTGGAACATAACATGTTTCTTAAACAATTTCAGGCTTTTTGCCTCTGATTTCCCCCTTTGGTGAATTTACAGAAATGAATATTTTTTAATATGAAAAGCTTCATGATACCTGCCTTAAATTTACGAATTGCCAGCTAGAGCTTTTGTCCTTTTGATCTGGCCTCGTCAGTTATTTTGAAGTAGCGTTCAATATTTATTGCTTACTCTCCTGAATATCCCTTTACAATCACTTTCTTCGTCACTTTTTTGAGCCTGAAGTCCCTTTTTTGTCAAGTGTTCCTCATCCCACTGTTGCTCTATCAGTCTTATGACTCACAGCTTTAGAGCATCCTCTGTGTCTCTACTATCAGGACTTGAAACAACAATTAATGCATTTGATCAGAGGACGGCTGTTTGATGATAACTTTTTTCAGTTTGTATTCTGTTGTTTGGACAATGTAATTCATCATTCTGTTAGCTTTCTTGATTGCTTTCTGCATTGATTTAACATATTGATTGTGAAACAACTAAGATTCCTTCTGCAACTTTGCTATTCATGCAGTGTGCATTTTTTTCATTAATTCAGTGCATTACAATGAACTTCTTTTGTTGTTTTGTCTAATTACATACTTTGCCAGGCTTTTTTAAAAGTTCCCAAGCTCCTTCTCCTAACTTTATTGTCCTTCTTGGCTTTCATTTATCTATAAATTTAACATTTTTCTTGAATCTAAATTATGTTGCAAATTTGCAACATCAGCAGTCCAAGAATGAACTCAATTCCATAATATATGTCTTCAGTTAATGCCTTCAGCCAATTTCTTTAATTCAAATTCAAAATTCATTTTGATTTTGAAATTCACTACATCTGCTTAAAAGTGATTTTAAAAAAGAAAATGTTATAGAACAGTACGTGTAAAATGTAGAGGCAATAAAAGTATCTGAGAAATATGTTGGATCTATTTTATTTTCCTTTGCAATGTATTGATCGAACTGCTTGTTCACCCAGAAGTAAAGCATTGCTTTTGCATTCTGTTTTATAGGGTATATTTATTTTTTCCATGGACCGAATGAGTTCCTGTTCACCATCAGACAGCGGCAAATGATTTCAGTACAGAGAATCAATCAATGGGTGGGCTGTTGATAAATGCATTATTAAGCTGGTAGTGTTCTCTGTCCCAAGCCATTGTGAATAGATTATGTGCAATAGCCTTCTCAGCAGGGCTCTTTAGGCTGTTCTAAAATGTTATCACAATCTAATGTAATTATTGTAAACAAGTAAACTATTTGAAATAATTCAATCAATTTTTGAAATTTTTGCAATTCCAAAATTTGTTGTTTGTTGCTGGAAGCAACATATGTTTTCAAAGTTGATGTTATTTATTTTTCACAATTATGCTGCAGTGCATGCAAATTTGGAAGATCTAAAGATATGCAATGGAAGTATTTTTATTAATGTTAAATGATATCATTCCGTACATGTTTGAAGACTGAAGGATTAAATTGGTTAAAAAAACAATGCATGACTAAAGTGAAGTGTAGAGATGTAGCACATCCTGATCATTTTTCACCTAATACGTTGTAAACAAAATAAAAAGACATGAAATTTAATTTGCTGATTTTCTGTGGGTTGTGTCATGCTTAAGCTTGTCATTCAGATGTTTTAATATTAAATGAATGTGAATCTACCTTTAGAAAGTAGTCAATGTTCTTTGCAAATTAATAGCTTCAGATTGGAGCCTTCACAACATAGCATCTTCAGCACACAAGCAATTTTCAGATTTTAAAGGCTTACTATCACATACTGCACCTTTTTGCTGTTCCTGTTGTGTTTTCTTTTTAGGCGTGTATGTCTCAGAGAGGACTGTACATTGTGGGGTTGTGGGATATGGAAGTTAATTTCTGGCTATGACACAGTATCAAGTTGACCATCAATTACGCCCCTGATAGTCCATTCCATTGACTGTAACAGAAATAATCCTTGCTATGGAGCCAACTCCTTTGCATTCTGAACACCTCCTTTGTTTCAGAGAAATTCTCTTGTGTGATAACATTTTCCCAAACTGCTTCACTGCGAAGCTGACTGCAGGACACTCTTCTTGAGCTTAATAAATTTATGATACTTCCTGACACAGGGATAGTGGGCTACTGCTGTTCTCATGCTCCAGGATGTGTAGTGGGTGATAAACTGAAACATTGTTCATGAATAGAGAAGGCTGTTGTAATAGAGAGGGGTTTAAATGATGAGATGGCCCAGATTTCCCTTGCAGGAGTCCTCTGAGCTCTCAGCCATGGTAACCCTGATAAGATATTGACTTTGGTAATTGCATCAAGCTCAAATTTCACTGGATGTCCAGCAACTTAAACAAATTCTGTGATATCCAGACCTTTGTGACCACCTTTCCTCAACCTTCTGAATGGCTTGGCAATACTTTCTAAAGGGGATTGATTGCACTAACTGTATGGAGCTGTGTCTATCAAATCCTTGTGATCTGTGGGAGATAGGGCCACAGACTTACCCTCCACCCACCCTGGGGATAGCGGAAAACACAGTGACTGTTATAATGGAAACCTTTGTCCCAGACACAACAAAAAAGGTAAAAATGGGTGCCCTGCTCTGTGGGGTGTGAGCTGCAGGTCCTACAGGAGTGAGTGGTATAGAGACGGGGATCCACCCCACATACAGTTATCCTTCGGCCATCCATGCAATCTATAGTGCCTGATTGGAGTTGGCACAGGATTCATTGACGTGATAGATGTTGTTACAGAGACTATGAGGAGGAAAGACTTGAATATTAGATTCTGAAGAAGATCCTGACCCAAAACGTCAGCTTTCCTGACCGATCTGCTGTGTTCCTCCAGCTCCACACTGTGTTATCTCTGACTCCAGCTTCGGCAGCCCTTATTGTCTCTGAGGTCATTATGGTGGGTGGTGCTTAAGTTAGTTATCAATAATAACCCTTTCTGATGGTTTTACTGCAATACATTCCCATCAGTCTGACAGGAAAAGTTCAGAGTTCACTCTATAACTTGGTGATCCTACAATGGGACAAAATGGAACAAAACCTAGCAGTGGACATGAGTATTGGTTCCGAAGCCTGTCCAATTACTAATGTAAGATGTCTGCATGTTCAGGGCTGGTAGGCACCAGGAATAATGTCAGCACAATTATAGCTAAACCTCCTACCGGCTGTTTCATCCTAGGAAGCTCGCAACTGTGGTAACCATGGTGACCAAGGCTTAGAGATAAATACTCCAGAGAGCCCCAACAAAATGGCAGGCGGGGGTTCCGTGGCAAAAAAGGATCCAATTGTACCGCAGTGAGAATGGAACTTGATGGGTGCTAGTCATAAACCCTTGGGTAGAAATTAAACTTTGTGAAATCTGTTTCCAGAGACAAGCCTGCCTCTATCCCATCCATTTCATCTTGAACTAAGACTGGAAAGAGGGGAAGCAATTAACGTGTCAAGAAAGTGACTGGAATTTCAAGTATGGTATTCAGACTGTGAGTTTCCCTGTTTCCTTTCGACTTTCGACTTTAATTCCCCTTCCCTGGTTTCTCAAACTCAAGGAAAGGTGGCAGCATCTTTGAAGCGAGAGCCTGGTGGATTCACAAGATAAATGTCTTCGGTCCTTTGTTGGTCAGATTTGTGGCAGACAATTTGTTTGCTACATTTCTTATATCACAGCAGTGTCACAACGTCGTAGGGCCATATGGCATGGAAACAGACCCTATGGCCCAACTTCTCCATGCTGACCAGGTTTCATAAACTGAACTTGTCCCATTTACCCACAATTTGTCCATATACCTCTAAACCTTTCCTGACCGTGTACCTTTCCAAATATCTTTTATGATGCAACATCAAACATCTTTCATTCACTGCAAAACTCTTTGAGACTCCCAGCAAATGTGAAAAATACGGAATGATCGCAGGACTTCATTCTTTTATCCCCATGACTTTTTGTATGATCTATTTCCTCCCTTTCAGATTAGTCAGGACTCATCTTGAATTGTAAAATGAAGCTATATTCAAAACCATAAAGGGGGAGGTTCGTACTTTATTAACAGAGTCATGGGGCCATACAGCATGGTACACTTGGTCCAGCTTGCCCATGCCAGCTGAATATCTGAAATTAATCCACTCCCGTTTGCCAGCATTTGGCCCATAAACCCTTCCTGTTCATGTATCCATCCAGATGCCTTTTAAATGTTGGAATTTTCCAGCCTCCTCCACTTCCTCTCGTTCCAGACATGCACCACCCTTTGCATGAGAAACATTGCCCCTTACATCCCTTTTGCCTCTTTCCCCTCTCACTTTAAACCTATCCCCTCTAGCTTCTCCTCCGCAACCCTGGGGAAAAGACAGCAGCTATTCACCCTATCCATGTCTCTCATGATTTTATAAACTTCTCTAAGATCACCCACCAGCCTCTGACGCTCCAGGGGAAACAGCCCCAGACTCTCCCTATAGTTCAATCCCTCCAGCCCCGGCAACATCCTCGTAAATCTTTTCTGAACCCTTTCAAGCTTCACAGCATCTGTACTGCAGCAGGGATACCAGAGCTGAATGCACTATTCCAAATATGGCCCAACCAATGTCCTGTACAGCTGCAACATGACCTCCCAACTCCTGTACTCAATGCGCTGGCCAATAAAGGCAAACATATCAAATACTTCCTTCAGCCAGGCATACCTGAAAATGAGGTATCACCCTGGTGAAGTCACCAAACAGGACTACTCGCACGCCAAACAGCATAAACAGCAAGTGATAGAGAGAGCTAAGCGATCCCACAGCCAACTGACCAGATCTGAGCTTTTCAGTCCTGCTACATCCAGTAGTGAATGGTGATGGACAATTAAACAACTCACTGGAGGTGGAGGTGCCACAAATCTCCCCATCCTCAATGATGGAACAGACCAGCACATCAGTGCAAAAGGTAAGGTTGAAGCTTTTGCAGCAATCTTCAGCCAGAACTGCCAAGTGGACGATACATCTCAGCTTCCTGCAGTGACCCCCAGCTTAGCACCAGTCTTCAGCCAATTCGATTACACGTGATATAAATAAAGAACTGGAGGGACTAGATACTGCAAAGGGTACCAGCCCTGGCAACATTCTGGCAATAGCACTGTTGGAAATTCAGGTCCCTCAAAAACGGAATTTTCCTATATTTATTGTGTGACATGAGATTTTATTAAACAGTTATCTCGGCTGTCATTAACTTTCCAAAATTCTAGCATGGGAAAACAAGTGGGAAAATTGATGAGAAACACAGAGGTTATGATGTTAATTGAACTAGTGTCAGTAGTTAGTCTGGCATCAAATGTGGCCTAACTTCCACTGGAGGTGGGCAAGGGGATAGCAGTCATCTAATATCATGAGTGGCCATCCCATTGGCTATTGGCCAAAGGTGCTCAGCCAATTGATTTGTGGCAGAGAGAGTCATCTCCCAAAATAACTCATGCATTTCAGTAATGATTTGGGGGGAGGGGTGGGGTGGGGATTAGGGTTGGGGTCGTGATTAGGGTAGGGTTGGGGGTTTGGGTTGGGGTTGGAGTTGGGGTGGGGTGGGGGTAGGGGTTGGGGTTAGTGTGGGGTGGGGGTTGGGGTTAGTGTGGGGTGGGGGTTGCAGTTGGGGTTGGGGTGGGAGTAGGGATGGGTGTTGGGATTAGAGTGGGGTGGGGGTTGGGGTTGAGGTTGGGAATGGGGTTGGGGTTGGGGTAGAGGTGAGGTTTGGGGTTAGGGTGGGGTTGGGGTTGGGGTTGGGATTAGGGTTAGGATGGGGCAGGCATTGGGGTTGGGGTTGGGGTTGGGGTTAGGGTGGGGTGGAGGTTGGGGTTGGGGTGGGGATGGGAGTTGGGGTTAGGGTGGGGTGGGGGTTGCGGTTGGGGTTGGGAATGGGGTTGGGGTTGGGGTTAGGATGGGGCAGGGATTGGGGTTGGGGTTGGGGTGGAGGCGAGGGTTGAGGTTAGGGTGGGGTGGGGGTTGGGGTTGGGGTGGTGTGGATATTGGGGTTGGGGTTGGGGTTGGGGTTGGGTCGGGGATGGGAGTTGGGTTAGGATGGGGTGGGGATTGGGGTTGGGGTTGGGGTGGAGGCGAGGGTTGGGGTTAGGGTGGGGTGGGGTTTGGGATTGGGGTTGGGGTTGGGGTGGTGTAGAGGTTGGGGTTGGGGTTGGGGTGGGGATGGGAGTTGGGGTTAGGGTGGGGTCGTGGTGGGGGTTGGGGTTGGGTTTGGGGTTGCGGTGGGGACGGGGTTTGGGTTGGGGTTGGGGTGAGGGTGAGGTTAGGGTGGGGTTGGGGTTGGGGGTGCCAGAGCAAGAATATCCAGGGAGATGAGCGTGACCATCTCCTGGGTCTAAGATCAGGTGTTCCCCGACATCAGCCTCAGTGAGGAACTAAGGTTGTTAAAACTGAAGACTTCCAGAGCCCACCAGAAAAGACCACAAAAGATGTGGTGGCCAACATTTTGGGTATTTGTTAGTCCTGAAGAAGGGTAATACTTGAGACTTTGAGTACTCCTTTCCTCCAGATGCTGCCTGGCCTGCTGTGTTTTTCCAGCCTCCTGTTTGTCTAGGAAAGACTGCAGGCCCACTCGGATGATGAAGGGTCTAGGCCTGAAACATCAGCTTTTGTGCTCCTAGGATGCTGCTTGGCCTGCTGTGTTCATCCAGCTTCACACTTTGTTATCTTGGATTCTCCAGCATCTGCCATTCCCATTACCACTTGGAATATGCTAGCTTAACATCTCCATTTGACAGAATGGTCTGGGATCAGAAAAGCGCTCTTATCTGTCAGGTGTTATCCATTTCCTGTCTTAGTTGAATTAACTCACGTACCATATCAAATCTGCTGCCTCTCAATAAATTATCAGAAAATAAATATTTTGGAGCCAACTCAATGGGCCAGTGGCCTTATTCTGGTCTTATATCTTACAGTCTTATGGTTGAAGACAACTACCACCCTCCAGGGCACAGCAGCCGACTCGATTGGCACCAATTCAGAAACAATTACTCTCTTAGCACCGACGCTCAGTAGCAACGGTGCGTACCATCTACAATATACACCGCTGTAATTCACCGAGGCTCCTCAGACAATACCTTCCAAATCCATGACCACTTCTGTCTCGAAGGACAAGGGCAGCAGACCCATGGGAACAACCAGCCCCTGCGAGTTCCCCTCCAAACCACTCACCACCCTGACTTAGAAATATATCGCTGTTCCTTGTCTGTTGCTGGGTCCAAAGGCTGGAATTTCCGCCCCTCAAGGACATTGTGGATCTACCTTTGGCACATGAGCAGCAGCGGTTCAAGAAGCCAACACGTTCTCCAGGGGCAACTATGGACGGGCAATAAATGCTGGCACATTGAGTGAGGCACGCATCCCATGAGTAAATGAAAAAAAAAATCATGAGTCACGTCCACAGTGTTTTCTCACTGGGAGGCCTTGCAAGATCTTTCACTGTATTTTGCCAAACTCACCTCATTATGCACCACCCCGCCTCTAAATGGCGAGGCCGAAAAACAATAAAAATGAAATTGCATAACCTTTTATTGACGTAGTGACATGTGGTCGTGAATGTTATAAATTCTAATAATTTACTTTTGTAAATAGAATACTACCATTTCTTGATGATGATGAAATATTAGGTGTCAGTCCGTAATACTCAATTAACCTTGTTACCACACATTCACAGTGCAACCTACAAGTTAATTACTTGAGATCAGTTGCCAAATTTAATGTATAATAGATTTTGACATTTTTGTGGCTTGTGGTAAATGTTGGGAGACTGGGTGGGAAAAATTTACTGGTGCTGTTTGGCAGGATCCCACAGTCCACCCAGAAATATTCGTCTGAGGCCCAGGTAAAATGAGCTTGAGTCCTTCATAATGATCATGATTCTCGTGGGCAGTCCCCCGCTGATCCACTCTCAGTGTGAGTTTGTAGGTAAAAACCCCCCTTGGGTGTCTGCAGGCTCCGTTACACTTGAGGCAAGTGGTGGTCACGGGACAAGGTGGGTGGGGCTTTTGCTTTTTCCTGACAGCAAGTCTCAAACACCTTCCTGGATGCTCCTCCTCCACTTTGGGTGATGTCAGGTCAGTGATTCCCAGGTGTCTGTGGGAATGCTACACTTCACCCGTGAGGGCATCACTGAAGTGTGTCCTCTGTTCAGCTGGGACTCCCCTGCCATTTCAGAGCTGGGAGTAGGGCCCTTGCTTGGGGACTCTTGTGTTAGCCATGCAGACAACTTGCCCAGGTCATGGTAGCCAATCTAAGGTGCTCAATGCCACGATACTGGGCATGTTGGCCTGGCCTGGCCAAAGGTGTTGGTGTTCGTGTATCTTTCTTCCCAGTGGATTTGTGGGACGTTGTGCAGGCAGTGTCGATGTTTTTGCTGTAGTACTTTGAGGTGCCAGCTGTAGACAGTCTATCTTGTTTCTATAACAACTCGCCCCCAGCCCAACACTATATAATCCCAAGCCCAGTGTTTACATAACCCTCAGTAATTTTATAACACCCCACAACTCGGCCTTCATTAGCAGGGAACCAGTGAACTGTGGACATTGGTCTGCTTTCCTGAATTGGCTGCATTTGATATTAAGTACACCCATTCTTACAAAATGATCATTTTTTTTACTGTGGGGAGCAGTTGCTCAGTTAATTGCCACTGATCAGACTTTGGAAACAGAAACAACTGAATGCACAACAGGGACTGACCTTCAGCCATTGCCTGGCAAATTTCAATTGGGGTTCGATAACCAGAATTAGAATCCCAATTTGGATCTGTAGGTTTTTCGTTCAAGCATTCCTGAACTGACCAGCTTCCAAATACTCCCTTACTCCGTTAGTTGGGATCAGGGGGGTCACCTGTGGGTGAGTCAAAATAGCTTTTGTCTGCTGTTAAGTTTGTATTAGCAAGTCGATCATGTGACAAAGAGTAACCAGGTTCTTTGTTATTGGACATTCTTCTCACAATTTAAAAGTCATTTAAGTTATCATGAAAGTGTTTCATGTTTCCTAATTGCTTTGAATAACAAAATCAAAGATTCCAAACAAAATTAACGCATGTAAAGACATTCTAAAGACAAAGAACAATTACCCACCTACACATGACATTGAGTAAAATACTGATCTATGGGGGTAAATAACATGTTTCTTTCAGGTAAATACAACTAAAAACAGTGGATGTTGGGAATCTTAACATTAAATAGAAATTGCTGGAAAATCTTAGCTGCAGACCCTAGCTTCAGTTCCAAAGAAGGGCCACTGGACCTGAAAAATTAACTCTGCTTTCTTTCCACAGATGCTGCCAGACCTGTTGAGTTTCTTCAGCAATTTCTCATTTTGTTTGTTTCTGTCACTGCAAATCAATAATCCAGAAATCAAGGCGAGATGAAATTACTTACAATATCTGCAATATTTTTGCAACGATATTAATGATTACATTTAACTGCAAAACACAGGTCGTTAATACAGATGCCTCACTTGAACAGACTTTCTATGTGTTTTGGAAGATAAATACAGTTCACATCAATTTCCCACAAGAAATGGTAGCATTTCCCAAAATCAGCCTGAAAATATTACGGAGAAGCACACCAGAAATTGGGTCAGAGATAGTAGGAACTGCCAATGCTGGAGAATCTGTGACAACACGGTGTAGAGCTGGACGTACACAGCAGGCCAAGCAGCATCAGAGGAGCAGGAAAGCTGATGTTTTGGATACAGCACCTCATTTTCCACTTGGGAGCCTTGCAGCCCAGTGGTATCAACGTGGACTTCACAAGCTTCAAAATATCCCCTCCCCCAGCCGCATCCCAAAACCAGCCCAGGTCATCCTTGCCTCCCTAATCTGTTTGTCCTTTCTCCCACCTATCCACTCCTCCCACCTCAACCCCCAACCCCATCTTCTACCTACCAGCCTCATCCCCACCTACTTGACCTGTCCGTCCTCTCTGGACTGACCAACCCCCACCCTAACTCCCCATCTACACTCACCTTTACTGGCTCCACCCCCACCTCTTTGACCTGTCTGTCTCCTCTCCACCTATCTGCTCCTTTATCCATCTCCCAGCCACCTCTCCCTGTCTCCCTATTTATTTCAGAGTCCCCTTCCCCTCCCCCATTTCTGAAGAAGGGTCCAGAGCTGAATGTCAGCCTTCCCGTTCCTCTGATGTGTTTGACCAGTTGTGTTCATCCATCTCCACCCCTTGTTATCACCGAAATTGGATCTTCAGTTTTATTTTGCAGCAGCATTTTGCAGATGTCAGGCTTAATGTAATTTGTTGTTCTCATGGCCTTATGATTTCAGGCTGTCTCTGGACGAGCAGGTGGGAGATTGGGCTGGGGACATTCACTGGAATGCTCCTGCTCCATCCGCTTCCACACAAGAAACAGTCCTTAGTATATTTTTCCTTCTGCTTTGGAGAAGCCCCTTTAAAAATCATTAATTAGGCCATTTAAGACCTGGGTTTGGATGAAAGATCTACCCATGTCTTGACCAACTTCAACAGAGCTCTGCCACTGAACACAAACAGAGCAAGTTGATAAGTCTTCAAAATAAACATGGGATCGTTATAAATGGAAGGACAGAATAAACGAAAAAGACAAGACAAAAAAATTATGGACGCTGAAACAAAAATCGGAAATTCCCAGAGAAACTCAGCAGGTCTGACAGCATCTGTACAGAGAGAAAGTAGAGTTAATGTTTCTAGTTCTATATTGATTTGAACCAAATTGGTGATTTGGTGATTTGGTGATTTCTTTGCCAACAAAAGTTTTGTTTGACACCCATCAATGACTGTTTAGGTTCAGTAGACCATTGTGTTCAATTTAAGGTACTATAATTTGGAAAGGTTTCCAGGTGCATGCAGATACCTTTCCTTCGAATGGTACAAATTGGAAGAGGGGTTGCAAGTATATGCTGAAGCTAAGGAAGTTCTTTGAGCATTTATTGGAAATGTTAAAAGTTGTTAAGTGTATGGAGGGTTTGAGTAATAAGGAGAGGCTGGACAGGTTGGGGCTTTTTTCACTGGAGTGTAGCAGGTTGATGGGTGACCATATAGAGGTTTATAAAATTGAGGGTCATAAATAAGGTGAATAGCCAAGGTCTTTGCCCTTGCATGGGGGATTTAAAGACTAGGGGGCATATTTTTAAGGTGAGATGAGAATGTTTTAAAAATGACATGAGAGGAAACATTTCTAGTGGTTCGTGTGTGGATTGAACTTTCACAGGAAGTGGTGGATGGGGGTACAGTTACAACATTTAAAAGACATTTGGATAAACACATGAATAAGAAATATTTGGAGGGATATTGGCCAAGTGTAGGCAGATTTGGGATTATTATTGTGGGATGGTTGCACCAAAGGGTCTGTTTCTATGCTGTATGACTCTGCGACTCTTAGGCTTTCAGCAGTTTCCACTCACAGAACAATTGTTATCCATGGTAATTATCAACAATAAAGTGGTGGCGATAGACTTTAGAGAAGTTATGATGGATCTCCTGGGAACAGAGGTTTAAATAAGATTCAGTTGAGGTGTTTAAAGACATGAGATTTTCTTTTAGAGCAAACGGGGAGAAACTATTTCTATAGGCTGGGGGCAGGCAATGAAAAGTGACGAGCTTAAAATAAATGGTTGAGTCCCTCATGACTCTTCCTCAGTTCTGAAGATGTCATATCAACTTCAAAATGTTAAGTCTTTTTTTCTCCAGAATTCTGTGTTTGTTTCAGAATTTCAGCATCCATTTTTGTGTTTTATTTGACAAAGGTTTCAAATGATTGATCAATGAAGCACAGGGAACATTTTGCCACAATGGGTTATTAAAGTCTGGAGCTCTCTGCCTGAAAGGATGGTGGCAGTAAATTCAATAGAAACATTCTTGACAGGAAAGAAATTGCAAAGCCTGGGGATAAGAATGTTAAACTGGGATTAATTGAATAGCTCCTTCAAAAGGTTGCTCCAACAACACTGTTTGAATGGCTGCCTTTCATGCTGCTTAATTCCACTACTCCATGAGGTGTTAGGACTCATCTTGCAGAGAAGAGGCAGCAAATTGCCCCACACGCCTACGTTCATTGGCACCGGTCAGACAGAGAGGGTCGAGCGGGAGCTAACGCTGGGCCTTCCTTGTACTCCCAGCAAATGAAGAATGATTTTCCATTTCTTTATTTTGTTGCTTCTGTAGTTGTCTCTCTGATACATACCATCCCACATGAATACAAGAAATTTAACAGAACCATCGATGGAAAGATTACAAAAATAGCCAATTAAAGTAATCTCCTGTGGCCACACACATTCCTTCTCAACTCAGTCACACAGTCACTAACTCATCCCCCCCCCCCACACACACAATAATACACCACACCACAGAGTGGTCCACCAGAGGAGGTTCTTTTCAATTTATTTGATGGCAGGATGAGGGTGTCACTGGCTAGATCAGCATTTATTGCCCAGAGGGCAGTTAAGAACCAACCACATTGCTGTGAGTCTGGAGTCACATGGAGGCCAGACAAAAGATTGGTGACAGTTTCCTTTCTTAATGGACAATATTGAACCAGATGGGTTTTTCCCAGCAATCAACTCATGGTCATCATTAGATTCTTAACTCAAGATCTTATTTTTTTAAATTGAACTCATATTCCAGTATCTCCTGTGGCAGGATTCAAGCCCAGATCCCCAGGGCATTAACTGGGTTAACAGCCCAGTGATAATGCCACTAGGATATGATCTCCCTTGCTGGTGAAAGGTGAAAGCTGGTACAATTCCAATATTGAAAAGGCATCTGGATGGGCATATGATCAGGAAGGGTTTAGAGGGATGTGGGCCAAATGCTGGCAAATGGGGCTAGATTAATTTAAGAAATCTAGTTCGTGTGGATGAGTTGGAGCAAAGGGTCTGATTACATGATGTGCATCCGTCTGATGTTACTCAACTGCACTTTTGGAAATATGTCTCGTCAACTGGGAACAAATATTGGCTAAGTGCCAATGTACTCCCCGTGATTTTCTATACATTAATTCAACTGTTGGAAAATTTTATAAAGGGTGTTTATGAATTTGTGATAACTAATCCCAGTAGAGAAGAATCCAGGCTGGGTGATCGTATTCATAAAATTGATGCAATGTTGTTTTGCCAGATACTTTTCTCTTTCTTAACAAAAATGAGCAAAGAAGGAACTGTCCCATTGTACAGAAAAACAAAGAAAATAAGACTTTACCACAAGTGATACACAGCTCCCTGTTGACCAGCTCTGTGTAGTTGACACAAATCTGCTCTATCTAAATCCTACTTCAAAGATGGTCTACCATCAGAAATCAGAGCTGGCCTGATGTAAGCAGTGCATGTAAATTAATGCAACAAAAGGTCTGCATTCAGGAACTGAGCTGAAAGCAGAAGGATAGATGCCAAATTCTCCACCATGAAGTGGACAGCAACACTGTCCAAATTCAAGGTTTTTAAACAAAGAGTGTAGCTGAACTTCATAGACACTGCAGCACTCTGTCATGCAGAAGGTGTTCCTCCTGCTCAATGCCATCAGCTTCTTGCCCCTCTCTCAGCTCAAAGACATTCTCCCATTGCCTGCTCCACTTGTGTAGAGCATAGCATGCTGGGATTATGTGGCATGCACTTCCTAGAATGGCCTGCAAGGATCCAGCAATCCCATCCAAGTACTGGAACCTGCTGCGGGAATTTCTGGAATCTGATAGTCACTTGACTGACCTCCGACCTTTATCTGTAGACAGTGACCAGACAAAGATCCATAGAGTGTTAAAATGATTGTTATTATTTCCCTACAACGAACAACTCTAGAATGTCTAAAAATGACGTACTGGAGACCTTAAATAAAGGATAAGAGAGGCAGTTATACTCTTAGATTTGATCACAAGAAATGAACATATACCAGTTAAAATAGTGAGATAACAAAGTGTGAAGCTGGATGAACACAGCAGGCCAAGCAGCATCTTAGGACCACGAAAGCTGACGTTTTGGGCTGAGACCCTTCATCAGAGAGGGGGATGGGGAGAGGGAACTGGAATAAATAGGGAGAGAGGGGGAGGCGGATCAAAGATGGACAGAGGAGAAGATAGGTGGAGAGGAGGCAGACAAGTTAAAAGGGGTGGGGATGGAGCCAGGAAAGGTGACTGTAGGTGGGGAGGTAGGGAGGGGATAGGTCGGTCCAGGGAGGACAGACAGGTCAAGAGGGCGGGATGAAGTTAGTAGGTAGGAAATGGAGGTGCATCTTGAGGTGGGAGGAGGGGATAGGTGAGAGAAGAAGAACTGGTTAGGGAGGCGGGGATGAGCTGGGCTGGTTTTGGGATGCAGTGGGGGGAGGGGAGATTTTGAAGCTTTTGAAATCCACATGGATATCATTGGGCTGCAGGGTTCCCAAGAGGAATATGAGTTGCTGTTCCTGCAACCTTTGGGTGGCATCGTTGTGGCACTGCAGGACGCCCAGGATGGACATGTTGTCTAAGGAATGGGAGGGGGAGTTAAAATGGTTCATGAATGGGGGGTGCAGTTGTTTATTGCGAACCGCTGCATCCGCTGTTCCCGTTGTGGCCTCCTCTACATCAGGGAAACCAAGCGGAGGCTTGGGGACCGCTTCACTGAACACCTCTGTTCAGTTCGCAACAAACAGCTGCACCTCCCAGTCGCGAACCATTTCAACACCCCCTCCCATTCTTTAGATGACATGTCCATCATGGGCCTCCTGCAGTGCCACAATGATGCCACCCGAAGGTTGCAGGAACAGCAACTCATATTCCGCTTGGGAACCCTGCAGGCCAATGGTATCAATGTGGACTTCACCAGCTTCAAAACCTCCCCTTCCCCCACTGCATCACACAACCAGCCCAGCTCGTCCCCTTCCCCCACTGCATCCCAAAACCAGCCCAGTTCGTCCCCTCCCCCCACTGCATCCCAAAACCAGCCCAGCTCATCCCCGCCTCCCTAACCAGTTCTTCCTCTCACCCATGCCCTCCTCCCACCTCAAGCCCCACCCCCATCTCCTACCTACTGACCTCATCCCAACACCCCCCTTGACCTGTCTGTCCTCCCTGTACTAACCTATCCCCTCCCTACCTCCTCACCTACACTCATCTTTACTGGCTCCATCCCCACCTCTTTGACCTGTCTGTCCCCTCTCCACCTGTCTTCTCTATCCATCTTCGGTCTGCCTCCTCCTCTCTCCTTATTTGTTTCAGAACCCGTTCCCCCTCCCCCATTTCTGATGAAGGGTCGAGGCCCAAAACGTCAGCTTTTCTGCTCCTATGGTGCTGCTTGGCCTGCTGTGTTCATCCACCTCCACACCTTGTTGTCTTGGATTCTCCAGCATCAGCAGTTCCTATTATCTCTGATACCAGTAAATAGCTGTACAGTTATCTAAATCTAATAATTACAGTTGATTAGATTTACATCATGCAGAGAATGACTATAGTTAACCTATTATTACATAGGTACACCTACCTATTTGTAATATACAACTAATGTGAAGGCACATATCAGGTTTGGCTGGGCTATAGGCCTCATTCCAGACCGAGGCTGTGCCTGGAAATTCCTCTCTACTGGATTTATTAGCTTCATTGTAAATACACTCAGCAGAGACCTTCAGATAATGGGTTTTGAGAAGATTTGTAGCTCAGGTTGAGGTTCTGGATGTGAGTTTGCTCGCTGAGCTGGAAGGTTAGTTTTCAGACGTTTCGTCACCTTTTTTTTATTTGAAAAAATATACTTTATTTGTAAGATGTACAAAAAAAAACATATTTACACACCTACCCAGTCATGCAAGCCGCTCCGGGTTACCCAGGGGGTACGTACACCAACTAAAGGAAAAAAAACAAAGAAGGAGAAAAAACAAAGCAAAGAAAATACCCCGGCAGCCGTCTTCCCACACAGTCCCTATTGGCCCCCTGACCAGTTGGGGAAGGCGCCAGCTGGGCCCAGTTACCAGATAGGGCCCTTGTTTCTATTCTGGGCGAGGGGTTTCATATGGTGGTCTTTCCCCACCGCGCCTTGGCGGCGGCTGCCCCAAGCTTTAGCGCGTCCCTCAGCACGTAGTCCTGGACCTTGGAGTGCGCCAGTCTGCAACACTCGGTCGGGGTCAGTTCTTTCAGCTGGCAGACCAGCAAGTTGCGGGCATACCAAAGAGCGTCTTTCACCGCATTGATGGTCCTCCAGGCGCAGTTGATGTTGGTCTCGGTGTGCGTCCCGGGAAACAGCCTGTAGAGCACGGAGTCCCGTGTCATGGAGCTGCTCGGGACGAACCTTGACAAATACCAATGCATCCCCCTCCAGACCTCCTGCGCATAGGCACACTCCAGAAGGAGGTGACAGACAGTCTCATCCTCCCAGCAGCCGCCTTGAGGGCAGCGTGCGGTGGCGCAGAGATTCCGGGCATGCATAAAGGATCTCACTGGCAGAGCCCCTCTCACCGCCAGCCAAGCAATGTCCTTGTGCTTGTTTGAAAGTTCTGGCGATGAGGCATTCTGCCAAAAGACTTTGGCAGTCTGCGTGAGGAACCACACGACAGGATCCACCCTCTCCTTTTCCCGAAGGGTCCAGAGGATACTACGTGCTGACCACTGCCTAACGGCCTTGTGGTCAAAAGGTGTTTCCCTTCAAAAATGTCTCCACGAAGGACAGGTGGTACGGGACGGTCCAACTACTCGGAGCGTTCCGCGGCAACGAGGCCAGGCCCATCCTTTGCAACACCGGGGACAGGTAGAACCTCAGGAAGTAGTGACACTTGGTGTTTGTGTACTGAGGATCTACGCACAGCTTGATGCAGCCGGACACAAAGGTAGCCGTCAGGGCGAGGGTGGCGTTCGGTACGCCCTTTCCCCCATTTTCTGGGTCTTTGTACATGGTGTCCCTGCAGACCCAGTCCATCCTCGACCCCCAAATGAAGTGGAAGATGGCCCGGGTGACCGCAGCGGCGCAGGTCCAGGGAATAGGCCAGGCCTGCGCCACATACAACAGTACCGAAAGCCCCTCACACCTGACAAACAGGTTCTTACCCGCGATGGAGGGGGACCGGAGCGTCCACCTGCCCAGCTTCTGCTTAAATTTGGCGATACGCTCCTCCCAAGTCTTAGTGCACGCCCCAGCTCCACCAAACTAAACACCCAGCACCTTCAGGTAGTCTGTCCTGATGGTGAAGGGGATGAAGGAGCGGTCGTCCCAGTTCCCGAAGAACATGGCCTCGCTCTTACCCATATTGACTTTGGCACCCGGCCAGTTAAAACTGGCCGCAGATGTCCAATAGTCTACTTACCGACCGACGATCGGTGCAGAAGACGGCGACATCGTCCATGTACAGGGAGGTCTTGACCTGGAGGCCTCCGCTGCCTGGGATAGTCACGCCCTTCAGGCTCACGTCCTTCCTGATGAATGCGGCGAAGGGCTCCACACAGCACACGAACAAGGCAGGAGAGAGCGGGCAGCCCTGCCTGACTCCAGATCTAACAGGAAAACTGTCTGATTCCCACCCGTTGATCGAGACTGCGCTAACGATGTTGGCGTAGAGCAGCCGGATCCAATTGCGGATGCCCTCCCCGAGCCCCAATTTGGAGAGGACATCCCTCATGTAAGCATGAGAGACCCTGTCGAAGGCCTTCTCCTGGTCCAGGCTGACGAGGCAGGTGTCCACCCGCCTGTCCTGTATGTAGGCGATCGTATCCCTGATGAGCACGAGGCTGTCAGCGATCTTCCTGCCCGGCACAGGTTTGGTCAGGGTGAATCACCGACTCCAGGACAGACCTGACCCGGTTGGCTATGACCTTGGCCAGGATTTTGTAGTCCACGTTCAATAGTGAAATGGGACGCCAATTCTTAATTTCTTCCCTCTCCCACTTCCTCTTGTAAATGAGGGTGATGATGCCCTTTCTCATGGACTTGCACATTTCCCCTGCCTGAAGCACACTATCGTACACCTCCAGCAGGTCCTGGCCGACCAGGTCTCACAGAGTGGAATACAGCCCGACCGGTAAGCCGTCGCTCCCGGGAGTCCTATTCCTCTCCAAGGACTTGAGGGCTCTGGTCAGCTCGTCCAGGGCTATCGGCCGGTCCAGCCACTCCCTCGTGCCGTCGTCTAAGACCTCCGTGACAGACGACAGGAACGACTCGGAGGCCGTGCTGTCCGTGGGCTTCGTGTCGTACAGTCCGGCATAGAAGGATCTGCTGATCCTCAAAATGTCGGGCCGAGACGAAGTCACCGAGCCGTCGTCCTCCTTCAGCCGGCTAAGCACAGGGCTCTCTTTGTGCACCTTCTGAAAGAAGAAACGCGAGCACGTCTCGTCCTGCGCCACGGAGCGGACCCTGGACCGGAAGATTATCCGGGAGGCCTCTGCAGCGAAGAGCGAGGCTTGCTGGCCCGTCACCTCGCAGAGGTCCTCCGTGACATCAACCCCCATCAACTGCAGAAGGAACAGGTTCTGCACCCTTTTCTGGAGTCGCGACAGCTTTCCCAGCCTCTCTCTTGCCTTCTGAACACCCTTGAGGACAAAAAACCTCTTGATGTTCTCCTTCACCGTCTCCCACCAGTTGCCCGGACACTCAAAGAGGGGTTTCACGGTTCTCCAACCGGCGTCCTCCCTCTTAAGCTCCTCGACGTTCTCTGGGGTCAACAGAGTCGTGTTGAGCTTCCACGTCCCCTTGCCGGCCGGCTGGTCGTCCTGTAAGTGACAGTCGGCCAGTAGGAGGCAGTGGTCAGAGAAGAACACCGGCTCGACGCTGGTGGACCTGACCGAGAACGCCCGTGACACAAACAGGAAGTCTATCCTTGAGCGGATAGACCCGTCTGGCCGCGACCAGGTGTACCTCCGCTGCGCTCCGTCTGCAGGGGTGCTGAAGACGTCGAGCAGCTTGGCGTCCTTCACCATGCCCATCAGGAATCTGGACGTGACGTCCAGTTGACTCCCCCCACCCACTGTCCCCACGCCGGATCTTCCATCTGCATCGAAGATGCAGTTGAAGTCTCCGCCTAGGATGACCGGCCTGGACGTAGCCAGCAGGGGTGGAAGCCGCTGCAGGACGGCCAACCGCTCACTCTGTACTGCTGGGGCGTACACGTTGATCAGCCTCAGGGGAGCGTTCCTGTAGGTGACAGCAGCCACTAGGCGGCGCCCCCCACCACCTCCTGAACTTGAGAGATGGTGAAGTTGCGCCCCCACAGCAGAATAGCCAGGCCCGAGGAGCGACAGTTGTTACCCCCCGACCAGATCGAAGGCCCACAGGTCCAGGCGCCCGACCATTTCCCATACCTGCTGAGGTGCGGTATCCCGCACTCCTGCAGAAACAGGAGGTCCACCCTGATGGTGGTCAGGTAGGCCAACGTGGACACACATCTTGCAGTGGACCTGACACTGCACATTAATGCTCGCAACTCGTACCCCCATTGTGGGCAGTGACCGCAGTACCCTCCCCAAATCCAAGGTCCAGCCCCTCCATCTGTCCCTTCATGCCCATTGCCCGGGCTAACTGCTGGACGCTCTCCGGGCTCAGGAAACCGTCCGTGCTGCCTTCCGGGTGGCATTCCCCCGCCAGGGGTGCGGAGGCAGGAGGGTCCGACTCTGGGTCAGGCTGGGGACGCGCTGTTTCCTCCTTCCCACCTGGAAGTTCCGGGGGGCCCTCCAGTGCCCCAGCAGCACTTGATTGGGTGTCGGAGGGAGCCTCAGGACGCCTCCCGTCACCTGGAAGCGGGGTGCTGCTTTCCTTCCCCCTGGAGATCTTTAACTTCTGCTTCGGGTGGGCCCTCTCCGAATCGTCCTCGTCAGAGGAGCTCTTATAGCCCCCCTGCAGCTGCCTCTTCCCGCCTGATGGTTGCGGTTCCTGGGCCCGTCGATGCACCTTCCTCCTCGCTTTCCGGACCGTTGCCCACTCCCCTGGGTCGCCTGTCGCCACCTCCATTGGCTCCGGGTTGTCGGGGGGGATCGGAGCCTGCAGGGGTGCTTTGCTGGCCTCGGGCCCATCCTGCGGGGCTGGGCTCTCCTGCACGACTGGGCCCTCCTGCACATTAGTGGGGTCCTTGCTGTGCCCTGGTGCCTTCCTCTCCTCCGGGGGGGCTGGCCACGCATTGCCCCTGCCAGCAACCTGGGTGTAGGTGGTACCCCGCCGCGGGCATGCCCTATAGAAGTGGCCCGCTTCCCCGCAAAGGTTGCAGCTTTTCTCTTGTGGGCAATCCTTTGCAAGGTGTCCCTCCTCCCTGCAGTTCCTGCAGATGGTGGCTTTGCAGTCGGCCGCCATGTGACCTGACCTACCACAGGCATGCCAGACTTTAGGTTGCCCTGCATAGGTCAGGTAGCCCCTGCTCCCGCCGATCGCGAAGCTGGACGGTGGGTGTGCGACATTCCCGTCCGCACCCATCCTCAGCGTCACCTTGACCTGCCTCTTACTGGTCCAGATGCCAAAAGGGTCCATGATGTCAGTTAGGTCCCCTTCCACCTTCACGTACCTTCCAAGGAAGGTCAGGACATAACTGCTGGCACTAGTGGGTTGTACATGTGCACAGTGACCATACGGCTCCTCTGCGCTGGCATCACAAACAGCGGGACAGCGGTAAATACAGAGAGGAGGCCCTCACCTCCTTTCTCCTTGAAAACCTCCAGGAAGCGCTTGCAAAGCTTGGCACTCCTGAAGGTCACATCGTAAAAACCTCCTCCAGGGAAATCCTGCAGGCAGTAAATGTCCGCAGCAGCGAACCCACAACAGTCCAACAGACCCTCTTCATGAAGAAGGTGCGGTCCACAGGCGCACCTTCATCCACCTTCTTTACAGAAACACGGATGGTGTTCCGGACCCCCTGACCTGGGGCACGAGCACTTGCCGCAGCCATCGTTGCAGGTTGGCTGCTCCCCTGAACCAGCGTTAGGCCGAAGCCAGCATAAAGATCCACCAGTTGCAAGGGTGCACAGCCAACCCGACGTCTTCCTTTCACCTCCAACACAGCACTCCCCCCCTCTCAGTCCACAAAAGAGTGGTTCTTTATTTTGTTCCAGATGTAAGCTGGTTCACTGATCTTGAAGGTTTGTTCCCAGATGTTTCGTCACTATTCTAGGTAACATCAACAGTGAGCCTCCGATGAAGCGCTGGTGTTATGTCCCGCTTTCTATTTATCTGGTTAGGTTTCCTTGGGTTGGTGATGTCATTTCCTGAATTGGTAATGTCATTTCCTGTTCTTTTTCTCAGAGGATGGTGGATTGGCTCCAAATCAATGCGTTTGTTGATGGAATTCCGGTTGGAATGCCATGCTTCTAGGAATTCTCGTGCGTGTCTCTGTTTGGCTTGTCCTCAGATGGATGTGTTGTCCCAATCAAAGTGTTGTCCTTCCTCATCTGTATGTAAGGATACGAGTGATAGTGGGTCATGTCTTTTTGTGGCTAGTTGATGTTCATGTAACCTGGTGGCTAGCTTTCTGCCTGTTTGTCCAATGTAGTGTTTGTCACAGTTCTTGCAAGGTATTTTGTAGATGACATTTGTTTTGTTTGTTGTCTGTATAGGGTTTTTTAAGTTCATTAGCTGCTGTTTCAGTGTGTTGGTGGGTTTGTGGGCTACCCTGATGCCAAGAGGTCCGAGCAGTCTGGCAGTCATTTCGGAAATGTCTTTGATGTAGGGGAGAGTGGTTATGGTTTATACAGCGTATTCAAAAAGAATGGGTACCCTATGAACACAGTCCGCCGATTCCTCAGCAACAAACCCAAACAAACAGACAAAACGGGCCCAGAAACCTTAACCACTTTAACCACTTTAGAAGGTTAAGGGATGATCTGATTGAAGATTTCAAAATATTAACAGGAAAAGACATGATACATAAGGAGGTACTATTTCCCCCCGTTGGGAATTCTCGAACTAGGAGCACAGTCCTAAGAATTAGGGCCAGACCATTCAGGAGGGATGTTAGGAAGCGTTTCTACACACAAAGGGTGGAAGAGGTTTGGAACTCTCTTCCTCAGATGATAGTGGATGCAGGATCAGTTGTTAATTTTAAATGAGGAAGATAAATTTTGTTAAGCAAAGGTGTTCGGGATATGGGACAATGTCAGGTATAATGAGGCCAAAGACAGTGAGATCATTGTTCAGCCATGATCTCAGGAGCAGGCTCAAGGGGCTGAATGGCCTACGCTTGTTCCTAGTTAACAGAATATGCTCAACTGATAACCTTAGTTAAGGAAAGTTAGAAACGAAGTGCGGAATTTTCCCTGACTTAGAGGAGGGGCAATAATGATCCAATGGGATAATATAGCAAGATTGGAAAAATGCAATTCCCAGATTGAGAAAACTTCCAATGCTTCCCTGTAGGGTTCAATATGGGGATCATGCTGGTGAGTGGCGAGGGGCCTGTTTGTTTGTCTTTACTTCTCACTATTGCCTTCTCTCACCTTTTTGTTATGCAGTTTGCTGTTCTCCCACGTTGCGGACAGAAACTAGACAGTGACAGTTCTTGCGGTGAATGTCAGAGCAAGTACCTGGACTGCTCCTCCAGGCTTCCTTCCTGACAACAGTCCTCCTTCCCCGATGACAGTCCTCAACATCTCCAGGCACAGCCCGAGCTCCTGTACCAGCCTCAACCATCCATGGATGTTGGTATTGGGCACATACCTGGGCAAAGCCTGACTGCATTACAGTACAGGTGATCCCTTCAATATGACACTTTAGAGCTCACTGACACCACATGGTGATGTTGCATTGTCGGTGGAAACACGAACCTTTCTTATTCCTCAGAGCAGGGTGTAGCAGAGAGCTCTTCTTCTTTTTCCTTCATTCATTCATGGGATGAGGGTGTCACTGGCTCGGCAGCAGTTATTGCCCATCCCTAATTGCCCAGAGGGCAGTTCAAAATCAACCACATTGCTGTGGGTCTGGAGTCACATGTAGGTCAGACCTTGTGATGATGACAGATTTCCTTTCCTAAAGGACTTCAGTGAATCAGATGGTATTTTTCCGACAATCGGCAATGGATTCATGGTCATTATTAGATTCTTAATTCCAGATATTTTAATGAATCTACATTCCACCATCTGTCAGGGCGGGATTTGAACTCAGGTCCCCACATCATTATCTGGGTTAAGAGTCCTGGGATAATACCACTAGGCCATTACCTCCTCATTCACTCGTTATATCATATTGCTCATATTGCTCATTCATTGACCAAACCAGTAAGTAAATTCTACTTGTGGTGGATAAGGCCCTGGTAGGCCTGCACACCCTGACCCCACTGGGGACCTTCAAAGGCTAGTTGCGACCCAGCCTGAACCTTAAAGCCAGCAGGAGAAGATCTTAGGCTGGGAAAATTCCAGCGCACCAGCCTGCTCTCACACCAGGCATGAAAGGAACATCTTGCTCTTTCCACACCACGCACCCACCTCAAAGTGGTCATGGATTCTGCCTCCACTCAACTGGACCTTTCAGGAGCTTTGATGCTGCTGTGAGCAGAGGGTCGTGTCTCTGTGCTAGGGGTGGGGCACGGTGTGTGCAGGGTCCTTGTGGGGAATCACACATTCCAACCAATAAAAAACCCCGCCTTGTGTCTTTTTGGGAATAAATGACGATGGTGAAGCGAAAGTCACCCTTGTCCCAGAGAAGTATGGATTGCTCTGTCATTACAGCGCGATGGCTGGCAGTGGGGTTAAGCCGAGAGTCCCTGAGCCTCAGGCACGGGGGGAGGTTTGAGAAGTAGGGGCCCACATGGTACCTCTGTTGTGACAGGAATATTAATTATTGTAAATTCACAGGTAAGAACAGAATAAATAACCAATGTCATTCAATTAGTGTCTCCTTCTATTACATGGTTTCTAACCAGTGGCTGAGGCAGGAGCAAGTTAACACATTCGCAATGGTCCCTGGTAGAAATAAAAATGAACAACACAACCAAAACTTGTAAATTTAAGGCATTCTCTAATTGTAACTCACAGGAAGTAAGTAAATATTATGGTTACTGGATGGCATAGAGTAGGGTCCAGTATTTTTTTATTTCACATCAAATAGCAATGATCAGATTTAGTCAATTCCTACCCTGTTTGCTTGTTTGTTTTCTGTGTTGATAATAGCAGCAATTACAGGGCAGCATCATTAGTGGTGTGGTTAGGCTGGGTTTAACAAAATATTATCACGTTGTAAACAGTCAGCAACAATGTCCTCTTTGGGATTTAGATGCTGCGTTCAGCAATGTTTTTTCTTACACACATGCATTATGTAACTCAGAACAAGGCCCACCCAGGCTGCGTTGCCAGAAAAGGTAGTACCTTACTAGAAGAATTGGTGGTTAAACCAGGAGTTATGAGGAAATATAGTAAAGGATAAAATCTGCCAACCCATTCAGCTCTTTAACAGGACTGATACTGTCCAGATCATCTGCCCATTCCCAACTTTGGCAACAACTGGTAGGAATTTGTAACCACAATACCCAATGACCCGAGCTGGTTAACTCTCACAGTACTGTTGGTAAAGCAAAACTCTTCTAAAAGTTGTTAGAATTTGAAAACCACATCATCTGAATTATTTACTTTATTGTACCTCTTACTCGTGACATTATTAACATTGACCGGAATTACAATGTCGCAGTGTAGATTGCATATGACTTTTATATTAGTTATGAGAAGAATTAGAAAGACTAACCAGTTACTGCCGGAGAATAGACTAGGGGCTAAACTGGAGCTATGTGATCCTGAGTACAGATTGTGGGTAAGTAACAGTTATGATGCATGTTCTGTAAAGAAGCTTGATTCAACTTTAATTAAAGTTACACCATCAAATAGACACACCCTTAAATAATCAGGCTTGCCTGTTTAACTATTGAAATTATTAAGGTGTATGATTTGGATTGCAATGTTATTTGGCTGAGAATGCCACAATCACAATTTACCAGAACTAGTCCCAACATCAATGTCTTCTTGCCTTTTCATTCACGTGATGTGTAATCAAGGCCAATCCACGATGGCAGCTAGAGGTACAAGATGGCGGGTAGAGGTACAAGGTGATGGGTAGACGTATAGGATGGCCTGAAGATCATGTAAGGCTGTCTTGACTTCCAGCCAGCCTCCAGCTTGTTTGATTTGATTTATTGTTGTCACATGTAGCTAAGTACTTGAAAAGTTTTGTCTTGCAAGCAGTACAGGCAGTTCATAACATACAAGGACAGACAGATCATAGGGTGCTTAGACAGAGCGAGGCACACACAGTTATGGCTGAACAGGAGGAGCAAAGAGCAAGATCAACATTAGGTTTGAATCAAGAGAGGCCCATTCAGCAGTCTAATAACAGTGGGGAAGAAGCTGTTCTTTAGCCTGTTGGTGCGTGTGTTTGAGTTTCTGCATTTTCTGCCTGATGGAAAGAGAGTATTTCTAGAATGGGAGGGGTCTTTGATGATGTTGGCAGCCTTTGTGCAGCAATGAGAAGTGTAGATGGAGTCCGTAGTTGGGAGGTAGGCTTCTACGATGGTCTGGGTTGAGTGCACACCTGGATAGTATGCGTTCAGTGGTGCCTCTATAAACCTTGGTGAAGTTCCTGTGGACATGCCATATTTCCTAAGCCGCCTGAGAAAGAAGAGGCGTTGTTGTGCCTTCTTGACCGTCACATCTAATGGGACATCCAGGATAGGTTTGTTGGTTATCGTCACTCCTAGGAATTTGATGCTCTCCTCTCCACCTCAACTCCATTGATGTAGACAGGAGCATGCCCTCCTCCTTTCTTCCTGAAGTCAATGATCAATTCTTTTGTTTTGCTGACATTGAGAGAGAGATTAAAATCATTGCACCATGACACCAAGCATTCTGCCTACTTCCTGTATTCTGACTCATTGTTGTTTGCTATCAGCCTACAACAGTAGTGTTTTTAGAGAACTTGTAGATGGCGTTCATTCGGAAATTGGCTACGCAGTCATTGGTGTACAGGGAGTACAATAAGGGGCTAAGTATGCACCCATGCAGGGTGCCAGTGTTGACAATTATTGAGGAGGAGGTGCTTTTGTCTATCTTCACTGATTGCGGTCTACGGGTCAGGACGCTGAGGATTTAGTTGCAGAGGGCAGAGCAGAGACGGAGTTTTGAGATTAGTGTGGAAGGAATTATGGTGTTAAAGGTGGAGTTCTGGTCGATGAGTAGGAGTGAAGATGGTCTGATCATATTAAAAGGAAGTGAAGACTGCAAAAAAATAGTCTTGGTTGAAAATTGAGCTTGAAGAAAATAGAGTATACGCCAAGGAAGAGTGTTTGAAGAGTCACTGATGGAGGTAGTTGTATTGGAGGTGAAACAATGTGTCCACAGCAGGCAGTGGAAATGGTTTGCAATGGGAGCTAAGTGTCTGGATTTATTCCAAACAATCTGGCTACAGAATGAAAGACATTTAGTCATGTGACATGTATCATGATCAAATTCAAGCTACTGGTAATATCAGCCACAGTTTGTAAAGAGGATACCGAACTAAATCCAGTTTTAATAGAACAAAAACAAAGTCGCTGGAAAAGCTCAGCAGATCTGGCAGCATCTGTGAAGAAATAAACAGAGTCAACGTTTCAGGTCCAGTGACCCGTTTTAATAGAAATTGATGTAGGATTGGTCTACTGTAGACTCAGTAAAGTGATGTCTTGTTATCACATGGGCTGCCATCCCATTGTCAGCCAATAACAGTCCCCATTAGGAACTATTGATGCTCCCAGGCTGACCTTTAAACATTCCTTCATCTGTCCAACTGTTGTTCTCTCTCTCTCTGGCCTGAATCGCCATCTATCATTTTGCCCTCCCCCACTCCATCTTCAGTAAATATAACCTCCTCCTAGCTACAATCAGCTCTGAAGAAGGGTCACTGGACACAAAATGTTAACTCCGCTCTTTCTCCACAGATGTTGCCAGACCTGCTGATTTTCACCAGCAATTTCTGTTTTTGTTTCTGACTTCCATCATCTGCAGTTATTTGTTGTTTTCTTATTTGCTTCAAGTTTTGCTGTTTAGTCAGCAAACCCTAACCCCTAGCCATTCCCAAAAATCCCTCTCATTTCTCAATACAGTGTGGAGTTGTCTGAACGCAGCAGTCCAGGCAGCATCAGAGGAGCAGGAAAGCTGATGTTTCGGGTCAGGACCTTTCACCAGAACTCATCAGACCAGTCCTGACTAAGGGTCCTGACCTGAAATGTCAACTTTCCTGCTCCTCTGATGCTGCTTGGCTTGTTGTGTTCATCCAGCTCCCACTGTGTTATCTCTGACTCCAGCATCTGCAGTTCTTACTATCTCTCCCTCTCCATTCCTGTAGACAACTGTTTATATCAGGTATGGGATACAAACTACTTATCATCAATTGCAAAGACATCAGTTATGAAATAATGAGCATAATAACTGTGGTGGTTGGGCCTATATTTTTGATTGTTATAAAAATTAAAACTGACTGTTAGGCAAACATGAATCCATTGTTCAGGCTTTGTCTGAAAGATAGGATTTGTATATATTGGAGAGACAAGGGCTGATTAGGGATAGTTATCATGGCTTTGTGCAAGGGAACTCAAGTCTCACAAATTTGATTGAGTTTTCTGAGGAAGTAAGCAAACAGGTTGATGAGGGAAGGGCAGAAGATATTGTTTACTTGGATTTTAGTAAACCCTTTGATAAGGTTCCACACAGTAGACAAATTAATAAATTTAAATCACATGGGATTCAGGGTGAGCTTGCCAATTGAATACATAATTGGGTAGATGGTAGGAGACAGAGGATGATGGTGGAGGGTTGCTTGTTGGACTGGAGGTCTGTGATCAGTGGTGTTCCACAGGGATTGGTGCTGGGTTCAGTTTTGTTTGTCATTTATATAAACAATTTGGATGAGAATACAGTACGCATGTTTAGTGAGTTTGCGGATGGCACCTACATTGAAAGTATAGTAGACAGCGAAGAAGGTTATCTAAGGTTACAAAGAGATCTTGATCAATTGGGTCAATGGGCTAAGGAATGGAGATGGAGTTTAGTTTGGATAAATGTGAGGTATTGCATTCGGGTAAAACAAACAAAGGCAAGATTTATGCAATTACTGGTAGGGCCCTTGATAGTGTTGAAGGACAGAGAGATATTGGATAGAGAGAGAGGGTTCAGGAAAACTTTACCAGGATGTTGCTGAGAATAGAGGGTTTGCGTTATAGGGAGAGGCTGGATAAGTTGGGACTTTTTAAACTTTATTACCGGAGGTTAGGGAGTTACAAATCATGACAGGCATTGATAAGATGAATAGCAAGGACTTTTTTCCTCAAGGTAGCAGAGTTCAAAACCGAGGGCATATTTTTAAGGTGAGAGGAAAATGTTTTAAAAATGACATGAGGGGCAACTTTTTTACACAGAGAGTGGTCTGTGTGCGGAATGTACATGCAGGTGCAGTTACACCATTTAAAATACATTTGGATAAGTACATGAATAGGAAAGGTTTAGAGGGATATGGGCCAAATGCAGGGAGGTGGGACTATTTTGGGAAACTTGGCTGGCATGGGCTGGTTGGACTGAAGGCCTGGTTCTGTGCTGTATGATGCTAAGACTCTTTGTGTTAAAGATATTAATTTTAATTGTAATATTTTGCAAAAGAAGCATTGCAGTCACCAAACATAAAAGCACTTTATAATCCACGAATTCCTGTAAATCTTTAGTTCCTCACCACTAATCTGTGCTAATATAATAAAATGTGAGGCTGGATGAACACAGCAGGCCAAGCAGCATCTCAGGAGCACAAAAGCTGACGTTTCGGGCCTAGACCCTTCATCAGAGAGGGGGATGGGGGGAGGGAACTGGAATAAATAGGGAGAGAGGGGGAGGCGGACCGAAGATGGAGAGCAAAGAAGATAGGTGGAGAGGGTGTAGGTGGGGAGGTAGGGAGGGGATAGGTCAGTCCAGGGAAGACGGACAGGTCAAGGAGGTGGGATGAGGTTAATCTGTGCTAACGAGATGCCCATGAGAAATAAAGCCTCAATTCCTATAGCACCCATTCCTGGTTTTCTTACCAATCCAATCAGCAGGATGGATCTGCCAGAGGTGAGCCCATCTCCCTTTCTGTACATTTATCCATCTGAACCTTACTTCTGGTTTGTATCCTTCCTTCCAATTAACTGGAACTTAGCCAAATCCTACTAATTGTTCTGATCATTTCACATCAAAAACACTAACTTCTATACACTTGACTTTCAAACTTCTTTTTTAACCATTTTCTCTGATAGACTAATTTTGTTATTTAATGACATTTTCCATAGATACCATATGAAGGACTTAGGTCTATACTGGTTTGTGAAAAAGGCCAGAATAACCTTTAAACAGTGCCATGTTTACTTTTCTTGATCATGTAGGTGCCTGTTATAAGGTCTTTCCATAAGAATAAGGTGACCCTTGAGATTTTATGGATGGCCCATGTTAATTTGTCACCAAATGTGCATTAGGGGGATGAGAGAAAGGGTGGTTACCCCAGTGTGAATGTCCAACTATTCAGGTGGTATTTTTGCTTTCCCTTGCTGTAACTGCATCTCAAGTAGAGCAGTTGCTTCAGGGATCTGGTGTTAGACATAAGGAAGCCGATTCTCTCCTGGTCAACTCTATTCTCCACGCTTCTGAGGAACAGGTAGTCTACACCAGCCACCAGGAAGATGTGAACACCATCTAAATTTCATTCATAAAATGATTACATTATCACTCAAAATATAGTGAGACACCAAAGCTGAATAAGTTCAATAGGTTAAAGCGACTAACATAGAAAAACAGAAAAGATTTTTGTGATTAGATCCAAACCGTAATGTTTCACCATGCACTGTGGACCAAGCTGCAACCTGACCCAGGAAATTGTGATAATGAAATGTGGAGCTGGATGAACACAGCAAGCCCAGCAGCATCTCAGGAGCACAAAAGCTGACGTTTCGGGTCTAGACCCATCATCCCTCTCTGATGACGGGTCTAGGCCCGAAACGTCAGCTTTTGTGCTCCTGAGATGCTGCTGGGCTTGCTGTGTTCATCCAGCCTCACATTTCATTATCTTGGATTCTCCAGCATCTGCAGTTCCCATTATCACTTATCCAGGAAATTGTGTCATTTTTTTCACACAACAGAGGCTAATTGTTGGCATATGAATCAAACCAATACCCTACTCCTCTTTCGGTTGTTCCCCTCCAGAACTGATTCTCGTAGTCAAAGCTGTTCAGCTCATCCTGTTTAATGCTAACAAATTGAGGAATGCCTTAGACCCACTTTTGAACTACCCTGAAAATTTTTCGATAAAAGTTTCTGATTCCCCCAGTGGTTCCTAAGTATGCCAGGACCAGGCACAAGCGCCCTTCTAAGCTACAAGTTGGCTCCCCAGGAGAATGTCGTGGTTCTGATTGCTGACTCGATAATGGCTCAATAAAAGACAAAGTCAGAGATCTGTTTTATCCATTTTATTCCTGTTCACAACATGACTGAAGTCTTTGTCTGAAATAGCCAGATGGGCCTCTTCAGGCAACAGGACACTGCTCTGAAATTTGACATATAATGCGCACAATGCCTCTGATGTCAGGGTTGGTTAGCTCAGTTGCCTGGTGTGCAATGCAGAGTGATGCCAACAGGACAGGTTCAATTCTCACACTGGCAGAAGTTACTATCCCAGCTTCTCAAACTCACCCCTTGTCTGAGGCATGGTGACTCTCAGTTTAAATCACACCAGTTGTGTCTCTGTTATGAGAGAGCAGCCTTATGTTCCTCTGGGATTATGGTGACTTTACTATAATTCAAAACGGTGCTTTAGCAGGAACAGAAATCTACCTGTTGTCCCTTGCCCAAAATCTTTGGGCTTCTACTTACAAAAGCATCAATGCCCTGGAAACAATTCACATAATAAGGTAGAAGAGAGTAAACCGGTTGATGTGGTGTATATGGATTTCAGCAAGTCGTTCGATAAGGTTCCCCACAATAGGCTGTTGTACAAAATGCGGAGGAATGGGATTGTGGGAGATATAGCAGTTTGGATTGGAAATTGGCTTGCTGAAAGAAGACAGAGGGTGGTAGTTGATGGGAAATGTTCATCCTGGAGACCAGTTACTAGTGGTGTACCGCAAGGGTCGGTGTTGGGTCCACTGCTGTTTGTCATTTTTATAAATGACCTGGATGAGGGCGTAGAAGTATGCGTTAGTAAATTTGCAGACGACACTAAGTTCGGTGGAGTTGTAGACAGTGACGAAGGATGCTGCAGGTTGCAGATAGACATAGATAAGCTGCAGAGCTGGGCAGAGAGGTGGCAAATGGAGTTTAATGCAGACAAGTGTGAGGTGATGCACTTTGGTAGGATTAACCAGAAGGCAAATTTACTGAGCTAATGGTAAGATTCTTAGTAGTGTAGATGAGCAGAGAGATCTCGGTGTCCATGTACACAGATCCTTGAAAGTTGCCACCCAGGTTGACAGGGCTGTTAAGAAGGCATACAGTGTTTTAGGTTTTATTAATAGAGGGGTCAAGTTCCAGAATCAAGAGGTTATGGTGAAGCTGTACAAAACTCTGGTGCGGCTGCACTTGGAGTATTGTGTACAGTTCTGGTCACCGCATTATAAGAAGGATGTGGAAGCTTTGGAAAGGGTGCAGAGGAGATTTACTAGGATGTTGCCTGGTATGGAGGAAAGGTCTTATGAGGAAAGGCTGAGGGACTTGAGGCTGTTTTCGTTAGAGAGAAGAAGGTTGAGAGGTGACTTAATTGAAACATATAAAATAATCAGAGGGTTAGATAGGGTGGATAGGGAGAGCCTTTTTCCTAGGATGGTGATGGCGAGCAGGAGGGGGCATAGCTTTAAATTGAGGGGTGAAAGATATAGGACAGATGTCAGAGGTAGTTTCTTTACTCAGAGAGTAGTAAGGGAATGGAATGCTTTGCCTGCAATGGTAGTAGATTCGCCAACTTTAGGTACATTTAAGTCATCATTGGACAAGCATATGGATGTACATGGAATAGTGTAGGTTAGATGGGCTTGAGATCGGTATGACAGGTCGGCACAACATCGAGGGCTGAAGGGCCTGTACTGTGCTGTAATGTTCTATGTTCTATGAACACCATCTACAAGTTTGCTGTCGACACCACAGTGGTAGGACGGATATCAAATAATGATGAGTCAGAACACAGTAGACAGAGGCTTGGTGTGGTGGTGCAATGATAACAATCTCTCTCTCAATGTCGGCTAAACAAAAGAACTGACCATCGACATCAGGAAGAAGGGAAGAGGACATGCTCCTACTTACATGAATGGAGCTGAGATGGAGAACGCTGCCAGCCAAGTTCCTCAGAGGGATCCTAACCGACAATCTGACCTGGACCTTCCATGTAGATGTGACAGTCAGGAAGGTACAACAGTGCCTCATCCTCCTCAGCAGACTAAGGAAATCTGGCTTGTCCATAAGGATCCTCACCAATGTTTACAGATGCACAATAGAAAGCATTCCAACTGGGTGCATCACAGCCTGGTACAGCAGTTGCTCTGCCCAGGACTATAAGCAACTACAGAAAGTTGTGTGCATAGCCCAGACCATCCCACAAACCAACCTCCCATCCATGGAGTCCATCTACATTTCTCATTGTTGTGGGAAGGCTGCCAAGATCATCAAAGGCCCCACCCACCATGTTAATGCTCTTTTCAAACCTCTCCCATCAGGCAGAAGGTACAGAAGCTTGAACGCACGCACCAACTGTGTGCCATTGTTTGCTATGATCTGCCTATACTGCATGCAAAACAAAGCTTTTCACTGTACTGAGGTACATGTGACAACAATAAATCAAATCAAGGAAACCTGCTCATCCTGCCATTTACAATAACAAAGTGTGGAGCTGGTTGAACACAGCAGGCCAAGCAGCATCTCAGGAACACAAAAGCTGATGTTTCGGGCCTAGACACTTCATCCTCTGATTTTGTGCTCCTGAGATGCTGCTTGGCCTGCTGTATTCATCCAGCTCCACACTACATTATCTTGGATTCTCCAGCATCTGCAGTTCCCATTATTTCTGCCATTTACTTTGGGTGATGAATCAGTCCTTGTTGAACACTAATTTGAAGGAACACTAAGGATGGTAAGGACACAGAATGTACTCTGGGTGGGGTCTTGCACAAATGCCAGTAGATGCTGTTAATTTTAAATCTCAGATTGATAATTTTTTTGGGCAAAGTATTAAGGGGTGTGAGCCAAAGACAACTGTAGGTTCATAGATCAGCCATGTTCTGATTGACTGGTGGAACAGGCTCATGTGGCTGAATAGCCTACTCCTGTTTCCTGTGTTTCTATGCCTTCAATGTCTATCACTAAAAATGGCTTCATATCAGCACTATGGACTGAGCTGGTGTCCATGTGCAAATAGTGAGTCTACGGACACAGCAAGTGGGAGCATCAGTTGAATTTTATTGTTTATTGCTGAGGGAGGTTATACTTATACAGGGGACTAGTGAGATCATATCTGGATTATCATGTACAGAATCGGTCTCCTTATTTCAGAAAGGATCAAAATGTATTGCAGGCAGTTCAAAGAATGTTTCCTAATCCCTGGGATTGTTGTATCAGGACATTGGACAGACTTGACTTGGAACTGCTGGGCTTTGGAAAAGTAAGAGGTGATTCTGCTGAAATATCCAAGATCCCGAGGGGCCTCGAATGTGGAAAGGATGTTCCTTCTGGTGAGAGAATCTAGCAATATGGATCACTGCTTAAAAAATAGGAGTCACCTCTGTAAGATAAAAGGGAAGCAGGATATTTTCTCTCAGAGCGTTGTGAGTCTTTGAACTCTCTTTCTCAAAAAGCAGAAGAAGCAAAATTGGAATATTTTTAAGGCCGAGACAGATATTTGTCTAAGAAGTTGAAAAGTTATTGATGTTGGCAGGAGTATGTAGTCTGGGCTGTAGAACTGTATTCATGCCCAATCTGTAACCTCCTGGTCCAGGATATACCCCACTCTACCATGACCATCAAGCAGGGCCATATCCAAAATGGCTCCCATTCCATCCATATGTTTTCGTTTTCTTTCTCTGTCTTTTTTCTCCTCTTGTCTGTTCTTGGCCTCCCGACTTCCGACCTCCCGGCCTCGGTCCTTGCGACCACGGAACTCCTGTCCTTGGAACTCCCGGCCTCAGTGTACACCTAGTGAGGCCTGGCATGGCAGTCTCTAGGCCTGACATGGTGCCCTTCTGGCTGTTTGTGATGCTCTCAGTGTGGTTGTCCCATCTTGAGATGATTCCAGAACGATCTCCCAGCCTTGTGAAGCTTGAGGTGAAGCCAGGCATGGTCTGGAGTCAAGGCCTAATGTAGACTGAAGGCTAGTTGTCAGCATGGACTAGATTGGATGACCATTGTTCTAAATGTTTATTTCTTTATCCAATTTATAATTTATTTCTAAAATCTGCAATGCTGGACTTTTTAACTTGTCTATTTTGTGAGATCTGTAACTGAAGAAGCTGTAACTAGGGGCATTTGTACCTAGGATGGTACCTTAAGCAGCTGCTTGTAAACTTTTCACTGTACTCATTTGAGTACATGTGACAATAGAGCTAATTCAGTTCAGGAAATTAATCCTGGTTCTCCTGGTTCAATGAGAACTATGGGACGGCAAACCAGAAGCAGTACCAATCATACCAGTACTGCCCTTAACGTTAAGGCAGTATTTTGAACCTAGGAAACTAAGCAAAACAATTTGATGGAAAACCCAGAGAGAATATTTCAGCACAAAGACAGTCAGTTGGGGTTGTGGGAGGTTCATCGGATGGTGCTGCAGGAGCTGCCTGCCTTCAGTGTACGGTCTGAAGTGGGATGTTCACTGATGATCATACATGTTCCAGTATAATTCACAGCTCTTCAGATACTGACAGAGTCTGCTTCCTCTGATTGAAGTTCACCTGACCTTACAATTTGTGCACAGAGGAATGAAGCTGCACAGCGTCACATTCAAATATTGTCCCTCCTGAGGTTTTGTTGCTATCATTGAAGTGATGAATGAACGTAATGCTTCTGTTCCAGTTAGTTCATGCTGAATAAAGTTTATCTTTAATTTATTAAGCAGGCAACAACTATTTTTCTAGCTGAGAAAAAGTGAATCTATTCCTGGGTACAGACCTCACCAAACATTCTCAGCCATGTGCAAACGTCAGTGGGAATGTAGTCTACAGCAGGAGGCATCACAGTTAAATCTGAATCTGTCTTCATCCTACGTTTCCAAGCTGGATCAGAGGGAACCTTACCCGCTCCTTCTCTTCTCACTCTGTGACCTTTTCAGATCTTTGTGATCGCACTGTGGCTAGTGAACGGAACAAAATGTAGGGGTCAAGCTTGGAATCTACCTTCACAGTAATATTCAGATGCTCAATGATTCATCAGACAGATTCTTTAACAAATTTCTTATTTATTTCAAGGAAAAAATTCCTGGCATTCTCTGTTATCATTCTGTTTGTACACTGAAAAGGAGTGACTTTCCTAACATTTCATCAGCACTGCAATGTCAGTAGTGTATTCAATTTGGCTTCATTAAAACCATCCAACTATGCCTGAACATATTTACAATTTACAATTCCCAACAGGAGAACATGAATCAAGAGTATGTTAGCCTGGGCCAGTATTTTTTATGAGATACCTATCCAATTATTCTTACATCATTTCCCTCCTAATTTAACAACAAAACATTGGTGTAAACTTTCTCAGACAAGAAATGACTCATCAAGAATTTAGACAATTAAATATAGAAAGGTTTCAGTCCCAGCAAATGTTTTAGTTCATCAGGATTAGCTCTGAGGATGAAGTGCCTTTGTTTGACCTTCTCTTTTCTATTTGTGAATACTGTTCACTCTATGCCTATCTCTACTCAAAATCAAGCAATGGAAATATCTCAAAATGACTTGAACTATGCACAGGTTTGTAATATTTAACAATCCTTCATAAATGTATTTGTAGGTTTGATATTGTGATAATTTTACCTTTTTTTATAAAAGTAGAGGAGATAGTAATGCAGTAGGGTTCACTCTAATTGTATTTTTTTCTGAACAGGAATTCATTAAACAGTTCTATACCTTTGGTCATGGTTCAAAAAGTCTCATAGAAAGTAAGGACTCCTTATCAAGAAAGATTAAAGAATTGCAAAAATTCTATGGACTGCAGGAAACAGGGGAACTAAACCATGAAACGATGGGAGTAATGAAAGCACCTCGATGTGGTTTTCCTGATCTCGCTCACTATCAACTCTATCCGGGGAGACCTCGATGGATGAAGCCATTTGTCACATACAAGTAAAGAATTTGAATAATGTATTCCTTTTTATTTTGGTTGAATATAAAAAATGATAAAACCATGTTTTTCCTTCCTAAAGTATAGTGAACTATCTACCTCAACTAAGCTACTTTGAGATAGAAGATGCCATATGGAGGGCTGTGAATATTTGGCAAAAAGTAACCCCACTGAATTTTGTCAGAGTCCATGATATGGAAGCTGATATCATGATTTCCTTTGAAGGACGTGGTATGTTATCATTTTTAAATTCATTGCTCATGAGCAAAGAAGAAACTTATCTATTTACTTTTTTATTCATCCTCTTTAAATTCATTTCACAGTAACACAGGCTGTTTAGCAAAACATAAATTGCATGAATTAAATCTATCTGAAATTTGGTTGTGATAATTTAAAGTAAATATTAATGATATTAATTCATATCCTCCTTCAGTGTTTATGACTCTCAGTTGGGTTGAATTTGAGTACCTTGTATCTTTTTGAGTAAACTAGCATCATTTTCAAAAATAACAGTGTCATTTAAGAGGTTCATTAGGGAATCATTATTGGCAGTTGATGTTCAGGATTCATGACTGGAGTGGCTGTCTCAAGCAAGGTGCAATATTTTCAATAATCATTGGGATGATCTTGTTAACAACATAATAACCTTGGAATAAAACATGAGCTTGCCTGGATGGGTGCAGCTCCAACAACACTCAAGAAGCTTGACACCATCCAGGACAAAGTAGCCTCTTGATTGGCACGACATCCACAAGCATCTACTCCCTTCACCACCGACGCTCAGTAGCAGCAGTGTGTACTATCTATAAGAAGCCTGGCAGAAATTGACAAAAGATCCTTAGACACCATCTTCCAAACCTATGACCACTTCCATCGAGTAGGGCAAAGGCAGCAGATTCATGGGAACTCCACACCTTGCAATTTCCCCACCAAGACACTTACCACCCTGACTTGGAAATATATTGCCGTTCCTTCAGTGACACTGGGTCAAAATCCTGGAATTCTCTCCCTCAGGGCATTGTGGGTCAACCCACAGCACATGCACTGTAATGGCTCAAGAAGACAGCTCACCACCACCTTCTCAAGGGCAACTAGGGATGGGCAAGAAATGCTGGATAGCCAGTGACACCCACGTCGCATGAGTTCATAGAAAAAAGTTAACTGATAATAGCAATTTCTTAGACATAGTCACTCCTGTTAATCTATTCAAGTTTTCCTAATTGCAATGATGATGTGCACATTTACATTGCTTAATGACTAAAATGTTTTAGTGTTGTTTATCTTATAATTCACAACAGTAATTGGTAAGTAAAAGTCTGTGCCTCACCTGTTGGGGCTGGTAAGGGTTTGAAGCTGCACAGCTCTGTGACTGAGCCAACAGCGTCAGAAACTTGACTGTTGTTTGGCCTTGCACGGTGAGTTCAAAGACCAAGCCACCTCCAGGAAATAGCTCCCTGGTTTCTTATCCATTAGGCACAGCTTCTGGACCCCCATTTAGAGCTGATGCTTGTATGCTGGACTCTGTGAAAACAAAATTTGCTTTAATACTTAATTTTAAGTGACAAACCCAATTTGAGATGCTTTAATAAAATGCCAGAAGTCACATGGCACGAGGTTATAGTCCAACAGGTTTATTTGAAATCACAAGCTTTTGGAGCCTCGCTCTTTCTTCAGATGATGAAGCAGTAGCACCCCAAATGCTGATGATTTCAAATTAACCTGTTGGACTATAACCTGGTGTCATGGGACTACTGTCCTCTTCCACCCCAGCTCAAAACCAGCACCTCCGTATCATTAATAAAATACAATAGTTATTAATGTTAGGATGTAATATTTTGTTAGTGCAAGGAAGGAAAACAAGTACATTCTAAGATGTTCTCTGACTGCTTCAGAGACAATTTTATATTTGTGATGATACAAACTAAAATGAACAGAAATTGGGAGCATCACTGGAAAACAGATAAAAATGTTTCACTTGCCTTGTGCCTCAACTTGTTGATCATACCCAGCGTGAAGTCATCCATTTTTATTGTTGCAATAGCCACAAATTCACAAGAAACACTGCAGAAGTTTGAATCGGGGTAAGGAAGGCTGTGGATATTAGCCAAAATTTTCTATTGCAATCTACCTGAAGTTTCAGTGTAATCAGACAGACGTCTGTGGGAATTAGGGTGGAGAGCCCTGATGCCAGATCTCCACCCAATTTAGCGCCCATCCTATTTTCTGTTCCCATGTCAAGTGGCTGAGGAAATTTTGCTCTCAGAAAGGCTGAAACTAAATTTCAGGATGTTGGGATGCCATGCCCTGTTGTTTCTCACTAATCTCACTAAGGAGCAACAATTCCGATTAGTCAGACTTGCAACACCAGGAGTAGCTGGTTTCAAATGATGGAATTACTACATTCACTGAATGTTTAACCTCAGAACAAAGATTCAATTTACATGCAGGTCATACAAATTCATATAATAGATAACAAGAGAAGCTGGATCTCCAGGAATTTATAGCCCCCATGTCTTGCTCCTTCCTTTCCTCGTACTTCATCAAGATTGAAAGTGTTTTCACATCTTTATTCTGAGGTTAAATGTTCAGTGAATTGTTTATGCATGTAACAAATGTAGCCTTTGACACCAGCTCCCCATGTTCCTCGTGCTGTGGGGCTGACAGACTGGAATTCCATCATTATTGTCTCTTGTAACAGAGTACTGAGAAACTGCACGCAGAATACGGCATCCAACATCTTGTAATTTAGTTTCAGCTGTTCTGAAAGCAAAATTTATGAAAATGATTTGGGTGTGAACATAGGAGGTATGGTTAGTAAGTCTGCAGATGACAGCAAAACTGGTGGCACAGTGGACTGTGAAGGAGATTAACTTGGAGTACAACAGGACCTTGATCAGATGGGCCGATGGGCCAAGGAGTGGCAGATGGAGTTTAATTTAGATAAATATGAGGTGCTGTATTTTGGGAAGGCAAGTCAGGGCAGGACTTATACACTTAAGATAGTAGAAACTGCCGATGCTGGAGAATCTGAGACAACACGGTGTGAAGGTGGATGAACACAGCGGGCCAAGCAGCAGCAGAAGAGCAGGAAAGCTTGATGTTTCTGGTCAGAACTGTTTTGAAGAAGGGTCTCGAACCGAAACATCAAGCTTTCCTGCTCTTCTGATGCTGCTTGGCCTGGTGTGTTCATCCAGCTTCACACCAGGACTTACACACTTAATGGTAAGATCCTGAGGAATGTTACTGAACAAAGAGACCTTGGAGTGCAGGTTCATAGTTCCTTGAAAGTGGATACACAGGTAGTCAGGATAGTGAAGAAGGAATTTCGTACACCTTTATTGGTCAGTGCATTGAGTATAGGAGCTGGGAGGTCATGTTGCAACTGTACAGGGCTTTGGTTAGGCCACTTTTGGAATATTGGAATAATGCATGCAATTCTGGTCTCCCTGCTATAGGAAAGATACTGTTGAAGTTGAAAGGGTTCAGAAATTATTTACAAGGGTGTTGCCAGGGTTAGAGGGTTTGAGCTATAGGGAGAGTCTGAATAGGGTGGAGGTATTCTCCCTGGAGCATCAGGAGTTGAGAGGTGATCTTGTAGAGGTTTATAAAATCCTGAGGGGCATTGTTAGACTGAATTGGCAAGGTTCTTTATTCATTAATGGGATGAGTTAGTCGCTGGCTAGGCTAGCATTTATTGCCCATCCCTAATTGCCCAGACGACAGTTACAAGTCAACCACATTGCTGTGGGTCTGCAGTCACATGTACACCAGACCAGGTAAGAATGGTAGCTTCCTTACCTAAAGGGCTCATGGACCACCCGAATTTTTCCCACAATCAATAGTGGATTCATGGTCATCATCAGACACTTGGTTCCAGATATTTTATTGAATTCAAATTCCACCATCCACCATGGCAGGATTCAAACACCTGTTCCCAGAACATTATCTGAGTCTCTGGATTAACAGTCCAGTGATAATACCACTAGGCCATCATCTTTTCTCCAGGGAAGGGGTGTCCAAAACTAGAGGGCATAGGTTTAAGGTGGGGATGGTGAAAGGATGGAGGGAGAGCAGTTAGCATGATCCGGTCTTGGTAAAATCTGTCAGAAAGCATGTTATTATTAGATGTTTAGAAAATCACTTATTGGGAAAAGTGAGCATGGATTTTTGGAGATTAGACAAACCCGGGATTTTGTGAGGATGTTACTAGCAGAGTCAAGAGCAAACCAGGGGATGAGGTGATTTGGATTTCCAGAAAGGTTTTCATGAAGCCCCCACTACAGGACTGGGGGTAATACACTAGAGTGGGTTGATGTTTGGTTAATGGGAAGAAAATTGAGAGGAGCAGCCAATGGCTCAATATCAGACTTTGATGGGGGTAATTGCAATTTTTCAAAGTTTGCAGATGGCACACTTGGTGGAAATGTGGTTTGTGAGCAGGATGCAATGATGCTTCAATGGGAGTTAAAAGCAAAACATGGCAAATGCTGGTGATCTTGAACAAAAGAAAGCAGAATGTGCTGAGAAACTCAGCTGGTCTGGCAGCATAAGCGGAGAGAGAAACAAGGTTACAGTTTGGTGTCTGATATGATTTTAAGAGATTTGACATCTCTGTCAAGGTTCCATTTAACTTTCAACAAGTAGAACAGTCTGAACTTCACCAATATTTTAATATCGCTGAAACTCCTCATCTGAGGAACCATTTTCATAAACCTTTCCTGCTGCATCTCTAAAGTTATCATATTCTTTCTAAACAGGATATGATACAGCAGATGAGCTGAGCCAATATTTTACATAGACTTAATCATAGTTTTCCTTCTTCTGAACTCTTCTCCTGATGATAATTTACAGGGTACTCTGTACTTTATTAACCACACTCTAGATATGGCCTCACACCTGTAACAGTTTATGTGCACACATCAACCAGGTCTCTGTGAACCCATAACCCCTTCTAAAATTTACTCAGAAACAATAAAAGATAGGAACAAAAACAAAGTTGCTGGAAAAGCTCAGCAGGTCTGGCAGCATCTGCTAAGAAAAATGGGGGCGGCACGGTGGCTCAGTGGTTAGTACTGCAGCCTCACAGCTCCAGGGACCTGGGTTCGATTCCAGCCTCTGACGACTGTCTGTGTGGAGTTTGCACATTCTCCCTGTGTCTGCGTGGGTTTCCTCCAGGTGCTCTGGTTTCCTCCCACAGTCCAAAGATGTGCAGGCTAGGTAGATTGGCCCTGCTAAATTGCCCGTAGTGTTCAGGAGTGTGTGGATTATAGGTGAATGGGTCTGGGTGGGATACTTCAAGGGGCGGTGTGGACTTGTTGGGCTGAATGGCCTGTTTCCACACTGTAGAGAATCTAATCTAAAAAAAAGACAGGGTTAACATTTTGGGTCCGGTGATCCTTTCTCAGAACAGTTCTGAGGGTGGGTCACCAGACCTGAAACATTAACTCTGTCTTTTCCTTCACAGATGCTGCCAGGCCTGCTGAACTTTTCCAGAAACTTTGTTTTTGTTCCTGATTTACAACATCCACAGTTCTTTCAGTTTTTATTATAATAGAAGAGAGGATCAGGAGGAGGCTATTCAACTCTTCTAATCTGCTCCACCATTCAATATGATCACGGCTGCTGACTGGCCTCAATACCCTCAAAATTTTCTAATTCAGTGAGTGGAGGAACCTAATAGAGGAGCAAACCTTGACCTTCTCTTGTGAATTCATTTACTGGCTCGCAGCTGCAGAAGGGCTACCAACACCAAGAGGTTATGGTGAAGCTGTACAAAACTCTGGTGCGGCCGCGCTTGGAGTATTGTATACAGTTCTGGTCACCGCAGTATAAGAAGGATGTGGAAGCTTTGGAAAGGGTGCAGAGGCGATTTACTAGGATGTTGCCTGGTATGGAGGGAAGGTCTTACGAGGAAAGGCTGAGGGACTTGAGGCTGTTTTCATTAGAGAGAAGAAGGTTGAGAGGTGACTTAATTGAAACACATAAAATAATCAGAGGGTTAGATAGGGTGGATAGGGAGAGCCTTTTTCCTAGGATGGCGATGGCGAGCACGAGGGGGAATAGCTTTAAATTGAGGGGTGAAAGATATAGGACAGATGTCAGAGGTAGTTTCTTTACTCAGAGAGTAGTAAGGGAATGGAACGCTTTGCCTGTAACGGTAGTAGATTCGCCAACTTTAGGTACATTTAAGTCATCATTGGACAAGCATATGGACGTACATGGAATAGTGTAGGTTAGATGGGCTTGAGATCGGTATGACAGGTCGGCACAACATCGAGGGCCGAAGGGCCTGTACTGTGCTGTAATGTTCTATGTTCTATGTTCTATCAAAGACCCATCACAACCTGGTAATGGCCCCCTACAACCTCTTCCATCAGACCAAACACACCCACCAGCAGGTTCAGGTACAGCTTCTTCCCAGCCATTATTAGGCCGATGGGTGGACTTGCCAACATCAAACAATGTTGATCTTTCCTAATGCACGCCCTGTGCAACTTAACCCTTACTGCCTCTGTGTAAGGTTTTCTTTCACCCTATGATGCTTGCTTACTACGATCTGCTTGGACTGCTTGTCAACAAAGCTTTTTATTGTATTTTGGTAAATATGACAATAAATCAATCAAATAAGGCAGGGCAAGTGCCTGAGGTATCAGCGGAGCAGCACTCAGGAGCCGGTGAAGGTAATTCTACTAGTTTTAAAATATTTATGGAGAAGGATAGACTGGATTTAAAAGTTAAATACCCAAATTACAGTAAGGGCAAATAGATGGTTGGAAAGTAGGAGGTCTTCAAAAATGAAATAATGAGAGTCTAGAGACAGTATGTCCCTGTTAGTGTGAAGGGCAAGGCTGGAAGGTGTGGGGAATGCTGGATGACTAGAGAAATTGAGGCTCTGGTCAAGAAAAGAAGAAGGCACATGGCAGGTATAGACAGTTAGGATCACGTGAATCCCTAGAAGAGTGTAAGGGCAGTAGGAATATATACTTAAGAGTGAAATCAGGAGGGCAAAAAGAGGACATGAGATAGCTCTGGCAAATACGGTTAAGGAGAATCCAAAGTGATTCTACAAATATATTAATGGCAAAAGACCAACGAGGGAGAGAATAGGGCTCCTTAAAGATCAACAATTGTTGAACGTTGCTGTAGAACAGCAGGAAATGGGTGAGATGCTAAGTGAGTATTTTGAGTCAGTATTTATTGTGAAGAAGGAAATGGAAACTAGATAACTTGAAGAGTTAAACAGTGATATCTTGAAAAATGTCCAGAAAAGGAGGAGCTGGATATCTTAAGATGCATAAAAGTGGATAAAAACCAGAGACCAGATTGGGTGGTACCCCAGAACTCTGTGGGAAGCTAAAGGAAGTGATCACTGGGCCCCTTGCTGAGATTTTTGTATCATCAACAGCCACAGCTGAGGTGCCAGAAGACTGGAGGGCTGTGAAAGTGGTGCCATTGGTTAAGAAAGGTGGTAAGGAAAAGCCTGGGAACTATAGGCTATTGAGCCTGATGTCAGTGGTAGGTAAGTTGTTAGAGGGGATTCTGAAGGACAGGACTTACATATTTGGGAAGGCAAGGACTGATTAGGGATAGTCAACATGGCTTTGTGCATGGAAAATTGTGTCTCACTAACTTGGTTGAGTGTTTTGAAGAAGTGACAAAGACAATTGATGAAAGCAGAATGATGGATATTGTTTATACGGACATCAGTAAGGTGTTCAACAAGGTTCCATATGATAGACTAGTTAGCAAGGCTAGATCACATGGAATCCAGGGAGAGCTAGGCATTTGGATACAAAATTGGCTTTTAGTAATTGACAGAGGGTGGTGGTGGAGGGTTGCTTTTCAGACTGGAGGCCTATGACCAGTGGTATGATACAAGGATCAGTGTTGGGTCCACCATTTTTGTCATTTATATAAATGACTAGGAACAAAATTAAGGAACAGGTGCTCGAGGGTCATAATCTCTGGATTACTGCCCAAGCCACGTGCAAATTGGCTTAGGGATAAGAAAATTAGGGAAGTGAACATGTGGCTAAGGGAGTGGTGTGGAAAAGAGGGGTTCCATTTCATCGGGCATTGGCATCAGTTTTGGAATGCGGGGGGGTGTAATCAGTACCGATGGGACGGTCTCCACCTGAACCGATCTGGAACCAGTGTTCTAGCGAAAAGGATAAATAGTGTGGTCACTAGGACTTTAAACAAGTGAGTCAGGGGGAAGGGAAAGGGAAAACGACAGGGAGCATGATGATAAATAAAAAGGCAAGCAGCAGGTTAGCATGTGTGCAGGACGGTTTAAGTTCAAGGCAGACTGTGAATGAAGCAAAAAGGAAGGATAACTCAGGAGATATTATTAGAGATGTTGGAAATCATGAGGGTAGGAAAGCTAGCATAAAGGCACTTTACCTGAATGCTTGTAGCATTCGTATGAAGGTTGATGAGTTAACGAAACAAATCATCGCGAATGAAGATGATTTGGCAGCCATTACAGAGACACAGTTACAGGATGGTCACGACTGGGAGTTAAATATCCAGGGGGACCAGACTATTCAGAAGGACAGACAGGAAGGTAAGGGAGATGCTGTAGCTCTGATATTCAAGGACAACATCAGGGCGGTGCTGAGAGATGATGTAGGTTCTATGGAGAATGAGGTTGAATCCATTTGGGTGGAAATTAGAAATTCTAAGAGGAAAAAGTCACTGATAGACATAGTCTATAGGCCACCAAATAATAACATCACATTGGGGCGGGCAATAAATAAAGAAATAACTAATGCCTTTAAAAATGGTAAGGCAATTATCATGGGGGATTTTAATCTACATGTAGATTGGTCGAACCAGCTCAGTCAGGGTAGCCTTGAGGAGGAGTTCATTGAGTGTGTCCGAGATAGTTTTCTGGAACAATATGTAATGGAACCAACAAGGGAGCAAGCTATCCTAGATCTGGTCCGGTGTAATGTGACAGGAATAATTGGTGACCTCACAGTTGGGGATCCTCTTGGAAGGTGTGATCATAGTTTGGTTGAATTTAGAATTCAGATGGAGAGTGTGAAGATAAAATCCAATACCAGGTCCCCATACTTGAACAAGGGGGACTAAACAAAGATTTTATAGTGGGTCAGTTGACGAGCAGTGGAGGACTTTCAAAGCAATTTTTCAAAGTGCTGAGCAAAAGTATACTCCAATGAAAAAAAGAGGCTGTAAGAAAAGGGGTAATCTGCCATGGGTGTCTAAGGAAATAAAGGAGGCATACAAAGGGCCCAAAAACAGCATGAAACTAGAAGATTGGGAAAACTTTCAAGGTCAACAGAAAGCCACAAAAAGAGCAATAAAGGAAAACAAGATAGAACATGAGAAAAAAACTAGCATAGAATATAAAGATAGACAGCAAAAGTTTCTATAAATATATAGAACAAAAAAGAGTGGCTAAAGTAAACGTTGACCCTTTAGAGGATGAGAAGGGGAATTTCGTTATGGGGTATGATGAAATGGCCGAGGCTTTGAACAGGTATTTTGTATCGGTCTTCACAGTGGAGGACACTAATAACATGCCAGTAATTGACAAAGAGACGAAGGTAGGTGAGGACCTGGAAACAATCATTATTACGGAAGAGGTAGTGTTGGGCAAGCTAATGGTGCTAAGGATGGATAAGTCTCCTGGCCCTGATGAAATGCTTCCCAGCGTACTAAAAGAGGTGGTGGTAATTTTCCAAAATTCACTGGACTCTGGGGCAGTCCCAGCAAATTGGAAAACAGCAAATGTGACGCCACTGTTTAAAAAAGGGAGGTAGATGAAAGACGGGGAATTATAGACCAGTTAACTTAACTAGTGTAGTGGAGAAGATGCTTATGTCTATTATCAAGGAAGAAATAGCAAGGCATCTTGATAAAAATTGTCTCATTTGGCAGGCACAGCATGGGTTCATGAAGGGCAGTTCATGCTGGACAAATCTTCTGGAATTATATGAAGATATTCTGAGCCAGGTGGACAATGGGCATCCAGTGGATGTGCTGTACCTCGACTTCCAAAAGGTCTTCAACAAGGTGCTGCACAAGAGGCTGCTGCATAAGATAAGGATGCATGGTGTTAGGGGTAAAGTATTAGCATAGATAGAGGATTGGTTGACTAACTGAAAGCAAAGAGTAGGGATAAATGAGTGCTATTCTGGCTGGCAATCAGTGATTAGTGGTGTGCTTCAGGGATCGGTGTTGAGAATGCAATTATTTACAATTTATCTCGATGATTTGGAGTTGGGGACCATGTGTAGGGTGTCAAAGTGGCAGAGCAAAGTGTGCAGAGGACTGTGAAACTTTGCAGAGGAACATAGATGCATTGAGTGAGTGGGCAAAGGTCTGGCAGATGGAATACAATATAAATAAATGTGAAGTCATATATTTTGGTAGGAGTAATAGTAAAAAGGATTATTAATTGAATGATAAAAAGTTGCAGCATGCTGCTATGCAGAAGGACCTGGGTGTCCTTGTACATGAATCACAGAAGGTTGATCTGCAGATACAATAAGTAATTAGGAAGGCAAATGGAATTTTGTCCTTCATTGGTAAAGGAATTGAGTTTAAAAGCAGAGAGGTTATGTTGCAGCTGTACAAGGTGCTGGTGAGGCCACACCTGGAGTACTATGTGCAGTTTTGGTCTCCTTACTTGAGAAAGGATGTACTGGCACTGGAGGGGTGCAGAGGAGGTTCACTAGGTTGATTCTGGACTTGAGGAGCTTGACTTATAAGGAGAGACTGAGTAGATTGGGATTATATTCATTGGAATTCAGAAGATTGAGGGGGGTTCTTATAGAAACATATCAAATTATGAAGGGAATAGATAAGCTAGAAGTAGAGAAGATGTTCCCACTGGCAGGTGAAGCTAGGACAAGAGGGCATAGCCTCAAGGTTAGAGGGAGCAGATTTAGGACTGAATTGAGAAGGAACATCTTCACCCAGAGGGTTATTAATCTATGGAATTCCTTGCCCAGTGAAGTAGTTGACAATACTTCAGTAAACGATTTTAAAGCTAAGGTAGATTTTTTTGAATAATAAAGGAATTAAGGGATACAGTGGGAGCTTGGGTAAGTGGACCTGTGTCCACGAAAAGATCAGCCATGATCTTACTGAATGGTGGAGTGGGCTTGAAGGGCCGAACGGCCTACTCCTGCTCCTAGTTCTTCTCTTCTTATGTTCTTAAGTAAATGTAGGAGGAATTGTTAGCAAAATTTGCCAATGACACCAAAATTGATGGTATAGTGGACAGTAAGAAGGTTACCTCAGAGTGCAACGGTACTTTGATCAGATGGGCCAATGAGCCAAGGAGTGACAGATGGAGTTTAACTTTGATAAATGTGATGAAAGGAATATCAGCGAAGGACTTATACACTTACACATGGATAGAGTGAATATCAAGGTCTTTTCTCTGGGGCGGGGATGTCCAAAATTGGAGTGCATAGGTGAGAGGGAAAAGATTTAAAAGGGACCTGAGAGACAATTTTTTTTAATGTAGAGGATGGTGCGTGTGTAGAATGAGCTGCCAGAGGAGGTAGGGGAGGCTGGTACAATTACAACAGTTAAAAGTCATCTGGGTGGGTACATGAATAGGAAGGGTTGAGAGAGATATGGGCCAAATGCTGGCAAATGGGATTAGATTAATTTAGGATATCTGGGTCAGCACAGATGAGTTGGACTGAAGGGTCTGTTTCTGTGCATTATAGATCTATGTTTCTATGATCCTAGTCCCCCCCTCCCTCCATAACCCTTGATTTCTTTAGTCATTTGAGCTATATCAACCCCCTTCTTCAAAACACACAAAGTTGTGGCTTCAGACGCTTTGTGTGGTTGTGAATTTCACAGGTTTACCACTCTCTGGGTGAAGAAATTTCTCTTCATCTCAGTGCTAAATGGTTTACCCTTCACCTTTAAACTATGATCCCTGGCTCTGAGCTCCCTCACCAGTAGGAACATCCATCCTGCATCAAATTGGCCTTGTCTTGCTTCAACCTATGTTTTAGATTGCTGCTCCCTAGCTCCATACCAAAATGAAGCACTTCCCATTTCTCCACATTGAACTTCATCTGCCACATTAAAATCTCAGCGCTTTAAATTTAATATACAATTTGTCCAAACATTCAATTGATCTCTCTAGGTCCTTTTAAACTTCCACACTGGCTGCCCCACAACACTTCACACTATCACCCAAAATGTTGTAATTATTTGCCAATTTGTATTAATACAATAGGACGAACCGAGGTTATAACAATGGCCTCTGGGGAGCTTTACCAAACATCAAACAAAATCACCATTACGCCCTGCTTCCTCTCAGCCAGTTTCGTTCTCATCCTTTGTGCAGCATTTTATAATGTGTCTTTTGGGAGGCCGTGTACATCACATCAACAGCATTACTCTCGTCAACCCTCTCTGTTAAGGCCAGTCAGAGAATCACTAACCCTCCTTAACAAATCTATACTGGCTTTTCTTAAACAACTTGCACTTACATAAGTGACTATTAATTATGTGCTGAATGCTAATTTCAAAAAAAAGCTTTCCCACCACCTGGATTAAACTAACAATAGTTGCTGGGAGACAAAAGACAGAGGCTATAGGTGTGAAGCTGGAAAAGCACAGCAACTTCACCCAAACTATTGATTTTCCTGCTCCTCAGATGCAGTGTGACCTGCTCTGCTTTTCCAGCCTCACACTTATGTAGAATGTGATTGCTGGGCTTGTCTTTATGTCCTTTTTTCAAACGAGAATTTCCATTTGCAAAGCCTCTGGCCCCAACATAGAAATTTATTGACAGTGCCTTCAGACTTTCCACTCCCTCAGATGCTCCTTATCCAACACAGTTACATACAGAAAGCTTATCTAGTGTCATTGGCTTATCAGTTTTATATCCGTCTAGTAACTGAATTACAAAGCGAAGGTGCTGGTGTGGGACTCGGGTGGACAAAGTCAAAAATCACATGACAGCTTAGAGTCCAACTGGTGCATTCGAAGAGACAAGCTTTTGGACCCTCGTTCCTTCTTCAGGTGTCAGTGAGAGACATGGAATTTATAAGCAAAAGATCAAAGGGTCATAGAACTGATGTGATGTCAAACGAACCCAAACTACGGGAACTAGTAAAGCCTTTAGTCATCTCAGGGCAGTGACTTGAAAGAAATTCCAGGTTTTGCATATTAATCAATTGAAATCTGCATCTCCTTTCTAACTGATTAAAGATTTAACAGTCTATTTAGGTTTGTTCAATACATTTACATCAGTCCTATGACCCTTTGATCTTTTGCTTATAAATTCTGTGTCTGATGCCACCTCTCTGACTGACACCTGAAGGAGGAGTGAGGCTCAGAAAACTTGTGTATTCAAATAAACCTGTTGGACTATAACCTAGTGTGTGATTTCTGACTTTGTCTGAATTACTGCCCCTTTCACCGTAACCTGGATATCACCTGCTTCTTTGGTAAGAACAAATGTAAAATATTCATTTAATGGCTCAGCCATGCCCCTGGTTTCTTGTGTAAGTTCTGTTTTTGGTCCCTAAATGGTCTCATTCCAGCTTTTACCAATTGTTTGTACTTAGAGTCCGATTTTTTTATTTGGATAGATGTGAGTTGTGTTATGTTTTCAGATAGATTGTCACTGTGAAATCTTCGGTAATTTCTTGTTATATCTCACCTCATAAAACAGCTCCCCTGCCCCATGGCATCCCTAAGGATGATCTGATTTCCACCACAGCTGACCATGTGTCATTCCTGGAACAATTTGTCACTCAGAAAATGTGTACTGGAAGACTAGCATGCCTTTCATCCAGACCATCATTAAAAGGATGGACATTCAGTGGGTATCTGGGGCTGCCCTGTTTGATCAAGAACATTTTCTGAAGAAAGCAGAGAAGGGAAAGATGGCACCACATTTCTCTGATGTGGGTCTCGAGGTCCTGGTACAGAGGCTGGTGCAAGGCTGGTGGCGATCAGTGGCCTTTGGACCATGGGTGACTGCACCTCTCACATGACCCTCTCTGTTCCCCTCATGCTCTCGTGTATCCTCACTTCTTGTTACTCTTGCCCACCTTCATAATCAATAATTACCCCTCACCCAAGCCTGCAGACCCCAGAGCTCAACTGTGCTCTCCACCTCCCTTACCCCTCAGTTTCTGTGGATGTTACTACCTTCAGTGACCTAACCCAGACAGCCCCAAGTGAGAATTACCCAGAGCACTGTTGGGGGGGTGGGGTGGGGTCTGTGGACATCTCCATGACCACGTTATCTCTGCACCTCCACCGCATCCAGGACTGGTCACTGTGGAGCCATGGGGCTAACCATAACCTACTCCTAATTGCAGAGGCATGGACACAGCACACCAAGTGGGCACCAGATTGTGGCCAATCCCTTGGACTGGTCCAGGAGGCTGCCCTGGGCTTATTGCACTATGGGTACCTCCAAGGATTTCAGTCAGAGCTCCTGCTATCAGATGTTGAGACCTGTTTACTGCACATGCAGTACATTGATCATGTAGGCTGCTGATATGTTGAGTAGATCTGAGCAGGATGCCTTTCCCTTTGACTGAGGACTACTGACCAGCAAGGCAACTTGCCCTGGTGTATGCATATGCTCTTTGACACAGCAAAGCAAGGCAAGGCATGGAGTTGATCAGTTTGCAGGTAGTATTGGTTGACTGTGCTCTAAGAGATCAAGCCTTATTCATCGCTCCAGTCAATCACGTTCACCAACAGTAAATCTGGTGCAACAACTTGTTTCACAGTCTGCCATTTGATAGACGCATGCCATCACCATGATGGATTTATTTCCCTTTCCTCGACATTATCTGATTTCAGCCCTGTCTTTTCTGGAACTTTCATCCACGTCTTTATTACCTCCAGACTAGATTATTCTGGAGCACCACTTCCAGATTCTTGGTAAACCTGACGAATTCCTGTTGTAATTGCCGTAACTTTCAGTTGTTCCCTGTTAATCCTCTGGTCACTGATTTATATGGGCTGACAATTAAACAAAGCATTGGTTTGCAAATTCTCATCTTTGGTTTCAAAACCTCTATGGTCTTGCTGCTCCCTGTGTCCATATTCCCCTCCAGCTATTACGAGGGGAGATAGTTTTAAAGTGAGTGGAGTTAGATATAGGGGAGACGTCAGAAGTAGGTTCTTTACTCAGAGAGTGGTAGGGGTGTGGAATGCATTGCTGGAGAGGGTAGTGGAGTCGGCCTCATTAGGGGCATTTAAGCAGCTATTAGATAGGCATATGGATGATAGTATAAGGTAGGGGCGGAGGTTAGATAGACCCTAGGTTTAGGGTAAAATTTCGACACAACATCATGGACTGAAGGGCCTGTACTGTGCTGTACTGTTCTGTGTTCTACACCTAGACCCAACTAAATCTAACCAATGAGCAAACCTCAATTTTAATCAGTCCACTTTAGCCAAGGAATCCCCAGCCTAAACATTGCTGGCTCGTGTTTAATCAAGCTTTCGATCATTCACCCTAATAGTTGCTCATGAAATTCTGGAATTTTTGTCTTGCACAGTTCCTGTGAAGCATCTTGGGTTGTTTATTATGTTAAATATTTACAAGTTATTCTTGTTATTAACAAGAGTCACTGAACCTGAAACATTAATTTCTCTTCACAGATATGGCCAGACTGGCTGAGCTCTTCCAGTAATTTCTGTTTTTGTTTATTCCTAAGCATTTTGGCCCTATTCAGTCAGCTTTTATGTACTACCACCATGCATTAGGAGGTATAATGAACTCAATGCAACTATAAACCAATCTAGCTGTGGTTTAGTTTCTGACATCACTCTGTCTCCTTATCTTCATTCAATTGGTAGTTCATGGCGATAGTTTTCCATTTGATGGACGTGGCGGGACTTTGGCTCATGCATTTTCACCTGGGCCAGGAATTGGAGGGAACATTCACTTTGATCAGGAGGAGAATTGGACATTGGGTCGCTATGGTAAAGATTCTCAATAAATTCACTTAAAATCCAGGACTTTTAGCGAGGGTTAAGCATTTAGTAATCTACATATACAGGCTGATCCAATTGATTCCATTAATCCAGTTAAGTCTTCATTTAGATAGGTATCTCAACAAATAAAAACACATTGACCTCTTGTTGAGGTAATTGGATAGTTGTTTTACTGGAAGTGTTACAAATAATCTGAATTCCTGGCTTCTTTTGATCTGTGGTTCTCAAAGGGCAGAGTTCTACAGTTAGAGCCATTGAACGATCGAAATGATCCAGTACAGAATGGGGCCATTTGATCCAGCTAACACATGCCAACCCAAAGACACCAAGATGCCCTTTCTAATCCCATCTGTCTGCACACACACCCACCCAAAGCCCTGCAGCTTACAGCATTGAAGGTGCAGTTCCAGGTACTTTCTAAAAGAGATTAGGGTCTCTGCCTCCACCACCAACTCAGGCAGTGAATTCGACACCCTCTGTGTAAAATGTTTTTCTCACTAATCCTTCTCCCAGTTAGCTTGAATCGATGACCCCTGGCAAAGGGAAATAGGTTCCTCCTGCCTACCCTGTCTCTGCCCCTCACAGTTTTGTATACCTCAATCATGTCATCCCTCAGCCTTCTCTGTTCCAAGGAAAACAACTCCAACCTCTCTAATCTCTCCTCGTAGCTATAATTCTCCAGCCTGGGTAATATTGTAATAAATCTTCTCTGCACTCTCTCCAGAACAATTACGTCATTCCTGTAAAGCGGTGACCAGGATTGCACACAGTACTCTAGCTGTGGCCTCATCAGTGTTTTACACAGTTTCATCTTTGTATCCTTACTTCTGTACTGTATACCTCTGCCAATGAAGGACAGTATTCCAAATGCCTTCTTTACAACTTTATCCACCTGTACTACTGCCTTTAGGGACCTTTGTATTTGCCAAGATTTCTCACTTCATCTCCACCTCTCAGTATATTCCTATTTATTGTATGTTCCCTTTTAGTCTTCGACCTCCCTAAGTGCATGGCCTCAAACTTATCAGAGTTGAACTCCATCCACCACTTTCCTGCCCACTCCACCAACTCATTTGGAGCTTACGCTAACCTACCCACCACGTGACCAATTTCTGTGACGTCTACAAATTCCCCAACTGTGCCCTGCCATGTTCAAGCCCAAACCATGAACGTATCAAACAAACAGCAGTGGCCCTGACACCAAACTGTGCAGAACACCAACTGAAACAGCTTTCCATTTGCAAGGGCAGCCTTTGACCACTATCCTTCGTTTCCTTTTACTGAGCCAACTTTGGATCCAATTTGACATGTTATCCTTTATGCCCTGGGCTTTGACATTTTTGACCAGTCTGTCATGTGGTACCTTCTCAAATGCCTTGCTATAAAATGACATCCACTGCACTGCCAACATCTATTTTCCTTGTCCCTTCGCCAAGGAATTCAATCACATTTGTAAGGCTTGACCTTCCCTTAACAAAGTCATGCTGACACTCCTTGACTGGTATCCAAAGTGAAAGAAAAAAGTCATTTATTGTCCAATTTGAACCTTTGTTAATTGGGCTTGACCTCAGTGGGAGAAAAACTCCTGTTAATTCTGAAATATTAACATGTCAGTTTGATGCCATAATGTTATTTTGGAATGCTAGTTGCAGGAGGTGCTGTTTATAATAGACAAAATAAAGAAGGTGGAAGGAAAGAGCCAGTGAAAATCTCAAGCTGTAGATGTATCATTATTCAATGCATGTCACACATTGTGAGGTTGCTTATAATGAAATTAATTATTTCCTTTACAGGTGTCAACTTATTTCATGTTGCTGTCCATGAATTTGGTCATGCACTGGGGCTTGGTCATTCCAGGCATCGCTCTTCTGTGATGTATCCCACATATAAATACGGTCAATCAAATATATTCTCTCTTTCATGGGATGATATCACAGCAATACAGAATCTATATGGTATGACCACATTATTTTTAACATGACAAATAGAAACAATATAATACTTAAGTTCATGAGCATTATGAAAAAAGAACATGTTGCACTGTCCTCTTGCTAACATTTGGATACTGATTCAGTAAAACTGGGTGGTTATCTGTTTAAAACGATCCCTAATGATATTTTCATCTTCTCCAATATTGCAAACATAATTTTATCATTCCAAAATGCATGTTGATTACGTTTCTTGTTTAAAAACAGATTTAAGTACTTCAGGTAAAAACAACAAATCAACATCACACACTCTTATATAATATTTTGCTTGAGTTTTCACAATTATCGTAACCTGTTCATTTAAATTGAATTTTCATGGCTTCCAGATGATGTGTTGGTTATGGATGTGAACTTGAAGAGTTCTGTTGATATATCTTGATTTGTTCCCTTGCTTTTTCTTTCTGAATGCGTCAGTGACAATGTGCCTTTCCCTCTGTTCCCTCCAATATGTACTTTCCCATGGGCACCTCATATGTCTCTGCTTTTAAAGGGAGGAATATTAAGACCTAGGGAGGGGTGCTTGGTAGATAAGTTTTTTCTAGAACAGTTTATTCCTCCTAATTTTTCCTAAATTGGTCACAAACTGATAGGACAGAAACAAACAGAATCAACGGAGAGAACAGAAACAGTGACAACAGAAAACAACAGAGTGCACATTGTAAAGGATAGGTGCTTCTCGAGACGGATTTGTGAGCAGTGCCATGATGCAATGGTGACACATAGTCCAGATAGACCTGCAGCTTAATTTTTATGACAGGCAATGAACTGCCAAAGCTGTCAAAGATTTGATCATCAATAATTTTCAATTATATTGAGAATATCTTCAACAAAATCAGATGTTCATCAATATGTAAAGTAACTTCCCGATTCTTTGGTGATCAGATGAGAAGTTGAACCTCCTGTTAATTAACATTCAACAGCATAATTAATATTTTGTGCACTCTTTTAGGAAGCTTGGAATCCTGTAAAAACAGGGATGAAAGGTCGAAGATGAAAGATCAGATATGAAAGATGCATCCATGTGGAATTACATACTATGCTGAAAAATGTCACTGTCCACCTGAATAGAAAAGGATTATAAATCACAGATAAATATGATTCACAGCTAGTTTAGTTCCATTAGCACCTGATTATGGAAATCGATGCTCATTTTTCACAATTTTTTCACAAAGCCTCCGTCGTAAAGGAGACTGTTATCCCAAAAGGGCCAGTCCCAGACCAGTCAAGACTAGTGTGGGGCAATGAGCCAGCTTATAATGACTCGGCATTCTCAATAGCAAGGACTTTCTCATTCCTAGCACCGGCTTCAACATGGAGCCAAATGTTAGGATCCTATTATAGTCTGCTAGGTCATAAACAAAGAGTCTACCACCAGCAGTTGATGGAACTAACCAAAAGTGAACATTTCAGATTTTAGAACCTTTATATAACTGGCAAACTGAAAGGGACTCAGACCGAATATTACATAGTCGGCTCCTGAAACCCCAAATTAAAGGTCATTTTGCATTTTATAACAAACATAACCAAATATGTCTTACAAAATATTTTATCACACTGCACACTACTGTCAGGTACATAGCATTTAGGATCACATCCCAACATCCCTTCAGTTTTCCAGCAGGCACACACTTCCCTGTCCTGTCTGGTCCAATCTTCCAGTCTCCTTCAATAATGATATCACTCAGCCTGAGCGTTCCAGAAATAACTTTCACCAGCAAAATACACCCTGACAAATTCCTTTTCCTTCCAGTCATCACTCCTGATGACCCACAATTTCACTGATTTCCCCTAATGAACCTGGCCCACTCCTGTTCCCATTCAGCCCCTTCAGCCTGTTGCACCGTTCAATGGGATCCTGGCTGATCCACGGCCTAACTCTGAATACCCGCCTTTGGCCCTCATTGTAAGTGCTGTTAAACTATATTTTACTCATTCAGTGGGGGAATATTGATTGCAAATAGCTGTCAAGGGGAAGTCTGTACAAGAAGAGATTTGTCCAGCAACAAATAACTGATTAGTCTGTGCTGTTGGAGACCAATTGTCAATAATAAAGGCCTTTGCCTGACAGCAGCTGTGTGATTGGCTCTTAGGCAGACTGTGGGGATGTACAATATGGCCAGAAGCCTTCAGACCTCCAAAATATAAAAAAGGAGGTGGTCTATCTCTCTCTCTCTCAAGCAAGCATGCAGGTATAGCAGGCAATGAAGAACGCTAATGGCATGTTGGCCTTCATAACAAGAGGAATTGAGTATGGGAGCAAAGAGGCCCTTCTGCAGCTGTACAGGGCCCTGGTGAGACCGCACCTGGAGTATTGTGTTCAGTTTTGGTCTCCCAATTTGAGGAAGGACATTCTTGCTATTGAGGGAGTGCAGCGTAGGTTCACATGATAGTCCCGCCATTCCGGGAATTGACCTTATGTTGAAAGATTGGAGCGATTGGGCTTGTATACTCTTGAGTTTAGAAGGATGAGAGGGGATCTGATTGAGACGTATAAGATTATTAAAGGATTGGACACTGTGGAGGCAGGAAGCATGTTTCCACTGATGGATGAGTCCAGAACCAGAGGACACAGTTTAAAACAAGGGGTAGGCCATTTAGAACAGAGTTGAGGAGAAACTTCTTCACCCAGAGAGTGGTGGATATATGGAATGCTCTGCCCCAGAAGGCAATGGAGGCCAACTCTCTGGATACTTTCAAGAAAGAGATAGATATGGCTCTTAAAGATAGTGGACTCAAGTGTTATGGGGATAAGGCAGGAACAGGATATGGATTGTGGATGATCGGCCATGATCATAATGAATGGTGGTGCTGGCTTGAAGGGCCGAATGGCCTACTCCTGCACCTATTGTCTATTGTCTCTCTGAATTCTCTCTGTCTCTTTCTCTCTCTCTCTCTGTATCTCTGTCTCTCTGTTTGTCTGTCTGCCTGTCTCTCTCTCTCCCTGCTTTAAAAAAAAACCTGGAGCCTGAAGAAAGCAAACTTATTTCCCACTCACCAGTTGTTGCAAGCTGTGGCTTTTAACCAGGAGCTAAGAAACTTTATAAAGCCTCACAGTGCCAGGAACCCAGGTTCAATTCCAGCCTCAGGTGACTGTCTGTGTGGAGTTTGCACATTCTCCCCGTGTATGCGTGGGTTTCCTCCGGGTGCTCCGGTTTCCTCCCACAGTCCAAAGATGTGCAGGCTAGGTGGATTGGCCATGCTAAATTGCCCGTAGTGTTCAGGGGTGTGTGGGTTATAGGGGGATGGGTCTGGGTGGGATGCTTCAAGGGGCAGTGTAGACTTGTTGGGCCGAAGGGCCAGTTTCCACACTGTAGGGTATCTAATCTAAAAAAAACAAGTGTTAACAATGAGACTAGATTCTCGCTAGTAAACAGTGAGACCTATATGCATTCACTAACATGCAATAACATCTCATCAGTACTGAACCACATGTTGTTTAAATGGAGTTTTCCATTTTCACTGCATTTGTTGACCATCCTGTACCTTTACCATAGTGTCCCACTGCCCAGCTGTCCTCCTGATTAAAGTGAATATTCCCTCCAATATCTGGCCCAGGTGAAAATGCACAAGCCAAGTCTTTCCACATCCATCAAATGGAAAACTATTACCACAAACTAACAAAGGAGTGAAAGTGAGAACACAGCAATGTCAGAAACTAAAGCACTGTTAGGTTGCTTCACTATTGCTTTGAGTTCATTATACTTCATGATGCATAGAGGCGATAAAAAGCAGTTGAACAACAATTACAATGAGGGTCAGGAACTCGCTATTAGAAAGTGCAGCAATCTCTTTCACAATTCTTGATTTTAAGACAGTCTTTCTTCCTATTTCAGTCCATAATCAAACCGACGGAAATATAAAAAGATCCAGTCTTTACTTTCAACATAGAAAATATTTGGAAGTAACTGGAATCTGATCAACATGAATTTGTGGTGAGACCCCTTGATTTGACGAACCGAGATTTTACTGTGTGGATCTATTGACTATACTAGGTGGGGAGATTGTTAATGTGTTCGATCTTGAAACATGGGAGATGATTGACAGGACAAAATGTAATATTTTTCCTTTAGTTTCCTTGACAAGATGGGCCTAAGAACTTCTCATTAATCCAATGCTATTCTTGTTGTGATCCTTCTCAAATCATGGTACAAGCTAGGGAAACCCAGGCTAACTCCTCCAATACAATGAAGGGATAGTAAAATCCATGTCTACTTTCAGTCATTACAACTATACTATTCAACTGTAATTTTAATCTTTCCCCTCTGCAGTAAATATTTCTATTCCTCTTTAGATTATACACAAATGTATCACCAAGAAGCTCCAGAACCACTAATAACAGATAAGTGCGATCCCTCCACATCATTTGATGCTGCTACCAGTGCTTATGGTGAAATATTGCTCTTCAAAAATAAGTAAAAATTTATTATCTATATCCTTGCCATTGTATAATACAGATATTCACATTTCTCCTTGATTCAAAAGCAGTTTGATGAAGGATACTTGTGTTTTAATGTGTTGATTAGATACTTTTGGCAGACACAGCCAGCCGTAGCAGGTGCCAAGTTGACTGCTATTCAGGATGTCTGGCTTGGCCTCCCTTCAAACATTGACGCTGCTTGTGAAATTCCTGAAGATGATATTATTTACTTTTTCAAAGGTGACCCAATTTATTCTGCATTGATTCCAAATTAGAAATGAATTGAATAAAGTTAGCACAGGGCAAGATTGAAACTAGGATGACAGTTGTATCGGAATTTGTACTTAAATGCCTAATGAGTTTGATATATATGGAAGCAGAAGCAAAGACTGTTGTCGTTCATCGAAAAAATTCCAAAAATCGAAAATACAAACAATTAGACTACAACATGATTTCAATAAGGGCATCGAACAGGTGCTGGCTGATTCTAGTACACACCTGATTGTCCTCAAACAGGATTTATATTGAAACTTTTTCCTTATTTGCAGGAACAAAATTTTGGGCATACAACCGTTATGATCTTAGTCAAAATTCATCTCAACCTATTTCCCTCTTTGGGCTTCCAGCATATGTGAAGCAAATAGATGCAGTAATATTTATTCAACAGACAAAAAAAGTTATATTCTTTGTGGGGAAGACATACTGGAGGTAGGTATATTATTCACTGCTATTATTGCTGTCCAGCCTTCAGTCTCCCATTCACCAGCAAATGTTTGCAGCCACCAATGTCCTCATCCACACTCTCTCCTTTTACTATTTCTGATGAGAAAGTAGTTATTCCAGCAGCATAGATCTGAGTCATGCGTGGAGACCGTGCAGAATACTTAACATAGCAGTGTCCAAGGGAGTTTCTGGGGAATTGAAGGTTCTGATGGACAATATTTCTAGACCAGGAGCCCCATGAAATATTGCGTTTAAATTGGAGAAATCAGAGGGTTCTGCTGCATTTAGGATAATAGTTACACAGGAAAAGAGAAACGATTAAATGCTGGGTGTAACAACTAAATAACTAATAAACTCACTCACAACTTACCTATCCCACAACCACACATTACCCCAACATCTTAAGCCTCCAGACTCTGCCTACTGCCAGATCCAACAACCTCTCAAACATCACAATTGGAACCCAACATCTCACACTCCCCCAGGCAGTCATACACCCTCCCCTTAAGGTGCTGAGACCCAACCCTGCCACCAGTCTGGGCACCCTCTTTCCAATGCCCAGGTCTGATACCAGCCCATATCCTATCAGGGACTAACACTCTGCCCTCTCTCCCAAGACCTGCACCAATTCAGGACCAACACAACCCCCTCCCCATCCAGGACCAGGACACCCCTCTTCCCCTGGGAACTGGCAACAACCAGCCAAGGGACATGCGCCCCCTCCCCTCAGAACCTGACACCCGGGCCCATCTCCACTTGACCTGCCTGAAACACTCCATCATTACCTGACACTATTTCCCATTTAGTGCCATGCTCCATTACCAGCTGGTATATTACCCACCTGGCACATTACTGTTCCTGAACCCTACCCCCACACCCACCACAGATACTTACCCATTCACTGAATCTGCCACAGTGGCTGCCAGTGATCTGAAGATTTAAATCACTGTATGTAGTGCCTGCTGTGGTATGATTTCCCAGCCCTTGATTATCCTACAGCACCAGGGACATGTCAGAGTTAAAGCTCATTGCTGACTCAGATATCCATTATCACATCTGTCTGAACGGTACAAGTGCTATCAAAACTCACTATACTTGAATAAAACCAACTGCTACTCTACAAGTGTTGTGAATTTGCACAATGGCAGAATTGCTTTCTTTCTGCATTGCCATCCCCTTCAACACTCTTGCTTTTTCTATACTCACCACCAATGGAAAGGGCAAAAAGCTGATGCAAACTGGTTACTTCTGTCATTTATTTGATGTGCAGAATTTCCCCATGCCTTCAGCAACATTACCAAGGTCAAGGAATGTGCAAAAATATGGTGAGAATGAGAAGAAAATTTGTTTCTTGCCGCCAGGAAAATGTCCAGCTTTTCCCCAAGGTTTCAATGGCAAGATCGGAATCTGCCTGAGAAACGAGAACTTTCCATGTATTTGCATTTCATTCATACCCCAATTTACCACTTTGAAATGTGCCTTGCAATTGTCCCCCTCTCTCCCAAGTCTACTGTGCTGGTGATTTCACAGAGTCACCGTGCACAGCTCCTATCCATGCTGGAGCAATGATTATCTGGCTGTTGGAGCATGCAGACCAAAGAAACAAAGGGTGTGCCAAGGGCAGCTGTGAAACTGTCTGAAAACAATAACCAGGGTAAAATCAAAACATAGAAAAATCAACTTAAACAGTGGTGAGTGATTACTGGCTAAAATTGCTGAATTCAATATTGAGGATTGACCAAATTTACTCTGCCACTATAAGCCAGTGGTATACCTTTGTGAATCCATGTTTCCGATTGTGCACACATGAGCACACAGTTCCTGCTTACATATTCCACCGTCGACCTGAGGACCAGGAATCCAATAATGCTTCCAGTAATGAATCCATATATATCAGTGTCAGGGGTACATCCTTGTGAAGGGTGGAAATTCCACTGTATTGAAGTTGAGACAGGAAATATGAAACAGTGAAAAATCCCAGCAATTGTATTTTGTAATTAGTGATATTAAAAGGAAAACCGAAGATAGAGTCAGTCACCCCAGTGAGGGACTGTGCTCAAAGGCAGGAGGGATTGTACACAGTACTGCAGAACCAACTCACTGATCACTGTATTCTAAGAATGGCTATCAGGAGATGGTGAGATGAATAAAGTGAAGATAAAACTGATTCAAACTGTTATAATAACTGGAATTGTAGACCTAGTGAATGAGGCATTAAAAATTCAAGTTCTAACGCGACAGGCCATGAATGGATTCAAGTTCTAATTTGTTTTAATAGAATAGATCTATGCACAAAGCAACACGAAATTCAATGCCAAGATGATTTATCACAATTTAAATAGGTTCTAGTACTTCAATGTACTGGACCACAAGTCTTCAAATAATAGATAATGTATAATATTATGTGAGGCTGGATGAACATTTGTGCTCCTGAGATGCTGCTTGGCCTACTGTGTTCATCCAGCCTCACATTTTATTATCTTGGAATTCTCCAGCATCTGCAGTTCCCATTATCTCTAATGTATAATATTACTCACTTAATTCATAATCCGACACATTCTGATGAGTTGTACTAACTAAAGCAGTTTATTTTTTGCCGTTCAGTTACAATGAGAAAATAAAGACTATGGACTATGGCTATCCAAAACAGATGAATAGCAGCTGGCCAGGAATCAATGACAAAATAGATGCTGCCTTTCAGATTAATGGTAAGTGCCTCATAGTAGCAAAGATTTTTAAAACTCAAAATGGACAAGCGGGATTACTGTCATCAACCATTAAAATTCTGCCAGATAACAGACTTCTGTATAATTAGTGCAATAATTGGAATAATACTCTTTACAATGGCTGATGAAGCACAGAGATTATTGTAGATAGGATTATAGGGCCAATTCTGTTTTTAAAACAAATTGAATGAAGCGATATTTTTCTGTTTTTGTCCTAGGGTTGTTTTACTTCTTCAGTGGGCCACAACTGTATGAATATGACAACTGGAGAAAAGAAATTGTTCGCACATTAAATTCTAACAAATGGCTGGGATGCTGAGCATTTGAATTCTGACACACTACGTAACATGTATTTTAGGCTAAAGATCAATTCTCTGCGCCAAATAGTTATAAGGACGAGCATTCTGCCACAAAGTTTGAATGAAATAACGTAATTACTACAAGCCTTTTTAATACATCCAATTTTTTTAAACATTATAATTAATAAAATGATTAAGCAATGTTTCATTTTTTTTAAAAAAGTATTCTGAAGCATTGAAGTGAGTCCATGAGCAGTCCATTGAGTATCATTCTTTGACAGACCACCACAATATGATTAGATTCTAATGTATACAATACAACAAAGGAAGCATTGGAGAATGTTCATTATTGGGTTTTTATGAAGGTGTCAGTTATGCATCTGTAAGCTTTGTCCTACATTACATTTTTCAGATTATTGCCTCCTTCTGTTAAACAAATAACTTTTAATGTCAGTTCTATGATTTGGAATTTAATTGCACCCGGAAATGGGTAGAGAAGGATGTGGAATGGCTCATTCCTGTTACTATCACTATATGGAGCACATGATGTCAGTGCTGCATACTAATTATAATAATTTTTACAATCTTCTGTACCTGATTGGCTGCTGCCAATGGCGTGAGTTGGTAATTACAGGTAGCACTTGAATAACACAATAGTTACCTTCCTGAAAATTGAAACCATCTTATTTGAAACACATTCCCACTGAAACCCATATAAATGTTAGGGCTATGTTTGCAGAATGTTGAACAAGGAAGGAATACAGGCACAAAGTCAATGTGAAACACCAAAATGGACCTGAAATTCAGTAGAAGTAGCATATTTTAATGTTTGTTGCCTTGTTTACAAGCTCGTTTCCCTGGAGGTGGAGGGTTGTGGTTCCTCACCTACTACACTGGGAGGTGCAGGTTGAGGATTTATCCTGCTGTTGCTCCACACAGGGAAGGTGGTATGGCCTAGGGCTCAGTTTTTAAAACAACCTATCCAGCCTTAGTTAACGTAAGCAACAGGCGAAGTGAGCTGAACGAACAGGAGCCTGCCCAGGAATACAGTGTTTTGGCACACATTTATTCCTTGGTGCTGTCGTATTGGAATGATGGATTGTAATTAGAAACCCCCATATTATGGTGAGACCATTTCAACTGAAGCCTGTCTGTATGAGTGAATCAGCTTCATTGAAATTTTTGCACTGTTGCTACAGGAAGGTCAATGACTGTCTATGCTCCACAAAGATGTAAGTGCTACTCTCTCCTCCCTGCTACCTCACACTCCAGCTCTGCCATTACACTCAGTTCCCTCCAGCAGCCATGGTCTCCCACTCTCAATTCTGCCCACAGCACCTTCCCTCAATATCTCTCATTTACCCCCAGACCCGCAAACCATTAACCATTCCTCCCTCCTTACTGCACACTCCACAGGACATCTCATTACCTTTCCCAGCTGAAGGTGGAACTGCACCCAGCTCCAACTAACCACAGGGAGCCTAGATCTGACTCAGGGGGACTGCGCTCACATTTCCTGACATTTGCTTGGTTGAAACACATGCAGTATGTTTGCTGAGTAAGCTGCTACCACGTGGTGTAGAGGTCAGACTGAAATACAGTGCCATACGTTAGTATCCAGTCCCTAGACCGATCACTGTGGCCCCATGGGAAGGTGTTGATAATGGGAATGTGGCTGGATTGGTAATCCAGGCTGAAGATAATGCTCTGGGTGGGGGGGGTGGGGTAAGGGTCCAAGACCCATTGAGATTGTAGGGACATGGGTTCAAACCCCATTGTTGATGGTGAAACCTGAATTCAATAAAATCTAGAATTTAAAATAAGGGCAGTGTGGTGGCACAGCGGTTAGCACTGGGGACTGGGGTTCAGTTCCAGTCTTGGGCAACTGTTTGTGTGGAGTTTGCACATTTTCCTCATGTCTGCAGGGTTACAGGGATCGGATACAGGGGTGAGTTTGGGTGAGATGCTCTTTGGAGGGTTGGTATGGACTCAATGGTCCGAATGGCCTGCTTCCATACTGTATGGTTTCTATAACTCTAAGAAAACCATCGTGGATTGCTGTTAAGACCCCATCCGTTTCAATCATGTCCTTTAGGGGAGAGAAATCTGGCACCCACACTAGTTCTGGCCTACATGTGACTCTAGATCCCAGCAAAGTGGTTAACTCTTAACTGCCCTCTGAAATGGCCTGGTAGGCCTCGCTCAGTTCAGGACTAATTATGGATGAGTAACAAAAACAAGGCTTAAAGATGATGTTCACATAAACTGCAGGAGCAGAATCAAATGATGAGCTGCCTGGCTCTCTGCCTGCACTGAAAGGTGAAGTAAGTCAGAACTAGTGAGAAGTTATAAGTTCTGAATGAAGCAGGAATGCTGAAAAGGCCACGTATGAGCATCGAAGGAAACACAAAGTGAGTGAGCTGTAAAAAGCAAGGTACCAAGCCCGAGACTAACTCTGCACAGATGTGCCTGCACTCAAAGCAACGCTGTCTTTAGTGCCTGAGTCAAACCAAGGTCAGCAGCTTGGGACCCACTGGGAATAAACACACATTAGATTGCTAAAGGAAATAGCCACATACAAGGTTTAGCTCATGTCACTCAAATACAGGCTAAGAGGGACCAGGCAAGCAAAAAAAAAATGCTGGACTCACTGGGAAATATGTCAGTCAGCCCAAAAGTTACAGAGCACGGAGAATAATCTTTGCAGGTTGTCCCAAGGTTTTATACAGGGATGAGGAGCTTCATTTGCAAAGAAATATTGGAGAAGTGGGTTCTTTCGCCTTGGAGAAGAAAAGCTTCAGAGGAGATTTGATAGAGACAATCAAAATAAAATTTAAAATTGCAGTTTTATTGTCACACGTCCTCAGGTATGTGGTACAGGAGGACAGTGAGAACAAGACAACGTTGTTACATATGGCACTATCTTAGGTACTAAATCTTAGTTATAGAAATAGAGAAATTAAAAAATAAGTCAAACATTTCAGCACTACAAAATGCTTATCATAATAGTAGGAAAATGGAAAATTACAGTTCTTTCTTAAGCCATGGGCCTGCAGATGTTCTGAGCTGAGCATACCCCAAGAGGGCTTGCTCTCCCCTCGCTGGGCTAAGACCCACCCGGATCACACCAGGTTTCACCGCTGCTCTCAAGGCTTCAGCCCTGACCACTGCCAGCTGCTGCCTGCTGCAACGCCCACCCTTCACCAATGGGGACTAATCACGGACTCACTGCTGCCACCGTCTGGGCTCATGCTGGGTCCCAGCTGCTGCCTCACAGCCTCCAAACGGTAAGGATTACTAAAAACTAAAACTAAAAACTGAGAACAAAAAAAAGGAAGTACTGGGGAAATGATCACAAGCTTGGACAAAGACATGTGCTTTAAATAACACCATACCTGATGAAAAAGGAGCAGAGAGCTGAGAAGAATAAGTAGGAGAATTCAAAAGCTCAGGCTTTGATAACTGAGTTCACAGCAAATAATGATAGAATTAATAAAATCAAAGCTGTAACGAGATCAGATTTGGAGGACGCTGCTATCTCAGACAATTCTAGGTTTGAAGCAGGTTATAGAAATCTCAGGAATCCAAAATCTGACGAGTGTACACCAAATGACGTCATCAAAACGGACTGCTGATTTGTGGTCATCCAGTAAATAATTTCACTGGCAAAGAATTGAGCAGAAAATTGTACATGTTTAAAGTCTTCAACCAATACCTGGATATTTTAAAAACTTGTACTGAATAACAAAAGAGCAAGAGAGAGTAAGACCATTGAATGAATCCAATTGATGCTCACCATTATTAGTCATCATTAGGTCTTTCCTTTAGTAGCTTACCCTCAGATTGGACTGGGAACATTGAGAAATCTCCAGGCATCTTTAATAGGATGATGAGCTCGTTAATTGGCTGCCTCTGGGAATATTGGTTGAGTAGATTTTGGAGATAGCAAGTTTACAGCGCCAATTTGATGACGATATTGTGATCTGGAAATCTGGATGAGAAAAGCCACATTGACTCACTTTGAAAATTATTGTCATATGCTCTTTGAGTGGCTGATGCTACCACACTAGTAGGTGATGCTACCACACTAGTAGGTGGCGGCCTCGTATTCCATCAATCCCATTCCGATGGGAATGTTGTTTTCCCTTGTATGGACAACTCTGTGAAGTCCTATACATTCCAGTTCAAAAAAAAGGGATATAAAAAGTGTTGGCAATGGTGCCCATGTCAGGGCAGAGGGAACAAGTAATCTTTTTGGTTTGTGACATTTTATCACCACAATCCTGAGGAGAGGCCATCAATGTGAAATATTTACTCCATTTATCTCTCCCACAATGCTGCCTAACCTGCAGAAGTGTTTTCAGAATTTCCTGTTGTGATTTCGGATTTCACAGCAACCAAGACAACATAAGAACATCAGTAATGGGAGCAGGAGCAGGTCATTTAGTTCCTCAATACTGGTCTTCCACTCTGTCAAACCATGGCTGATCTGAGTTTGCTTCAACTCCACTTTCTTGTCAGCCATCCACAAACCTTGTCTCCCCATTAATCAAAAGTCTTTCTCTCACACATTTCTGTATATTTAATGATCCAGACCCCCATTGCTTGTAAGGGTGGGGTTTGGGGAAGATTCCAAACACCCATGACAATCTCATGACAATCAAAAGGAAACTGGGAGACCCCTGATTTTGTAACAGTTTCCCCAGTTCATGATGCCACTTTTAGGGAAACTTCTGACATCACTTATCTTGTCCAGCTCCTCCAGTATCTTATATGATTCAATAAAAACACCTTTCGTTCTTCTCAAATCTGGTGAGAATAAGTCAAGCTTGCTCAACCTGTCCTTATATCAAAATCCTCATCCAGAAATCAGCCTAATGCACCTCCTCTGAACTACCCCCAAAGCAAGTTTGTCTTTCTTTAAGTGATAATGGGAACTGCAGATGCTGGAGAATCCAAGATAATAAAATGTGAGGCTGGATGAACACAGCAGGCCCAGCAGCATCTCAGGAGCACAAAAGCTGACGTTTCGGGCCTAGACCCTTCATCAGAGAGGGGGATGGGGTGAGGGTTCTGGAATAAATAGGGAGAGAGGGGGAGGCGGACCGAAGATGGAGAGAAAAGAAGCTAGGTGGAGAGGAGAGTATAGGTGGGGAGGTAGGGAGGGGATAGGTCAGTCCAGGGAAGACGGACAGGTCAAGGAGGTGGGATGCGGTGGTAGGTAGGAAATGGAGGTGCAGCTTGTGGTGGGAGGAAGGGATGGGTGAGAGGAAGAATAGGTTAGGGAGGCAGAGACAGGCTGGACTGGTTTTGGGACTGCATTGCTGTAAAGTGCTCACATTTTTAGGATCCAGGCAAAAGCTTTTACCTGCCAGTGCATGCCAGGCACCTTTAGTTGTAAATTTTACTGGTTCAGCTTCGGGTTTACCCAGCAAGCTTTGCTGAACGGTTACACTAGGTTTTGGCTGCAGTCAGCAATGATTCCTTCAATGATGACGGTGGTGTCTGGGACATTGCCTGAAAGACCTGCTTCTATAAAGATGACAGTGTCTGGATGTTGCTTGCAGCGTCTATGGGAAAGCTTGTCCAATGTTGTCAGAAGCCCCATAGAAATTTGCAGGGTTGATAGGACGGAGTTAGGCGTGATCATTCCTAGAGCCTGTTGGACCTTCCATTTCACTCCTCTCTTTAGAGTTTGTAGCAGTTTGACAAGTTGCATGACTTTTTGGGCCCTTTCACAGGGCAGTAAAGAGCCAATCCCATTAATGAAGCTCTCAAGTCACATTGTAGGCCAGATCAGATAAGAGCTTTCAGGTTTATTTCCCTAAAGAAGATTAAAGGTAAAGTCACGCTAGCCTACTGAATTGTAGCTAGAGTTCTCTCATTAGAAAGAGATGATTGGTGGTGGTTTAGCCTGAGGGCCACCGTGCCTCATGTGAGGATAGACAAGAGTCCTTCATGGTAACCTCAACTGGTGCAGGAATTGAATCTGTGCTGTTGGCATCATAAACCATTCACCTGGCCAACTGAGCTAGGCAGTTGCTAAACATAAAGACTACAAGCACATCAGCTTCATCCTTGCCTTTCACACTGTGGTTCTGGGAGATCTCCCCCCGGTTAATTGTTTCATTGTCAATGACCAGATACACAGCAGTTCTGGCTCAGTTACCTGGGGAAGGATACACCTGCCATAGACAGGGTGCAGCAGAATAGATTCCTGGAATGATGGGTTGTTGTACGAGGAAAGAATGATTGTGGAGGTGTTGGTGTTAGACTGAGGTGGTTGAGGTCAGAAATTACACAGCATCAGGATATACTCCAACAGGTTTATTTGAAAACATAACTTTTCAGAGTGCTGCTCCTTCATCAGGTGAAGACAGAGAAAGATCGAGCAAGTTGGTTCTTTATTCCTTTGAGTTTAGAAAAATTAGAGCAACATCATAAAAATCCAAACACTGTAAGGAATAGACAGAGTAGATGCAGAAAGGATGTTTCTCTGGCTGTGGAGTCTTGCACCAGGGGACACTGTCACACAATAAAGACAAGCCCCACTCAGCATTAAGGTGAGGGGGAAACTTTTCACTCAGAGCGTGGTGAATCTTTAAGATTTTCTACCCCAGAAAGCTGTGGGTGGTCAGGTTTTAGAGTAAGTTCAAAACCGAGCTTACCTGTTCTTCCTCTCACCCATCCCCTCCTCCCACCTCAAGCCGCACCTCCATTTCCTACCTACTAATCTCATCCCGCCCACTTGAACTGTGCGTCCTCCCCGGACTGACCTATCCCCTCCCCACATACACTCACTTCTCCACCTATCTTCTCCTCTATCCATCTTCGGTCCACCTCCCCCCTCTCCCTATTTATTTCAGAACCCTCTCCCCATCCCCCTCTCTGATGAAGGGTCTAGGCCCGAAACATCAGCTTTTGTGCTCCTGAGATGCTGTTTGGCCTGCTGTGTTCATCCAGCTCCACCTCCATGGGATGAGGAAGGAGTTAGCTAAGGTAGAATGGGAGCAAAAGCTTTATGGTGGGTCAATTGAGGAACAGTGGAGGACCTTCAAAACAATTTTTCACAGTGCTCAGTAGAAGTATATTCCAGTGATAAGGAAGAACTGTAGGAAAAGAGAGAGCCAGCCATGGGTGTCTAAGGAAATAAAGGAAAGTATCAGATTGAAAAAAAACACATACAAAAAAGCAAAGAGTAATGGGCAAGTAGTAGACTGGGAAATCTTTAAAGGCCAACAGAAAGCCACAAAAAAAAGTTATAAAGAAAAGTGAGATAGATTACGAGAGTAAACAAGCTCAGAATATAAAAACAGACAGCAAAAGTTTCTACAAATATGTAAATCGTAAAAGAGTGGCGAAGGTAAACATTGGTCCTTTAGAGGATGAGAAGGCCAATTTAATGACTGGGAATGAGGAAATCGCCGTGACAGCTCCACACTTTGTTATCTCAGATTCTCCAGCATCTGCAGTTCCCATTATCTCTGAGACATTAAACAGTTCTTTTGTGTTGGTCTTCACAGTGGAAGACACAAATAACACGCTGAAAACTAATGGCAAGAAGGTTATAGCAGGTGAAAACCTAGAAACTATTATTATCACCAAGGAGGCCGTGCTGGGCAAGCTAATGCGGCTAAAGGTAGACAAGTCTCCTGGCCCTGATTAAATGCAACCCAGGGTACTAAAAGAGGTGATGGGAGAAATAACAAATGCACCAGTAATTACTTACCAAAATTCACTGGATTCTGGGGTGGTTCCCACAGATTGGAAAACAGCCCATGTGACACCACTGTTTAAAAAAGGAAGTAGACAGAAAGCAGGTAACCATAGGCCAGGTAGCTTAACTTCGGTAGTGGGAAAAATGCTTGAATCTATCATTAAGGAAGAAATAGTAAGACAACTGGATATAAATTGTCTCATTGGGAACACCCAGCATGGGTTAATGAAGGGTCGGTCATGTTTAACTAATTTGGTGGAATTCTTTGAGGACATTACTTGCACAGTGGACAGTGGGGAACCTGTGGATGTGGTGTATCAAGATTTCCAGAAGACATTTGACAAGGTGCCACACCAAAGGCTGCTACATAGGATAAAGTTGCACGATATTGCAGGTAATGTATTGACATGGATAGAGGATTGGTTGACCAGTAGAAAGCAAAGATTAGGGGTAAATGGGTGTTTTTCTGGTTGGCGGTCAGTGGCTAATGGTGTGCCTCAGGGATCAGTGTTGGGACAACAATTGTTTACGATTTATATAAATGATTTGGAGTTGGGAACTAAGCGTGGTGTGTCAAAATTTGCAGATGACATTAAGGTGAGTGGTAGAGTAAAGTCTGCAGAGGGATATAGATAGTCTAAGTGAGTGGGCAAAGATCTGGCAGATGGAGTACAATGTTGATAAAGATAATCCATTTTGGTAGAAATAACAGCAAAATGGACTATGTTTTAAATGGTAAAAAAATTGCAGAACGCTGCTGTGCAGAGAGACTTGGGTGTCTTTGTGCATGAATCACTAAAATTAGGATTGCAGGTACAACAGGTAATTAAAAAGGCAAATTGAATTTTGTCTGCCATTGCTAGAGGGATGGAGTTTAAAAACAGGGAGGCTATGCTGCAGCTGTATAGGGTCCTGGTGAGGCCACACCTGGAGTACTGTGTTCAGTTTTGGTCTCCTTACTTGAGAAGAGATGTACTAGCACTGGAGAGGGTGCAGAGGAGATTCACTCAGTTGATTCCAGAGTTGAGAGGGTTGGATTATGAGAAGATACTGAGTAGACTGGGATTATACTCATTGGAATTCAGAAGAATGAGGGGAGATCTTACAGAAACATAGAAGATTATGAAGGGAATAGATAAGGTGGAGGCAGGGAGGTTATTTTCGCTAGCAGGTGAAACTGGGACTAGAAGACATCACCTCAAAATAAAGGGAAGCAGATGTAGGACTGAGGTCAGGAGGACATTCTTCACCCAAAGGTTTGTGAATCTGTGGAATTCCCTGCCCAGTGAAGCGGTTGAAGCTACCTCGCTGAATGTTTTTAAGGCAAGGCTAGATAAATTTTTAAACAGTAAGGGAATCAAGGGTTATGTTAGTGGGCGGGTAACTGGAGCTGAGTCTCAAAAAGATCAGCCATGATCTTATTAAATGGCGGGGCAGGATCCAGGGGCCAGATGGCCTACTCTTGCTCCTAGTTCTTATGTTCTCGTGTTCTTTGTTCTTACATGTGACTTCTGCCTTTGTCATCGCCAGTCCAACAGCAGCACCTCCACTTCAGGATCGTCTTATCAAGCCCAATATACTGTCTACCATCTGTTGAAATAAGTAATAGGAATGTGGTGTGGTATCACCTACACAGGCTGCTCACCACAATGACTCGCACACCAGGATTGAATTATGTTCCTTTGACTCACATTGGGCAGAATCAATCCTTGCTTGCACAATATTCAATGTTGGACATGATTCTGCTACTGGACAAACTTGCCAAGTAATCCTTACTGAGGATTACACTGCTACCAATTTAAGATTAGCATTTGGGCTCACAGTGTACAAAGAACAAGGAACACAAAACAGTACAACATAGAAACAGGCCCTTCAGCTCACCAAGCCTGTGCCAAGACATGTTACCTTTCTAAGCTAAAAAACTCTTTGCCTCAATGCAATCCATATCCCTCTGTTCTCTGACTATTCATGCATCTCTCAAGAATATAATCCCTACAGTGTGGAAGCAGGCCCTTTGGCCCAACAAGTCCACACTGAACCTCAGAGGATCCCACCCAGACCTATCCCCTTGTAACCCAGCTAATCTACGCATCCCTGAACACTACAGGCAATTTAGCACGGCCAATCCACCTAACCTGCAAACCTTTGGACTGTGGGAGGAAAGTGGAGCACTCAGAGGAAACCCACACTGACACAGGGAGAATGTGCAAACTCCATGCAGTCACCTGAAGGTGGAATTGAGCCCAGGTTCCTCACCACTGAGCCACTGTGCCTGTGAAATGTTGCTATTGTATTTGCTTTGATTACCTCGTCTGGCAGTGCATCCCAGGCACCTACCACCCTCTGTGTAAAAAATCTTGCCCTCACATCTCCTTTAAACTTGCCTCTTTTACCTTGAACTATGTCTCCCAGTAACTGATATTTATACCCTGGGAAAAAGACTTGACTACCCATTCTACCCATGCCTCTCATAATTTTGTAAACTTCTATCAGATCGCCCCTTAGCATCTGATGTTCAAGTGAAAACTGAGTTTGTTCAATCTCCCTTCATAGTTAATATCTTTCAGACCAGGCAGCATCCCGGTAAACTGTTTCTGTACCCCCTCCCAAGCTTCCACATCCTTCTGGGTAATGTAGTGACTAGAATGTGATAAGTTAAGCTAACTTGTGTGTGCAGGAAGCTATGATTACTTATACACAGGGCCGTGTCCCTTGTAGGCATCAGGAATTATACACTCATTACCCCTTTGTCAGTCAGGAAAGAGCTGTGATACAGCCAATGTGTTCATCCCCATGGTAATACCCTCACCAAATAGTATCTAATTAACTGGGTTGAATTTTATCAGTTAACTAGAATTGACAGTTTAACACTTCCTGCTGACTCTGTGTCAACCATGGTTCAACCAAACAGCTTCTTATTCTGTATAAAACTGTTTCCTTTCCAAGTTTTGCTCTCTTATATTTCAGTTCTGATGAGTAAAAGGCAAAAAACTTCTGGCTTATGATTTTTTTGCAATCTTTAAGTTCTATACTATCAAGCAATTCTTTACAATATGTTTAGATGGGTCAGAAAGCTTAAAAAGTGTGAATGAGTGGTGGGCTTGGTAAATGAGTTAATATATCCTTTGATACAGAGAAACAATACAGACAGTGCCTATGCAGTTGGAGCCTACAGACTTTAAAAAGTGGTTTGTTATGTTTTTAGAAGTATAGATCACAACTGCAGAGTGCACAAAGGGAGCAAAATTGAACTGCCACGCCCTATTTTTTAAATGCTGGTTTTAAGAATGGAGTTGTGTTATTGATGAGCAACAAAGAGATCAGTCTGAGCACAGGGGTTTGTCTGGGCACACAGTGACTGCTGGTAGATGATGAGGACAATAATGAAACAACAGAGTGGATGCCAACACTGCCATTTTTGGACTCCCTGTTCCAGTTTAAAGCTGTATGTATGTTAAAAAGAAAGAAACAACTTCATCTTATTTCGTCTTGACAGAAACAAATAAATGGAATGAGCATAAGTGCTTGTTTGGATTACAATATTGCTGAGTGTATGTGATGGCACGTCCATTGCCTTTATTGCAATTACCATTACTCACCATTCCTAAGGAATTCTGCTCCTTCACATGCAGCCAGCCATTCAAGTTGAAGAATATTCAAACCAGCAATAATCATGATTCTTTCATTTGCAATGGCCCTATGGGACACCAATGTCAAGTCAAATATAAAAGCAGCGATGTGCTTCTGAGGCTTTATAAAGCTCTAGTTAGGCCCCATTTAGAATACTGTGTCCAATTTTGGGCCCCACACCTCAGGAAGGACATACTAGCCCTGGAGCGAGTCCAGCGGAGATTCACACGGATGGTCCCTGGAATGGTAGGCTTAACGTATGATGAACGGCTGAGGATCCTGGGATTGTACTCATTAGAGTTTAGAAGGTTGAGGGGAGATCTAATAGAAACTTACAAGATAATGTATGGTTTAGAAGGGGTGGACACTAGGAAGTTGTTTCCGTTAGGTGGGGAGACTAGGACCCGTGGGCACCGCCTTAAAATTAGAGGGGGTAAATTTAAAACTTAAATGAGACAACATTTCTTCAGCCAGAGAGTGGCGGGCTTGTGGAATTCATTGCCTCGGAGTGCAGTGGAGGCCAGGACGTTGATTGCCTTCAAGTCAGAGATCGACAAATTCTTGATCCCAAAAGGAATCAAGGGCTACGGGGAGAGTGCAGGGAAGTGGTGTTGAAATGCCCATCAGCCATGATTTAAATGGCAGAATGGACTTGATGGGCCAAATGGCCTTACTTCCACTCCTATGTCTTATGGTCAAAGGCTAGCAAATCGGCCACAAGACATTTTCACCCTCTGAATCCCACAGTTACCTTGACTATACATCCTCACATTCTGCTTCCTGTGAAGATCCTATGCCATTTCCCAGTTCCTCCATCTCCATTTCATCTGCACTGATGATGCCAACTTTGACGATGAAGCCTCCGAAATGTTAGACCTTCTTTCTCACCAAAGGACTCTCCAGCTCCGTTGTTGACTGGACCCTTAGCCATGTCTGACCCACCTCCCGCACTTCCGTCCTTACCCCGTCTGTTCCCGGCCACAACAGTGATAGGGTCCCTCTTGTATTCTCCCACTGTCCTGAGGGCCATTAGCAGCTCACCTCCAGCCAGATGCCACCACATGTTCCCCTCCCCTCCCTTGTCAGCCTACCTCATGGACTGCTGCCTCTGGGATACTCTAGCTCACTCATCCTTCACCCCCAACACCCCCTCAACACTTCCACGGTACCTTCCCCTGTAACCGCCAAAGTTATAACATCTACCCATTTACCTCCTCTCCCCTCAGTATCCAAGGGCCCAAACATACCTTCTGGGTGAAGCAACACTTCACCTGCACTTCCCACAATCTAGACTACTACATTCGCTGCTCACAATGTGGTCTCCTCTACATTGGAGAAATGAAGCATAGACTTGGAGACCGCTTCACAGAACATCTACGTTCTACTCGCCTAAAAGACCCTGATCTTCCAGCTGCCTGCCTGTTTAACACACCACCCTGTTCCCCGACCAACATCTTCGTCTCTGGCTTGCTGTATTGTTCCAGCAAAGCTCAGTGCAAGCTGGAGGGACAACGCTTCATTTTCCATTTGGAGTTCCTGCAGCCCTCTGGGCTCAGGATTGAGTTCAACAGCTTTAGGGCTTGAGCTCTTCTATGTCCTTATGCCAACTTCCAGGCACCATGCCCTGTTGTCACATAGTCTGTCATTACTACCTATTATTAGCCACTAACAGTCCCTATTAACAGCTGTTCACCCTAATAGCCAAATCGTTATCAATTCCTTTATCTGTTCGACTGCTCTTCTCTTTCTTTGAGCCCTATCCCCATCTATCATTTATTCCTTACCCCTCCCCCGACCCTAACCTTCTGCGTATATACCAACATTTTCCTAACCACTATCAGTTCTGAGGAAGGGTCACTGGACCTGAAATGTTAACTGTGATTTCTCTCCATAGATGCTACCAGAGCTGCTGAGCTTTTCCAGCAATTTCTGTTTTTGATATTCCCCCATGTCATTGCTGAAGGCAGTAAACGGGAATCTGTATGTCCATGTACAGCTGAGAAACAATAGCTGAGACCACTGTGGTAAAAAAACACAAGATGATGCATTTCCCACTATGACATAATGCAATTAAAAATGGTTATCGTTGCGCATTCCCTTAGCATTTGTCTTATATGTACCTTTGCCTGTCCTCATGCCCCTATGTTTCCTTCCCAGTGGCTTAACTGTGAAAAGTTGCAGATTTTACCCGGGTTATACAGCTTCTGATTGAGCAGTTGGCCCAGATGGTCCGATTTTGGGCTGTGCTGCCTTGACCTGGATTATAGTTTTCTCAGTTTGTTCGTTGAACAATGTGTGCAGCCAATCCAGTTGTATAGGAGAGCCGGTGGCATGCAGCAATCATTTCAAAGAGGAGATTGCTCAAAATTTAATATCACGCCTTTAATGCAGGACTAGAGCTCACACATTATTCAGCAATTTAACCTCCAAACTTGAAACCAGGTTAGAGTGATGATTGGAATAATGAAGTTGTGTTTTAACTATCTACTGACCTGGATTAAGAGAAAATAAATGCAGAAGGCCCCTCTCAAAACCAGGTGGCAGAATGGTGCTGTAAAGGAGGCTGTTCAGAACATTTTGCCCAATGCTGGCTCCTTAAATGGGCAATATTGCGTTATTTATGACTAATAAAAGATATCAGCTAAGTATGCACGAGCGTCTCATGAGTAGTGACCACAGTGTTTACGATCCAATTAAGAAGTCAGTCATTCTGTAGACTGATTAGAAAAGCAAGTCAGATTCAAGCATACCCTGTGATTGGGAGGAATGACATGCTGGAGAAGGAAATTGCCACACAGTGCAACAATAGAATGTTTTTAAAGGAATTGCATGGGTAGCTATTTACTTGATTACAAACAAGGAAGAATCTACTCATACTTTTAGGATACCGTGGACAAATCAAGAAGTTTTAAGATGAAAAATAATTCAAAAACTAAAGAAGAATATGAGAACATTAGAAAGGAAATTCAAAATAAAATGAGCAAACTTAAAAGGCTCTAGGAGGAAAATAATTTTAAAAACATGAGATAGTGCAGGTATTTGAACGCTGAACATACTGAAGATACAATTTTATTTTAGAAAGAAAATTGTTAAGAGCAATTTGAGATTTAGACTGGACAGTATCCTAAGTTTGCAAATAATTATAACGGAGACAAAAGACAACACCTTCTGGTCAGGAATCATTTTAACACCCCCTCCCAATCCCTGGGTGACATGTCCTCCAGTGTAACAATGATGACACCTGGAAACTGGAGGAACAGCACCTCGTATTCCGTCTGGGTACCCTACAACCCAATGGTCTCAATGTGCACTTTACTAGCTTCAAAATCTCCCCACCACTGACCTTATCCCATGACCAACCCTCCTGCTCATCCTGCCTCCTTCACCTGTCTATTTTCTCTCCCACCTCTCCGCTCCTCCCACTTCACTGACCAAACCCCACCACTCCCTACCTGCACTCACCTCTCACTATCCCACCTACCTTCCCCAGTCCCAGCCCTCCTCTCTCTATTTATCTGTGAGCTCCCTTCTCTCTCCCCCATTTCTGAAAAAGGGTCGCCACCTGAAACGTCAACTTTCCTGCTCCTCTGATGCTGCCTGGCCTGCTGTGTACCTCCAGATCCATACTGTGTTATCTCTGACTCCAGCATCAGCAGTTTTTACCATCTCTGAATTTTTCCAATGCTTGACAATGGATTCATGGTCATCATTAGACTCTTAATTTCACTTTTTAAAAATTAAGTTCAAATTCAAACCCAGACGTCTTGAGAAGACAATGGCCTGGTGGCTAGATTATTAATCCAAGATGCTCAGCTAATGCTTGGGAGACCTGGGTTCAAACCTCCATGTGAGCAGAATAAGAAAAGAAAGTCAAGAACAGCAGAGAAAGAGGCAACTCAGTCCATGTGTCTGCCTGATTTTTCAAGGAGGTATCCATTAGGTTCAATGCGCTTGCTCTTTCCCTATCACCATGTAAACTTTCCTGCCTTTATCTAATGTATCAAATTCCCTTTGGAAAGTTATCAAATCTACTTTGCCCACCCTTTCAAGCCATGTATGGCAAATCATAGCTTGTGTCAAAAACCTGATCTGTTCTTCCACCTCATGTCCTTTTGTCAATTCCCCCTCTCGACATTTGGTGACTGGCCTCTCTTCCTGTGGAACGTGTTTCTCCCTATTTTCTCTTTCAAAGTCTTTCAAGAAATGTTAATGGAAGGCATCAGCCTCTTACCTTCCATTGCTCTTTCTTCTCATCTGGAAATATTCAGAATAATTTTAGTCTAGATCTTGATGTCCCTTATTGCTGACAGCATAAACTGTCAATAATGACACAGATATTTTTTGGAGGAATCACAATACCATGTCTGTGTGCTTGTTATGACAAGCAGAGAATAGCTCTGGCTAGCAAGCAGGGGGTTGCCTGTTACCCTTGTTCCTTGTGCTCCATCAGCGACGCTGTCTTACAATGCATTTCACTGACACCTTAGACAGTTCAATGCAGGGGATATATTTTTCTGTAAAGGAAAAAACTGATCTCATAGAACATAGAACATTACAGCACAGTACAGGCCCTTCGGCCCTCGATGTTGTGCCAACCTGTCATACCGATCTGAAGTCCAACTAACCTACACTATTCCATGTACGTCCATATGCTCATCCAATGACGACTTAAATATACTAAAGTTGGCGAATCTATTGCCATTGCAGGCAAAGCATTCCATTCCCTTACTACTCTCTGAGTAAAGAAACTACCTCTGACATCTGTCCTATATCTTTCACCCCTCAATTTAAAGCTATGCCCCCTCGTGCTCGCCATCGCCATCCTAGGAAAAAGGCTCTCCCTATCCACCCTATCTAGCCCTCTGATTATCTTATATGTTTCTATTAAGTCACCTCTCAACCTTCTTCTCTCTCACGAAAACGGCCTCAAGTCCCTCAGCCTTTCCTCGTAAGACCTTCCCTCCATACCAGGCAACATCCTAGTAAATCTCCTCTGCACCCTTTCCAAAGCTTCCACATCCTTTTTATAATGCGGTGACCAGAACTGTACGCAATACTCCAAGTGCAGCCGCACCAGAGTTTTGTACAGCTGCAGCATAACCTGCTGAGGTCGAACCTTTTCATAAAAGGCTAGGTAAGAATCTATAAATACCTTTATGCAATCCTCCTGAAGCTTCTGTGCTGCCTGAGCTTTGAATCTAAAATTGCAGTGAGAATTCAAATACTAGAGAGATTGAGATCTGAAAGCTCATTGAGGCCAGTTTGGTGTCAGGATCTCCTTAGGAGTTAAATTGAACAGAGATCTGGGACTGCACTGGATAAAGGGGATTGTTGTCTAATTTCAAGGCTTCACAAATTCTGGTGGTAAAGCTGTTGGTGCTCTGCCTCCTTGTTCAAAATTGCCAAATTAAGGAATCATTTTTTGATCCACTCAGATGGATTGTCAGTTGTTAAGTTTGTTGTGACTATTTCACTTTTATAGGTATAGGTCACAAACTTATTTGTGCAACATCTTACCTGGGCACTGCCAAGTTTTTGGATGTCATTTAAATTTGTCAATGGTTATGGAAGTTCTCAAACATTGTGTAATTCAGTGAGGGAGGTATCTCTGACACAGAAACTGTTTCCACATGACGTTTTGACCAGTCATTATTGCATTGCCTTTGCCATTATAGCCATTTATTTATAGATTGGGTGGTGCCAGGTACCTAGAAAGGTGTACAAATTCCCTCGTATATTTCCATTCATGGAGATTGAAAATTCTGCCATGCCACAACATTCCTGTCATTATGACCCTTAGATTTGCACTCACCATTAGAGTGAAACTGCAATTTGTTTTACCAAGGCAGTTTCTTCTTTGTTTGCCAAGATATTTAAAATATGGAACATGGTTAGATTTTTACAATTTGAGCTCTCTCTTAATAGTTTTCTTAACATCTCTGACGAGCTCAATTGTTCCAAAGAAATTATATACATTTTATATTCAGTCAGATTCACATTTAACCAGGCAGAGGATATTTCCTAAGTGAAATCTGAAAGGACTGCAGAAAGCTCAGCATCTGTGAAGAAAAATCAAAGTTAACTTTTCAGGTCCAGTGACCCTTCCTCAGAACCCAAAGAAGATATTTCCTATTTCTCAGAAGAGTACCTAACCTCTCCCAAAGGTATATAGTGACCATTTCAAAAAGGGCCCTTACCTCTTCAAAAAGGTTCTCTACATCTTCAAAGAACTGAAACAAGAGTAGACCTACTCCTACCTCGATGAAAGTGCGGTAGTCATGGAAGCAGAGCCATTAGTGACATTTAAGCTGTGTCCAATTTTGGGCCCCACACCTCAGGAAGGACATACTAGCACTGGAGCATGTCCAGCGGAGATTCACACGGATGATCCCTGGAATGGTAGGTTTAGCGTATGATAAACGGTTAAGGATCCTGGGATTGTACTCAGAGTTTAGAAGGTTGAGGGGAGACCTAATAGAAACTTACAAGATAATGTATGGTTTAGAAGGGGTGGACGCTGGGAAGTTGTTTCCATTAGGCGGGGAGACTAGGACCCGTGGGCACAGCCTTAAAATTAGAGGGGGTAAATTTAAAACTGAAATGAGACGACATTTCTTCAGTCAGAGAGTGGCGGGCTTGTGGAATTCATTGCCACAGAGTGCAGTGGAGGCCTATGACGTTGGACGCCTTCAAGGCAAAGACCGACAAATTCTTGATCTCAGAAGGAATCAAGGGCTACAAGGAGAGTGCAGGGAAGTGGAGTTGAAATGCCCATCAGCCATGATTTAAATGGCGGAGTGACCTTGATGGGCCAAATGGCCTTACTTCCACTCCTATGTCTTAAGGTCTTATGGTCTTAAGCGACTGTTGGACGTGCACATGGGCAGCAGTGAATTGAGGGGAATGTAGGTTAGGTTTAGGATTATTCCACGGCACAACATCGTGGGCCGAAGGGCCTGTACTGTGCTGTACTTTTCTATGTTCTATGTTCTAAGCCTTCATTTAAATATCCCTTTCACAACAATCCAATCTGGCTGATACAGCTGAATTTTACTTGCCCCTGTAAATCCAGTCCAGACTGGTGCCCAATCCCTGGGAAGAATGCAGGAGCAGGTTTTAGGGCGAGAACATTAGAATTCAAGATTTCACTGCCATTTTGATTAACCTCTCCCTCTGAGCAACAACTGCAGCCAAGTCTCTATTCTACTCTCAGTGATCTTCTTCAACTCTAGGACCTTGGAGAAGTCTTCCAAACAGAAAGCTGTGACGCTTCAAGGGAACGTTGCTTGTTTCTACTTTTTTTAAAACGTCACTCACGGGATGCAGGCGTTGCTGGCTGGGCCGGCATTATTTGACAATCCATAATGGCCCTTGAGAAGGTGCTGGTGAACTGCCTTATTGAGCAGCTGCAGTCCACGTGTTGCACGTTGACCCACAATGCCGTCAGGGAGAAAATTCCAGAGTTTTGACCCAATGATACTGAAGGAACAGCAATACATTTCCAAATCAGGATGGTGAGTGGATTGGAGGGCAACTTGCAGACTGTGGTGTTCCCATGTATCTGCTGCCCCATCTTTCCAGGTGGAAGTGGTTGTGGGTTTGGAAGGTGCTGTCTGAGGATCTCTGGTGAATTGCTGTAGTACATCTTGTAGGTAGTACACACTGCTGCTACTGAGTATCGGTGGTGGAGGGAGTAGATGCTTGTGATGTGGTCCCAATAAAGCGGGCTGCTTTGTGCTGAATGGTATCAAGCTTTTTGACTTTTTTTGGGGCTGCATTCATCCAGGCAAGTGGGAATATTCCATCACACTCCCAAATTGTGCCTTGTAGATGGTGGACAGACTTCGGAGAGTCAGGAGATTAGTTACTTTCCGCAGTATTCAGAGCCTCTGACTGCTCTTGTAACTATTGTGTTTATGTGGGGATTAGTCCAGTTGAGTTCATGGTCAGGATGCTGATAGTGGAGGATTCAGTGTTGGTAACGCCATTGAATTTCAAGGGGCGGTGGTTAGATTGCCTCTTATTGGTGATGGTCATAGCCTGGCATTTGTGTGGCGCAAATGTCACTTGCCATGTGTCAGCCCAAGCCTGGATATTGTCCAGATCTTGTTGCATTTGAACATGGACTACTTCAGTGTCTGAGGAGTCACGAATGATGCAAAACTTTGAGCATTCATTGAACATAACCACTTCTGATCCAATGGTGGAGGGAAGGTCATTGATGAAGCAGCTGAAGATGGTTGGGCCGAGGACGCTACCCTGAGGAACTCCTGCACAGATGTCCTGGAGCTGAGGTGACTGACTTCCAACAATTACAACCATCCTCCTAAGAGCTAGCAATGACTCCTACCAGTGGAGAGTTTGCCCCCCGATACCCATTGATTCCAGCTTTGCTGGGGCCCATTGATATCATACTCAGTCAAATGTGGCCTTGATGTGAAGGGCTGTCCTTCTCACCGCCCCTCTGGAATTTGGCTTTTTAAGTCCACGTTTGAACCAAGGCAATAATCAAGACAAGACCAAATTGTACAAACAACAGGTAGATCCAGAGTTTGAAATTTGACCAGAAAGAATGAAGAACCCAATGGGCTAACCATTTATCAAAACAGCGTGGGGCTGGAGGTACACAGCAGGTCAGGCAGCATTAGAGGAGCAGGAAAATTGATGCTTTGGGTTGGGACCCTTTCTCAGCACTGGAGAGGGGACAGGGAGCTGGGAAATAAACCGGGGGAGGAGGGGTGGGTTTGAGGGAAGGTAGCTGGGGTGGTGATAGGTGGCTGCGGGTAGGGGGTAGTGGGGATTGGTCAGTGAGGTGGGATGAGCAGACAGGTGGGGGATAAAATGGACAGGTTGTGTCAGGTCGAGGAGGTGGGGCTGAGAGGGAGGGTTGGCCTTGGGATGAGGCCGGGCGTGGGGAGATTTTAAAACCAGTCAACTATGTTAAGGCCATCGGGCTGTAGATTCCCGAGGCAGAATACGAAGTGCTGCTCCTCCAGTTTGCGGTTGGTGTCATTGTGACACTGGAGGAGGCCCAGGATGGACATGTCACCCAGGGAGTGGGAGGGGAGTTAAAATGGCTGGCGACCGGAAGGTGTTATCGATGACACCACATCGACACCACACACAAACTAGAGGAGCAACACCTCATATTCCACCTCAGGAGCCTACAGCCCAATGGCCTCACCATAGAAATCACCCATTTTGAAACCTCCCCACCCTCGGCCCCATCCCATATCCAACACTCCCTTTCACCCCTGCCTCCCTGACCTGACACTACCTGTCCATCTTCTTCCCCACCTATCCGCCCCACCCTTCCCACTAACCAATCCCTCCTAACACTATCTGCATCCACCTAACACCATCCCACCTACCTTTCCCCAGCCTCATCCCTCCATCCTCTCACCTCCTTGACCTGACACAATCTGTCCATCTTCTTTCCCACCTATGTGCCCTCCCCTTCCCTCTGACCAATCCCCACCAAACCCTGTGTTCCTCCAGCTCCACACCGTGTTAACTCTGACTCCAGCATCTGCAGTTCTTGCTATCTCCAGGAAAACAGTTTGCGTTGTGGTTGACGAAGCCATAATCGTGCTAACTTTCCTCCCAACAATATTAAGCTTGTTTTCTTTCCATGGATACTGCCTGGCCCATTGATCTCTCCAGTGTTTTTTGTTTTCAATACAGATTCCAGCATCTACAGTAATTTGCTCCTACATTGTAAGATAACATGTACCATCTAACTTCTCTTTGAATGGACAGTGGCTGAGGGAGGAATAGGACTGGTAGCTCAATGTTCCAGGGTATAGATGCTATCATAAGGATAGAAGACAAGGCAAGAGAGGAGGGGCAGTGGTATTTTTGATTAGAGAAAACATCATGGCAGTACTGGAAGAATGTATTCCTGATGGATCGTTCAGTGAAGTTATGAGGGTAGAACAGAGAAATAAGAATGCGGGGTGATCTCTTTGATGGGATTGTCTTGTAGAGCCTCCAGTAGTCAGCAGGAGATTGAGGGGCAATTGTATCAGAGATAATGGGAACTGCAGATGCTGGAGAATCCGAGATAACAAAGCGTGAAGCTGGATGAACACAGCAGGCCAAGCAGCATCTTAGGAGCACCCTAGGTGCTTTAAGATGCTGCTTGGCCTGCTGTGTTCATCCAGCTCCACACTTTGGTATTTCAGTAGATTGGCAGGCATTTATTTGGAGAGATCACAGATAGTGGCAAGAATAATAGGGTTTGTAATAGTAAAGGATTTTAACCTTCCACAAGTTCAGACGGTCATAATGTTAAGAGCTTGGATGGGGAAGAATTTAAATGTGTTTAAGAAAACTTTCTCAATCGAAATATAGATTGTCCTACTAGAGAAGGGGCAAAATCTGACCTCTTCCTAGGAAATCAGGCAGGGCAAGTGACTGAGGTGTTAATGGGGGAGAACTTGGGGACCAGTGGCCATAAATCTGAGTTTTAAAACAGTTCTGGAAAAGACTAGGACTGGATCATAAGTTAAGGTTCTAGTTTGGGCCAAGGCCAAATTCGATAATAATAAAGTTGGATGGAGGGGGAGGCTAATTGCTGGTAAAAGGACATCTGGCCAGTGGGAGGCATTCAAAAGTGAGAGAACAAGAGTTCAGGAACAGCACGTTCATGTGAATATGAAGGCTAAAGCTGGCAGGAATAGGGGTCACTCGATGGCTAGAGATATTGAGGATCTGGTCTGGAAAAAGTAAGAGGCATATGTCAGGTGTCGACAGCTGGGATCATGTGAATTCTTTGAAGAGTATGTCACCTAACCTGAAACGTTAACTCTGATTTTGGTTTTCTTCACAGAAGCTGCCAGACCTGCTGAAATTTTCCAGCAACTTCTGTTTTTGTTCCATGAGGAGTATAGCGGGTGTAGGAGTATATTTAAGAGGGAAATCTGGAGGGCAAGAAGCAGACATGAGATAATTTTGGCAGATAAGATTAAGGAGAATCTAGAGATTTTACAAGTATATTATTAAGAGCAAAATAGGAATGAGTTTGAGAATACAGCCCCTTAACAATCATTGAGGCCATTTACGCGTTGAGCCACATAAATGGGTGAGATCCAAAATGGACATTTGACATCAGTACTTACTGTGGAGAAGAACATGGAAGCTAATAAATTTGGGGAAATACACATGATGTCTTGAAAAGTATATTTCAGAAGAGGAAGTGCTGGAGATCTTAAAACTCATAAAAGTAGATAAATCTCCAGGACTGATTAAATGTATCCCAGGACTTTGTAGGGAGGTAGGAAAGGAACTGTGGGGCCCTGGCAAAGATATTGTTTCATTGAGTGCCAAGGGTGAGGTGCCATAAGACCGGAAAATGGCTAATGTTGTACCATTATTTCAGAAACGTTGTAAGGAAAAGCCAGGGAACTACTGGCCAAGGGGGTCTGACATCAGTGGTGGGTAAGTTGTTGATCAAGATTCTGAGAGGCAGGATTTACTTGCATTTGGAGAAGCAAGGGCTGATTAGGGATAGTCAGCATGGCTTTGTGGATAGAAAAAAGTTCTGCCTGGTAACTGATTAGTAAGATGAGATCACCTGGGATCCAGGGAGAGCTAGCCAGTTGGAAACAGAATGACTTAGTGATAGGAGACAGAGAGTGGTGGTAGAGGGTTCACACAAGAGGTCTGTGACCAGGAGTGTGCTACAAGGATCAGTTCCTGGCCCACTGTTGTTCATAATTAATGCAAACAATGTGGTTGAGAATATCGGAGACACAGTTAATAAGTTTCAGATGATACCAAAACTGGTATAGTGGACAGTGAAGAAGGTTATCTCAGAGTTCAATGGAATCTTGATCAACTGGGCCAGTGGGCCGAGGAATGGCAGATGGATTTCAAGGGGGTGCATTTTGGTAAGACAAACCAGGGCAGGGCTTATACAGTTAATGATTAGGCCCATGGCGCTGTTGTTGAACAGAGAGATTTAGGGGCACAGATACACAGTTCCTTGAGGGTGGAGTCACAGGTTGACAGGGCGATGAAGAAGGAATTTGTTACACTTGCCTTTATTGGTCAGTGCATTGAGTATAAGAGTTAGGATTGTCATTTTGTGGCTGTACAGGACATTGGTTAGGCCACTTTTGGAATACTGAGTTCAATTTTGGTTGAAAGAGTGCAGAAAAGATTTACAAGCATGTTGCTGGGGTTGGAGGGTTTAAGCTAAAGGGAGAGGCTATTATCCTTGGAGAGTCAATGGTTGAGGGGCGACTTTATCGAGGTTTGTAAAATCATGAGGGACATAGATAAGGTGAATAATCAAGATCTTTTCCCCGGGTTAGGGTTCACCAAATCTAGAGGACATATGTTTAAAGTGAGAGGAAAAAGATTTAAAAATGACGAGGGGCAATTTTTTCACACAGAGGGTGGTGTGTGTATGGAATGAGCAGCCAGAATAAGTGATAGAGGTGGGTACAATTACAACATTTAAAAGATATTTGGATAGATATATGAACATAGAACATAGAACAGTACAGGCCCTTCAGCCCACAATGTTGTGCCAAACTATTATTCTACTAAGATCAATCTACCCTGCACACCCTACATTTCACTATCCTCCATTTGCCTATCCAAGAGTCGCTAAAAGCCTCTGAAGTATCTGACTCCACTATCACTGCTGGCAGCGCATTCTACTGTGTAAAGAACCTACCTCTGACATCTCCCTATACCTTTCTCCAATCACCTTAAAATTATGCCCCCTCGTAATAGTCATTTCTGCCCTGGGTAAAAGTCTCTGACTATCCACTCCATCTATGTCTATCAAGTCAGCTCTCACCCATCTTCGCTCCAATAAAAAAAGTCCTAGCTCCCTCAACCTTTCCTCATAAGACCTGCCCTCCAGTCCAGGCAGCTTCCTGGTAAATCTCCTCAGCACCCTCTCTAAAGCTTCCACATCCTTCCTATAATGAAGCCTTGAGAAATGAACACAATATTCCAAATGTGGTCTAACCAGGGTTTTATAGAGCTGCAGCATAACCTCACGGCTCTTAAAATCAATCCCCTGCCAATGAAAGCCGACACACCACGCGCCATATGGATAGGAAAAGTTTGGAGCGATGGGCCAAATGCAGAAATTTGGGACCATTTCAGTGTAAGAAACCCGGGTAACACAGACAAGTTGAACTGAAGGGTCTGTTTCCATGCCCAATGACTCAATGACTCAATACCTCTATGACCACAATCAGAATTGTAGCGCGTGCTTCAGGTAAATTTCTGCCAGTAATATCCAGAATTACAACAGGTATCCTTTGTATGTCATAGTTTAATAATGGCAAACACTGAGGAAATACAAATAAAGATGATGAAACAAAAAGTACTTTTAAGAGCTTTTGACATTGTGAAATGTTTAACGCAACACAGCATTCCAGGGCCCTAATTATATTTTTACATTACCCAAGCCTCACACTGTTGCTCAGTAATTTAGCAAGCATAAGATGCATTTAAGCACTTAAACAATTTTCAAATTTTCAGATATTTTGGATCTTTATCAGTTTTGAGAATTATTTATCTGATGCTTTACTCTTATTGTTGAAAAGTGAATGTTTGTTTTATAAATTAATGCAGAGTTGTAATGCAGTACAATAAAGGGTTTTAGCAGGTTCTAGTCTGTCTAGTAATTCGACCACTTCTTTCACTGCAGCTCGAGTAACATTTCCTCTCTTGCTGAAGACAGACACAAGATGTTCATGTGGTACCTCATCATGCACCCTGCCTCAATATGCAAATTTTGTTTAGATCTTGAATCATTCCCATTCTTCCCTTTACCAAACTTGACATGCTTATTGTGATCAGAGATAATGGGAACTGCAGATGCTGGATAATCTGAGCTAACAAAGTGTGAAGCTGGATGAACACAGCAGGCCAAGCAGCATCTCAGGAGCACAAAAGCTGACATTTCGGGCCTAGATTCTGATGAAGGGTCTAGGCCCGAAACTTCAGCTTTTGTGGTCCTGAGATGGTGCTTGGCCTGCTGTGTTCATCCAGCTCCACACTTGGTTATCTCAGATTATCCTTGATATGCTTATTGAACATTTTCAGGCTCCATTACACCTTAGCTATCATTCTCATCTTGTTGTTTAATTTCTTGCTTCTCCACTGGTCTTTATATCTTCAGAATGGTTTCCATTTGCATTGTCTACCTGACATTGGTCATATGCACTCTATGTCTGTTTCATTTTGCTCGTGACTCCTCTCAGTAACCAAGTGACCGTGGAGTCATAGCAACAAGAGGCCATTTGGCATTTGACCTGGGCCAATCATTTGGGAAAGTTCATTTATGGTCTTTTCTGTCTGCACCCCATAACCGTCAACTACCTTGTCTCTCAAAAAAGCCTCTCTAACTCACTCTTGAATAAATTAAAGAGCCAGTTTCTCCTTCCAGGGAACAGAGTTCCACATTCTAATGAAACTCTAACAGAATAAAATGTATTTTTATCACTGTCTTAAAAGGGAAACCTCTTATTTTTAAACCAGGCCCTCTCACTTTAGACACCCACCAAAAATATCTTTCTGGTGTCCATCCTGTCACATTCACTCAGGATCGTCACAGTTTCAATGAGATCAGCTTCCATCCTTCTACATTTTAGTGAATATGTGTCCGACCTGTTCAATCCTTCCTCTTCAGATGAGTCCTTCAAGCCAATTGAGGACATGATTTGAGTGAACCTTTATTGCAAGCTTTCTAAAGGAATTGTATTTTTTTTTAATTAAGGAGCCCAAGGCAATGCACTGTACACCAGATGTGTTTTCATCAGAGGTGTACAGTGACAGTAATTTTTTTTATTATTCCATTTCTCTTGCAACAGTGGTCATTCCATTTCCTTCCTAATCATATGCAGCATGTTTATTCTATCACTTGGTGATTTATGGACCAAGAGCCCCAGATACCTCTGTATCATCCAACCCTGCAATCTCCATCCATACTGCTTTTCTATTCTCCTGTCAATGTGGGCAAGCTCACATGTACTCCATCTATACTCCATCTGGCAATACTCACTTAACCTGTCTACATCCCCTAGCAGACTTCCTCTTGTTAATTTACTTGCCTGCCTGTATTGTTGTCATCAGCAAACTTAGCCACCACACACTCGGCCCCTCACCCAAATCATTGATATATGCCATAAATAACTATGGCCCGAGAACTGGTCCCAATAGACCCCCACTGGTTTGTGCTTGTCAACTTGACAATGACCCATTTATCTCCACTCTCTGCTTCTTGAGAGTGAATCGTTCTTTATCCACATTCATATGTTTCCGCAAACACCACATGCCCTTATCTGACACAAGCACTTTATAGAACAGGTTTTAGAAATCCACGTGCATCACATCCACTTGTTCCATTTTGTCTGTTGAGAAAGGCATGGTGGCTCGGTGGTCAGCACTGCTGCCTCACAGCTCCAGGGACCTCGGGTGACTGTCTGTGTGGAGTTTGCACATTCTCCCTGTGTCTGTGTGTGTTTTCTCTGTGTGCTTTGGTTTCCTCCCACAGGCCAAAAATGTACAGGCTAGGTGGATTAGGTATGAGAAAAGTAGGGTTAGGAATAGTGGGGGTGTGTGTGGGAGGGATGGCTCTTGGAGGGTTAGTGTGGACTCGATGGGCTGAATGGCCTGTTTCCACACTATAGAAATTTCGTGATTCTATAGAATGTTGCTTCACCAAAAACAAACTCCAATATGTTCACACCATTGATCTTTTACTTACAAATTCCGTGTCAGTTGCATAACACCTGAAGAAGGACAGGGTCTCTGAAAGCTTGTGTTTTCAAATAAACCTGTCAGACTATAACATGGTGTCATGTGATTTCTGACCTCATCCACCCCAGTCCAACAGCTGCACATCCACATCAGAATTGACCAGAGGGCAGTCAAGTGTCAACCACATTGTTGTAGACCTGGAGTCACATGTGAACCAGCCCAGGATAGCAGTTTCCATCTCTAAACGGCATAAATGAACCAAATTGGTTTTTTCCAACAATTGATTCATGATCATCATTAGATTCTTCATTCCAGATTTTTGCTGAATTCAAATTCTACCATCAAACCCAGGTCCCCAGTACATGAACTGGCTCTCTGGATTAACAGTCCAGCAATAATTCCACAAGGCCATTACCTCCCCTTGTAAGATCACCCCTCAGCCTCTGACATGCAGGCCAGATGGGGTGAGGCTGGCAGATTTCCTTCCCTTGAAAACATCAGTGAGCCAGGTAGGTTTTTTTTTCCCGACAACTGATTCATGGACATCATTAGACTGTTATTTCCAGATTTTTAACAATGCATTTTGTGGGATTATCACCAATGCTTCTCCTCTTTTTACTGTCACTTCCTTTTAGGCCCAAGCAGGTAATCAAGCCTGGGGACTTGTCAGCCACCAGATCCAATATTTTATATAGGCACTTCTGTCTGGTAGGGATGATTGCTTCAAGCTTGTCTCGTTAACACCTTTGATTTTCAATTATCATCGAGAAGTTTAAAGGGCTTCAATTGTGAAGATAGACAGAAAATACCGTTTCAAAGAATTTGCTATTTGTTTCCCCTTTTCAATTCCTTGAACTTCACCTTTAAAGGACTACCACATCTTTAGTAATTCTTTTCTTATTCAAATATTTTTAGAAATTCTTACTAGCTGTTTTTGTATTACTAGCTGTCCTTCTTTCAGACTCTGCTTTCTGCTTTTTATTATCTTAAAAGATTGCCAGAGCAACACTTCCAGCTGTAATTAGTACATGTGTATTTGCAATAATGTGCTATACAATTTGCACACAGACTGGGTAAACCTAATTTGCAATAATGTTGTGGAGGATGAGTTCTTCCAGTGCTCAGGAGAATAGCTACAAATTGAACAATTCAAGATTTCATATTATATTATGAGAAAGGGCTAATTAATAGCCTAGCTGTAAAACAGTCTTTGGGAAATAATGACCATAATAGAATATAATTTCTCATTAGATATGGATCATTCTGAAATGAGAGTCTTTAATCTGAAGAGGGGAAGCTATCGAATTATGAGGAAGCACGTTGGCTAAGATTGATGGGAAATGAGACTAAAATACTTTACAGCAGACGGGCAAAGAGTAATATTTAAAGAAGTGCTACATGATCAACAACAGCCAGACATTCCTCTGAGACAGAAACTCTGAAGGGAAAGCTGAACTAACCATGGCTATCACCATAAGTTAAAGATTTACATTGCATCAATCTATTCTGCTCTCGTATTTTGACGTTTTCCTTTACTTTACCATACATCCGTTCAAATGATCCATTCTTCTTAGTATTTCAGCATGGACTTCAGACGTCGAAGTGTAGTCCCATTGTGACTAACAGTTAAAATAAAAAGGTGTTATTGTTCTACAATTACTGCAATGTTTAACTTTTAACTTTGTTCTTTCTTTCCACCCTGGTCATAAGATTCTGTATCTAGGCACTTGTGCCTAAGGTGATGCCTTGTGTGGTCACATTATGGCTTTTATGCTGCGCTCTTGTACACCTGACAATAAAATCAAAATCAATCAGATCAATTTAATCTGGGAACTCATATTCTATGAAGTCTACCTGGCTGACCTCGTTACACTCACTCCATCCCTCCCCCGCTAAGCCGAGAACATAAGCTTGCTCTTTCTCTTGTAGCCTCTCCTGGAGTGTTTTCGCACCAGCCCAGTTCCCCGTTTCTTGCTCCTGCAATGTCTCAGAAGAAAATGATTGTGTGGCGACTCTGACATGCAGCATGTTTATCTCAGACTCTGAGGTTTCTTCGGCACTAGACAGAGTGGGAGATCAGATGGGTTCTGACAGCCTTTCTGGCCGTTCTGACAGGCTGGGTGTGTTTTGCAAGTTTCGTGTGGTCCACTTGCTTATTTAGGACAATCTGACCTATTTGTACTTTGTACGCCATGGGACCTGACCTTGTGTTGACTATACCTCTTACCCATGCAGGGCCATTTCCATGGTTGTGGCACCAAATGTTGTTCCCTGAAGTAAACTGTCTCTCTGGCTTAGAGGAGTCTTGCATTCAGCACTGGCATTCCTGATTCTGTTTCACCCTCCCCTCAAGGCCCAGGAAGATCAGATTTAATTTGGTGTAGAGTCTTCTCCCCATTAGCAACTCTGCTGGAGCTAGCCCTGTAGTTGCATGAGGGGTTATCCTATAATTAAACAGGAACTGGGGCAGTCTGATATCGAATGAAGCAGCAGGCTGTTTCTTTAAGCCTGCCTTCAAAGTTTGGACTGCATGGAGCTGTCTTTATACGGTGAGTGCCATTCAAGTTTAGGAAATATTCGAATTTCCAGCTGGTAAATGATATTGTATGATGTCCCCATGGCTGACCTTGTTTCAATCATTGCAGTTAATAGTGGGAGATTCAATTAAGGTAATTCTGTTGAATTTCAAAGGGAGATGTTTAGATTTTTACTTCTTGGATATGTCATTGATTGATGAATGATACTTGCTACTTAACAAGTCAACCCTAAATGTAATCAAGGTCTTGCTGTATTTTAGTACAAATAGCTTCAGCACTAAAGAGTTGCAAAAGATGTTGAACAATGCCATCTTCAACAAACATTCCATCTTTCACTTTTTGTTGCAGAGAAGGTCATTGATCAAGCATTTGAAGATGGCCTACTACTGCTATTATTTTAAACTTTTAGATAACTGTGCTCAGCTCACTATTTATTTTCAGCATTTTGCTATTTATTACAAACTAGAATTGACTTTGATACAGGTTTTGCTTATAATTAGATTGCTATTTTAAAATATTTTATTTAAACGTAATGTTCACAGTGGAAGACATAAGTAGTATCCCTACAATTAGGGAGAGCCAGAGGGCAGAGTTGAGTATGGTAGGCATTACAAAAGAGAAAGTGCTAGACAAGCTAAAAGGTCTAAAAATTGATAAATCCCCTGGCCCTGTTGGGCTACATCCTAGAGTTCTGGGGGAGGTGGCTGAGGAAATAGCACAGGCATTGGTTGTGATCTTTCAAAAGTCACTGGAGTCAGGGAAAGTCCCAGATGATTAGAAAACTGCTGTTGTAACCCCCTTGTTTAAGAAAGGATCAAGACAAAAGATGGAAAATTATAGGCGGATTAGCCTAACCTCGGTTGTTGGTAAAATTCTTGAATCCATTGTTAAGGATGAGATTTCTAAATTTTTGGAAGTGCAGGGTCAGATTAGAATAAGTCAGCATGGATTTAGTAATGGGAGATTGTGCCTGACAAACCTGTTAGAATTCTTTGAAAAGGTAACAAGTAGGTTAGATCAGGGAAACCCAGTGGATGTTAAATATCTAGACTTCCAAAAGGCCTTTGATAAGGTGCCTCACGGGAGGCTGCTGAGTAAAGTGAGGGACCATGGTGTTCGAGGTGAGCTACTGGCTTGGATTGAGGATTGGCTGTCTGGCAGAAGGCAGAGAGTTGGGATAAAAGGCTCTTTTTCGGAATGGAAATCGGTGACGAGTGGTGTCTTGCAGGGTTTAGTGTTGGGACCGCAGCTTTATATATTAATGATCTGGATGAAGGGGCTGGGGGCATTGTAAAGAAGTTTGCCGATGATACGAAGACAGGTGGACAGGCAGGTAGTACTGAGGAGATGGGGAAGCTGCAGGAAGATTTGGAACAGTTTAGGAGACTGGTCCAGGAAATGGCTGATGAAATTTAACGTGAAGCAATGCGAGGTGTTCAACTTTGGAAAAAAGAATACAGGCATGGACTATTTTCTAAACGGTGAGAAAATTTGTAAAGCAGAAGTACAAAAGGATCTGGGAGTGTTGGTCCAGGCTTCTCTAAAAGTTAACTTGCAGGTTCAGTCCGTGATTAAGAAAGCGAATGTAATGTTGTCGTTTATCTCAAGAGGGGTGGAATATAAAAGCAGCGATGTGCTTCTGAGACTTTATAAACTCTGGTTAGGCCCCATTTAGAATACTGTGTCCAATTTTGGGCCCCACACCTCAGGAAGGACATACTGGCACTGGAGCATGTCCAGTGGAGATTCACACGGATGATCCCTGGAATGGTAGGTTTAACGTACGATGAACGGCTGAGGATCCTGGGATTGTACTCATTAGAGTTTAGAAGGTTGAGGGGAGATCTAATAGAAACTTACAAGATAATGTATGGCTTAGAAAGGGTGGACGCTGGGAAGTTGTTTCCATTAGGCAGGGAGACTAGGATCCGTGGGCACAGCCTTAGAACTAGAGGGGGTAAATTTAAAAGGGAAATGAGGAGACATTTCTTCAGCCAGAGAGTGGTGGGCTTGTGGAATTCATTGCCACGGAGTGCAGTGGAGGCCGGGCCGTTAGATGTCTTCAAGGCAGAGATTGATAAATTCTTGATCTAGCAGGGAATTAAGGGTGACAGGGAGAGTGTGGGTATGTGGAGGTGAAATGCCCATTAACCATGATTTAAATGGTGGAGTGGACTTGATGGGCCGAATGGCCTTACTTCCATTCCTATGTCTTATGGTCTTATGGTGATAAGTGACAATTAATGCACTAATTGAACCTATGACATGTTTACTATAATTAAACTCCCTCACATTTTTCAATGCATCATACTTCACAATGTTATGCTGTCTGATGCAATCTTATTTATCAGCATTGGTATTAATTTCTTCATTAAACTATTTTGATGGCATTAAACCATTAAATAGCTTTGAGGGTGTTGCAATATGGGATTAAAATTTAATAAAATGCATTATATGCACAGAATAATCATATCAAAAACTGTGATTCCATCCCACATTTTAATATTGTAAATAGATGCACCAAAAGTATTTTTGTTAAAGAAAAATAGATTCTTTTTAAACCATTCTCAAGACAATAGATCCTAATTGAGATGTTGATCACTGCAAACTGCTCCCAATACAAACGAAAAAGATGTTCAGATAACTTTGTGTAAACACAAATATTTGTCAAGAACATTATTTCATGTCAGCCAAATGTTTCTTATACAATCTTCAAAACTGGATTTACATTTTCTAATCTTTGTACATTATAATTATCTGCAAAGAATCTTCATTTTGACCTTAATGGCCTTCATTAAATAGAAGAAGTCAGAAGTCAAAAACTAAAATAAATGAATTTTGATAGAGACCATTTTGCTGGTAGTGTTCAAAGGTTTGCTCTTTCGTTTTTAGTTAACCTGCCATCTCTGAAAGTTTTTGAGAATTTTGACATTTCTCTATCAAAGGGCATGGCAGCTCGGTGGTTAGCACTACAGCCTCACAGTCCCAGGAACATGGTTTGATTCCATCCTTGGATGACTGTCTGTGTGGAGTTTGAATATCCTCTCCATATTTGCTTAAGTTTCCTCTCACAGTCCAAAGGTGTGCAAGTTAGGTGGATTGGCCATGCTAAATTGCCCATAGTGACTAGGGATGTGCTGGCTTGGCGGGTCAGCCATGGGAAATGCAGGGTTACAGGGCAGGGGCTGGGTGGGGTGCTCTTTGGGGTGTTGGCACGGGACCCAAGTGCTTCCACACTCTCGGGATTCTATGACTGACGGTTGGACTGCACTTTCCCAGCCATTGGCGAAAAAGTTTGGTGTGTTATGTGAGATTTGCATAACATTGGCATACATTACCCCCACATCAATATTATCATCATCTCAACTCATTGATATGCAGTTTTCCATTCTTCACCTGCTGAGCCTATTCTCAGCAAAAAAAAGTCAGCGCAGTAACACAGCAACTCCAGTTCATCAGGTTGCCCTCCAGCTTGGGCCCCAGGCACCAATACGTTTGTGTTCAACCCACATCCACCTTGGCCTCTAGGTCCCTTCAGTAAAGAACAGCACTAATTCCTCTCAGTCTGACACTGCTATGGAGGAACATACAGGAAGTATATGGAGCAGCTGGTGACCGCCAGCACTGAACCAGGTGCATGGTCCAAAAGTGACCCCGTGTCCATAATCCCGGGAAGCCCTGCAGTGGTCAATGCTCACACATGTGGTTATCGGGAGGCTACAGCTAGTAGGGGTGCCAAGGTGTGCAGATAATAAGGTAAATTTTTCAAACAGTGTGAACATTTACAAAACCTCACGGGGAGAAACCCTCCTGAAACTCGCCAAAATTGAAGTCTACTTAATTTCTGGTTAAATTCCACCAATTAGTTTGCTTTTCATCCTTCTTCAACTCAAACTGTTAATTTTAAACTCAATTTTTGCTTAGTTCTGTTTCTGTACCCCTCTGTTTGTATATTGTTAGGTGATAGCCAACAACAGTAATACATCCTAAGCTACTGTGTGGGAAATAGAGTGATGTATTTCCTGTATGTGCTCTTCATGGACAAATTCTAAGCAACAATCCATAAATTTACTCGAATTCTTTCAATGGAGCCGAACAGGCAGCGTCATTGAACATTTAAGTCTTTCTCATCCAGATGTTTGCGTTGGAAGGGGGCCAATTCTTCATGGTTCTTTTCTTTCTGATATCTTCCAGTAACTTCAATTGTTATGTAATGATTTTAAGATCAAGCATTTCAGAAATATGTGACAATCAGACAAAAATTCAAAATGCTAGAGAATTCATTGCTCTAGTTGGGTACGTCACATAGAACAGAAGTTTGTCCAAATTCAGTCCCTAGTGGTTCATTGTTGAACAGGTATTTAAGTCATCAGTTCTTTGCTGATATTTACATATCTAAGTCCAATTTTAGGTTTCAAACAAAGTCCCTGTCCATCTCAGATAATAAGTTTAAGGCTGGATGAACACAGCAGGCCAAGCAAGCTGACATTTCGGGCCTAGACCCTTCTTCAGAAACCATTTCTGAAGAAGAGTCCACACCTGAAACCCATTTATCTCCTCCCCCTGCACATCTGCACCCAGCCTCATGTCCTGCTGTGAAAACCATAATCTAGGCCTTTGTTATTTTTAGAGTAAAATCTACCAATGCTTTCCTGGCCATTTTCTCACCATGCAGATTTCATAAACTTATGTTCATGCAAGACGTTTTTGTTGACCTTATTCTAGTTAATACAGAACCATACTTACCCACCATACTGTGTTCACTGAATTACCCTGCTCTTAAACTCACACGATCCCAATCTCCCTCTGGCTGTTCCCTATCCCAGTATTCCAACCCACACGATCCCAATTGCCCTCTGGCTGTTCCCTATCCCAGTGTTCCAACCCACACGATCCCAATCTCACTCTGGCTGTTCCCTACCCATGTTCCAACCCACACGATCCCAATCTCCCTCTGGCTGTACTCTATCCCAGTGTTCCAACACACACGAACCCAATGTCCCTCTGGCTGTACCCTATCCCAGTGTTCCAACCCACATGATCCCAATCGTCCTCTGGCTGTACTCTACCCCAGTGTTCCAACCCACACGATCCCAATCTCCCTCTGGCTGTACTCTATCCCAGTGTTCCAACACACACAAACCCAATGTCCCTCTGGCTGTACTCTATCCCAGTGTTCCAACACACACGATCCCAATCTCCCTCTGGCTGTTCCCTACCCGTGTTCCAACCCACATGATCCTAATCTCCCTCTGGCTGTTCCCTACCCCAGTGTTCCAACCCACACGATCCCAATCTCCCTCTGGCTGTTCCCTACCCCAGTGCTCCAACTCACCAGGATCATTGTATTCCGTCAATTTTTCCTCTTGCACATTCCTGATTTTCATTGCTGCACAATACCCTGTGCCATCTCAGCCTTAAGCTTTGGAAAGTTTAGTTGAACCTTTTCTAACTCTGTTTGTCTCTCTTCCTTTTCCAACTCTGTTTGTCTCTCTTCCTTTTCCAACTCTGTTTGTCTCTCTTCCTTTTCTAACTCTGTTTGTCTCTCTTACTTTTCCAGGAAACTCCTTAAAAGCTACCTCTGATCACACCTTTGGTAACTTGTTTTAATATTATGTCATATGGCCAACGGTCTGATTTAGTTTGTTATTATTGCTTTGGAAAGCTTTATAATACCTTAGCATGCTAAAAGCTCTGTTAAAGGCAGTTTGTAGGTCGGTGTATAACTTTGTCCTTGGCTGTCTGCTTTGGGTTTTTTCTTTTACATCAGAAGAATAAATTTTGGCAAATCTCATACAATCTACATAAAACATTGTTTTGGTGTTGACTTAAGTACGAGTAACCAGAGCTGATCAATGCCATTATCACATGGGTTTGTAAAATATTACATACATTCTATCTCATCCTACTGCTTATCTAATGATTTATCAAACAAAAAATAGTTTACTTTCAAGGGATTTATGGTTTTCCACTCCTTTTCTTAAAGAAGAAGGGAATAGTTGAAATTATGTTAAGTAACAACATAATCACGACGAAACAAAATACTTCTGCAATGTCTCAGTTATAATGACTCTAAGGTATGAAGTCCTCACTTGAGTCACAGTGTTAATTAATATTCTGGCTCTATATAAAGCTAGACAATAGATTGTGCCTTTTATATCGAGGCGGTTTACAACACAGTAAACTACCAAAATGAAGGCAATGTACATTCTTCTTACCATTGGATTTGGCTTTCTCGCCATTTCTCCAGTTGCAAGTGAAAGAATGCAAAGAGGTGGTGAGGTATGTTCAAGAGTCAGCTTGAGGGTTTTCTTACAAAAGAAAGCATCTCTAATATTATTCTTTATTTTATAGATGTGACAGCATCAAATGATTGTGGTTAAGCTGGAAACGTTCTTGTTTGTTTTCTTTCTGTTCTCTTTTTAATGTTTTTGATGAGCCATTCTGAACTATGAAAGTTAGAGTTAAACTCAGAATTGAGACATGTTGCAGTTTTGGTGTATGATGTGAAAAATAAGGCTATCTGCAATCACGTAAAGTGCTTAATTTACCTGTACATACAAAGAAAATGTAGTTTCTCAGCACAGTTTCTTGGTTTTAGAATGTGCCCATTGCACATTATACAGTTAGACAGGCCAGAACAATTCATGGATGCTTTTGACACTGATCCTACAGTTGGAAATTTGGGCTAAATGCCCGAAGGTTCTCTCTGATACTTTTAATCTCAGGACTAGAAACACAGTGGGAACCAGACAATTTAACCAGAGGAGTAGAAATGGTAGCTCACCAGCTACGAGGGCTTGTAGAAAATAGTAAATCCCAGTTAGCCACCAGTTTAGTGTGGGTTTTGGTCCTGCTGACGTTCTGATTGCCGTAAGAAACGGTTGTTTGTGACAGCTGAGTGTGGAGCTGGATGAACACAGCAGGCCAAGCAGCATTTTTGGAGCACAAAAGCTGATGTTTCGGGCCTAGACCCTTCATCAGCAAAGGGGGATGGGGAGACAATTCTGAAATAAATAGGGAGAGATGGGGAGGCGGACTGAAGATGGATAGAGGAGAAGATAGTTGGAGAGGAGAGTATAGGTGGGGAGGTAAGGAGAGGACAGGTCAGTCTGGGGAGGACGGACAGGTCAAGGACGCGGAATGAGATTAGTAGGTAGGAAATGGAGGTGCGGCTTGAGGTGAGAGGAGGGGATAAGTGAGAGGAAGAACAGGTTAAGGACGCGGGGACGAGCTGGGCTGATTTTGGATGCAGTGGGGGGAGAGGAGATTTTGAAGCTTGTGAAATCCACATTGATACCATTGGGCTGCAGGGTTCCCAAGCGGAATATGAGTTGCTGCTCCTACAACCTTTGGGTGACATCATTCTGGCACTGCAGGAGGCCCAGGATGGACATGTCATCTGAAGTATGGGAGGGGGAGTTGAAATGGTTCGCGACTAGGAAGTGCAGTTGTTTGTTGCGAACCGAGCAGAGGTGTTCTGCAAAGTGGCCCCCAAGCCTCCACTTGGTTTCCCCAATGTAGAGGTAGCCACACCGTGTACATCGGACGCAGTATACCACATTGGCAGATGTGCAGGTGAGCATCTGCTTGATATGGAAGGTCATCTTGGGGCCTGGGATGTGGGTGAGGGAGGAAGTGTGGGGGCAAGTGTAGCACTTCCTGCAGTTGCAGGGGAAAGTGCCGGGTGTGGTGGGGTTGGAGGGGAGTGTGGAGCAGACAAGGGAGTTGCAGACAGAGTGGTCTCTCCGGAAAGCAGACAAGGGTGGGGATGGAAAAATGTCTTTCATGGTGGGGTCGGATTGTAGATGGCGGAAGTGTCGGAGGATGATGTGTTGTATCCGGAGGTTGGTGGGGTGGTGTGTGAGGACGAGGGGGATTCTGTTTTGGCGGTTATTGCAGGGGTGGGGTGTGAGGGATGAGTTACGGGAAATGCGGGCGACACGGTCGTGGGCGTTCTCTACCACTGCGGGGGACAAGTTGTGGTCCTTGAAGAACGAGGACATCTGGGATGTACGGGAGTGGAATGCCTCATCCTGGGAGCAGATGCGGCGGAGGCAAAGGAATTGGGAATAGGGGATGGAATCTTTGCAGGAAGGTGGGTGGGAGGAGGTGTATTCTAGGTACCTGTGGGAGTTCGTGGGCTTGAAATGGATATCGGTTTCTAAGTGGTTGCCTGAGATGGAGACAGAGAGGCCCAGGAAGGTGAGGGATCTGTTGGAAATGGCCCAGGTGAACTTGAGGTTGGGGTGGAAGGTGTTGGTGAAGTGGATGAACTGCTCGAGCTCCTCTTGGGAGCAAGAGGCGGCACTGATACAGTCATCAATGTAACGGAGGAATAGGTGGGGTTTAGGGCCTGTGTAGGTGCGGAAGAGGGACTGTTCCACGTAACCTACAAAGAGGCAGGCATAGCTTGGGCCCATGTGGGTGCCCATGGCCACCCCCTTTGTCTGTAGGAAGTGGGAGGAATCGAAAGAGAAGTTGTTGAGAGTGAGGACGAGTTTGGCTAGGCGGATGAGAGTGTCGGTGGAGGGGGACTGGTCGGGCCTGTGGGACAGGAAGAAGCAGAGGGCCTTTAGGCCAACTGCATGGGGAATGCAGGTGTATAGGGACTGGATGTCCATGGTGAAAATGAGGTGTTGGGGACCAGGGAATTGGAGGTTCTGGAGGAGGTGGAGAACGTGGGTGGTGTCATGGACTTAGGTAGGGAGTTTCTGGACCAAGGGGGAGAAAATGGAGTCCAGATAGGTGGATAATAAAATGTGAGGCTGGATGAACACAGCAGGCCAAGCAGCATCTCAGAAGCACAAAAGCTGACGTTTCGGACCTGGACCCTTCATCAGAGAGATGAGTTCGGTGGGGCAGGAGCAGGCGGAGACAATGGGTCAAACAGGGCTGGCGGGTTTGTGGATTTTGGGAAGGAGATAGAAGCGGGCGGTCTGGGGTTGGGAAACGATGGGGTTGGAGGCTGTGGGTGGGAGATCACCTGAAGTGATGAGGTTATGGATGGTTTGGGAGATGATGGTTTGGTGCTCGGGGGTGGGGTCATGATCCAGGGGGCTGTAGGAGGAGGTGTCGGAGAGTTGGCGTCTGGCCTCGGCGATGTAGAGGTCAGTGCGCCATACTACCACTGCACCACCCTTGTCTGCAGGTTTGATGGTGAGTTTGGGGTTGGAGCGGACGGCTGCCTGTTCTGCGGGGGAGAGGTTGGAGTGGGTGAGAGGGGTGGAGAGGTTGAGGCGGTTGATGTCTTGACAGTAGTTGGAGATGAAGAGGTCGAGGGAGTGTTGGAAGCCTGAGGATGGTGTCCAGCAGGAGGACTTGTGTTGGAGGCGAGTGAAGGGGTCAGTGGAGGGAGGGTTAGGCTCCCAGTTAAAGGAGTAAGCGTGGAAGCGAAGGCGGCGGAAAAACTGCTCGATGTCCAAACATGACTGGCATTCATTGATGTGTGGGTGGAGGGGGACAAAGGTGAGCCCTTTACTGAGGACTGACTGTTCATCTGCAGTAAGCGGGGAGGAAGGGTCTCGGCCGAAAACATCAGCTTTCCTGCTCCTAAGATGCTGCTTGGCCTGCTGTGTTCATCCAGCTCCACAGTTTGTGATAGCTGCCTGGTAGACCATTCCTACCAGCTCAGACAGGCCAACTAACCATTCTCAACATATCTGGTGTTCGAATGTGATTGATTTCCTAATAGGCAGATTTTAAACAATATCTTGCAACATTAATGTGGATATTAAGCTTCATTGATGAAGTGTGCTTGATGAAAATGGAGGGTCTCAGCCACAAATGTAATCGCATTTGAAGTATTGTGTTGAGGCAAAGCCAATAACTCAATTTCACATGTAGGAGAGCTCTACTAAGATACCAGAAAAAGCTCCCCAAAATGTGAAGTTAATGTGATTATTGAACACAAAATTGCAACAATTATTTATAAATAAATTACTCTTGATTACTCTGGCTCAATGAGAGGTAAACACAGTTATAACTTTCTACCAGTTTCAACCGACCTTTCTTTCTGGGATACCACTGTCCCCCTGCCACCCAGATTTCTCTTTGTCTCGGACAGAGGGAGAAAGAAGCATGAGGTTCTGCAGCAAGAATTTAGGGAGCTCGGCGGCAGATTAAAAAGCAAAACCTTCAAGGTTATAATCTCTGGATTACTCCCAGTGTGGCATGCTAGTGAGTATAGGGACAGGTGGGTGGAACAGATGAATACGTGGCGGAAGAGTTGGAGCAGGAGGAACGGCTGCAAATTCCTGGATCATTGGCTTCGTTTTTGGAGAAGGTGAGACCTGTACGAGTCTGATCAGCTGCATCTGAACTTGAAGGGGATTAACATCCTGGTGGGAGGGAGGTTGATGGGGGTTGAAACTAATTTGGCAGGGCGATAGAATGTGAAGAGCTGGTACAGTCAACCCCTGGCTTCCACACACCCGCCAGTTTTCTTTTCCCACTCCATGTCAATTCACTGTTCAAATTGCTGTGGGGGTAAGCTCCCAACACTGCAATTTTTCAGCTCACTTATCTGTTTAATTTGTACAAGCTACATTCTTCCAATTATGTTTTGGATAGAGGAAAAGAGCATGAAGGTAACAATCTTTTAGCACATAGAATTGTACAGCAAAGGAACAGGCCCTTCAGCCCACAATGTTATGCCAAAAATGACACCAAATTAAACTAATCCGTTCTGCCTGCCCTGGGTCGATATCCCTCCATTCCTTATATATTCATGCGCTTATCTATAGGTCCCTTAAACATCCCTATTATATCTGTCCACGCAGTGCATTCCAGATTCCTACCACTCTGTGTACAAAGCTTGTGCACGATATCTCCTTTGAATTTTCCCGCTCTCACCTTAAATGTGTGCCCCCCCTTTGTTCACGTTGTCATTACCTTATTGTGGCTGGTGTTATAGACAGTGCATTCAAATTCACCATTCATGTGAAAGTCTCATTTGTTTCTATGTAAATACTTTGTAAACACTCTAAACAGTTAGTTCAGCTGTTTATCTGCAGAGGGTAGGTGCATAGTAAAATGAATATAATTTGGGAAATAATTGTTCCAATCGCTGTCCAAAGGAAACTTTAAATACAATGACAATGTTAGCACCGACAGTTTTAAATTTTACCCTTCCTGCCATGGGTAGTGAAGTGAACATGTCATTTAAGTAGGTGTAAAGCTGGATGAACACAGCAGGCCAAGCAGCATCAGAGGAGCAGGAAAGCTGGCGTTTCAGGCCTAGACCCTTCTTCAGAAACTGCTCGGCCTGCTGTGTCCATCCAGCTCCACACCTTGTTATCCCAGATTCTCCAGCATCTGCAGTTCCTACTATCTCTGATGTCATTTAAGTATTCTAGGTAATCCTCTATGCATTATCACTATTTGAAGTACGAGGCTTCCAGCAGTACAGGAACAGTCTGCTTCAGGCAGAGAAGGGGTTTATTAATGTTTTATTTAAAGTTTCAATCATGTCATTTTGACATTTAAATGACTTTACTCGTCATCCATGGCAGTACGCCAGTGAAATCTTGTATTGAGAAGTGAAGCCAGAGATGAAAATTTACAATTTCTTTATCGAATTCCTTGTGAACTGGGTTTCCTTCTTCACTCACAATCATGATGACCTCAGAGACTCTCCCAAATATTTATTTAACTCTAGGAATTGTTTCTACAAGTTCTCAGAGGTTCCCAGAAATACTGCAGAATACTATTGTTGTGACAAGCAGCTGGAGCCTTCAATTAAAATTTCATCTGAAAGACACTGCCTTGACAATGCAGCAGCCCCTCACTAATACGCTGCAGTGTTAGCATTGATCCTTGTGTTTAAATCCTGGAATGGGGCTGGAATATGGAACTTTTGAATCAGAGACAAGAATATCACCAACTGAGCCACACTTGAATCAGCCGACATTGTTTGTGAGGGTTCTATTTTTCCAAAGGGGATGTGAAATATAAAGATAGGGATGTCCTGCTGAAAGTAAGTACTAAGGGCATCAGTTAGACCACACCTGGAATAATGCAAACAGGTTCAGTGTGCCTTATGTACGGGAAGGTGGCATTAGAGACAGTGCAGAGAAGGCTCATTAGGTTGATCCCAGGCATGGAAGGATTGCCTGATGAGGAAATGTTGAGCAGATTGGGCCTGTACTCATTGGTGTTTGGAAGAATAGAGGCAACCTTACTGAAACACTTAAGATTCTTATGGGTTTGACAGGAAAGCGAGATTCTTTCCCCTTGTGAGACAGTCTATGAGCAGTTAGCTGAATCTCAAGCGGTGGGGGGTTGGTCAGTGTCTTGAATCACAGGTTCTTTTCAGATTCAGTTACGTATAGGTAAGAGAATACTCAATAATTTGCTTAAATATAAACATTTTTAAGCGATAATTAAAAGGGAAAGGAAAGGAAAGCAAAACTGAAAAAGGAACCTCTATTAAGTAATAAAATAAGATGCAAAAGGAAGGAAAAGAAAGCAAGGAGCCTCATGCCCTGCTGTGTATCAGGGACCCCTCAATCGACAGCAGGCCTAGGGCTTTAGGTTTGTCCCTGGCGCTGCTCACAATCCTGGTCTGACGTAACGTCTGCCGACTTGGAATTAAACTCTCATATACAGGGTAACAAACAGCAAGTACAGAAAAACAAATCCAGAAAACAAGCCATCTTCCACACTACTGGAATGTTCACAGGACTCATTCAAGGTCATGCTGCTGTCGAATATAATTAAGAATTTTAGCCCTGCAGCCCATCCTATACACCCACTCAGGACAGAGATAAGGAGAAACTTTTATCGTTCTGTGGAATTCTTTATAAAATCATAGAAGTTTTAAAGTGTGGAAGGATGCCATTCAGACTATTTTCACTGATGTTGGATGATTCTGTATATTCAAGGCTGAGGTAGATTTTTAATCAGGAAGGGAATCATAGGTTATGGTGAAAAGGCAGGAAAATGGAGTTGAGGATTATCAGGTCACTTACGATTTAATTGAATGGTGCAACAGACCCAAAAGGCTGAATGGCCAACTTCTGCACCTACTTATATGGTTTTATGGCTTTACTGAGTTTGAGCAACAATCTGATTTCCATATTTTAACTGAGGCCAAAATGCAAGCCTCTGGAAGTCAGCTTGCAGGGTTAGATAATTTGACCTAGGTGTTGGCTTTTGCAAGTGAGCTAAGAGTTAAGATTGGTGACATAGATTTTGCAGCTGCTCAAAAGCTAATCCAAGGCAACAATATTCATACTTCAGCTAATAATTGCAAACAATAATAAAATGATTATAACAGCTCAGAAATGAAATAGTGTCACATGAAAATAAATCCATGTCTTACCTCTAGGCACCATGGAAACTTCAAATACCTGAAAGCATGGTTACTGGAGGAACAGATCCAAACGGACCACCTCGTTGCGGAGTGACTGATCCAAGTAGATTCAGTTTTTTTCCTGGAAGGCCTACTTTCTCCAGGAATGATCTCACCTACAGGTATAGATCTTGCTTATATGAGATGAACTATTCATTCATTAACATCCATCAATGTTTAGTCTGAAATGGATGTGCATCAAGCATAAAAGATGCAGCTTATTAAATATATCAACACTAGCTGATTCTGTGTCAGTTCTGCTCTATGTTATATCGCACATTTGGGTGCAACATGTGACACTGAGTGCTTACAAACTTCACTTGAGCAAGATTCTTGTGATCTAGACATTATGGCTCTGATTTTTATTCCTGGATCAAGAGCACAGGGACAAGGTTTCACTACTTTTGCAAAGCTGCTCGAGGAAACATGCACCAGAAATTCAGAAAGTAATTTTGCACTGACAGGGGTCCTGGGGAGGCAGGCAGCTGAAGCCGACGTGAAAGAGTTGGCAGCTTACTGCAGACTGAGCACAGAACAAGACCTGCCTCCATGTCCCAGCACTGTACAGCAGTGGAATTTAAAAAAAGAATAAATTAAAAATATTGGCCTTTATTTCTAAGGGAATGGGGTATAAAATGGAGGCCTTGCAAAAATTGTACAAGGCACAGTTAGAGAGCAGCTGGGATACCACGGACAGTTTCAGCTTGATAAGAGTTCAGGAGCAGCACATTCTAGCGGGAACGATGGATAGGTATGAGCAAGTTACATGAACCCTGGATGACCTGGGATGTTATGACCTTGGTCAGAAAGGAAAAGGAAGTATCTAGGAGAAGGAAGCTGACAAAGCCCTTGAAGTATATAGGAAATAGGAAAGAACTTAAACAAGGAATTAGAAAGGTTAAAAGTGGTCATGAAACGTCATTGCAAGTGGGATTAAGGAGAATCTGGAGGTTTTTTATGCGTGTATAATAAGCAAGTGGATAACTAGGAAAGAGATTTGCCCACACAAGGACAAAGGAGAGAAACTGTGTGGAGCCAGAAGAGGTAGGTGAGGTCCTAAACAAATACCTTGAGTCGGTATTCACCAAAGAGAAGGAATTGGTGGAGGATGATCTCAGGTGAAGGAGTGTCAGGTTTCTCAGCCAAATTGCTATTAAAAAGGAAGAAGTGTTGTCCATCTTAAAAAGTATTAGAGTAGATTAGTCCTCGAGTCCTGATGGAATCCGTCCCAAATATTGAGGGAGGGAAGACAATAAATTACTGAAGCATTGACAGACATCTTTGAGTCCTTTTTGGCCACAGATGAGGTCCCAGAGGACTGTCCCATTGTTTAAGAAGGGTCACAGGGATAATCCTGAAAATTACAGGCCTGTGAGTCTCATGTTGGTGGTATGAAAATTATTGGAAACAATTCTCAGAGACAAAATCCATATGCATTTAGAAGCCAATAGACATATTAGCGAGAGGCAGCACGGTTCTGCGTGGGGGAGTTCATGCCTCACTAACTTGATTGAGTTTTTTGAGGAAGTGATGAAGATGCTTGAAGCATGAAAAGTGGTTGATGTTGTTTGCATGGGCTTCATTAAAGCCTTTGACAAGGTCCCTCGTGGCAGACTGGTACAAAAGGTGATATCATATGACATCGGGTGAGCTGGAAAGATGGATACAGAAGTGGCTTAGTCAGAGGGGACAGAGGGTAGTGGTGGAAGGCTGCTTTTCAGAATGGAGGGTTGTGACTAGTAATGTTCCACAGGGATCAGTGCTAGGACTTCTGCTGTCTGTGATCTACATAAATGATTGGGAGGAAAACATGGCTGGTCTAATTAGTAACTTTGCAGATGATACAAAGATTGGTGGAGTTGTGGATAGTTAGGAGGATTGTCAGAGGATACAGCAGGATGTCGGTCAGTTGGAGGTATAGGTCAAAAAATGTCAGGTAGATTTTAATCTGAACAAATGATGCATTTTGCAAAGTGAAGTACAAGTGGAAACTATACAGTGAATATTGATGTGCAGAGCGATCTGGATGTGCAGGTCCACAGATCACTGAAGGTGGTAGAACAGGTAGATAAGGTAGTAAAAAAGGCCCAAGGCATGCTTGCCTTCATTGGAAGGAACATTCAGTATAAAAATAGACAAGTTATCCCATAGTTTTATAGAACTTTAGTTAGGCCATATTTGGAATATGTATACAGATCTGGCCACCAGACTACCAGAAGGATGTAGATGCTTTAGAGAGGGTACAGAAAAGGTTTACCAGGATGTTGCCTGGTCTGGGGGATTTTATGAAGGAAGGTTGAATAGACTGGGTTTGTTTTCACTAGAACGCAGGAGATTGAGGGGGTGATCTGATAGAAGGTTATAAGATTGTGAATGGCATGGATAGAGTGTAAAGCATGAGACTTTTTCTCAGGGTGGAGGGGTCAATTACTGAGAGACATGGGTTCAAGGTGTGAGGCAAGAAGGCTTAAAAGCGATGTGTGAGGCCCGTTTCTCATACGAAGGGTAGTGAGTCCCTGGAACATGCTGCCAGAGGAGCTGGTGGAAGTGGGCATAATAACAGCATCCAAGGACTACCTGGGTGAATACACAATTAGGAAGGGAACAGAGGGATGTAGATCCAGTAAGCGAAGACAGTTTTACTATGGTAGGGCAAAATGTGATGGTGCAGGCTTAGACGGCCAAAGGGGCTGTTCCTGTGATCAGAGATAATGGGAACTGCAGATGCTGGAGAATTCCAAGATAATAAAATGTGAGGCTGGATGAACACAGCAGGGCCAGCAGCATCTCAGGAGCACAAAAGCTGACGTTTTGGGCCTAGACCCTTCATCAGAGAGGGGGATGGGGGGAGGGAACTGGAATAAATAGGGAGAGAGGGGGAGGCGGACTGAAGATGGAGAGTAAAGAAGATAGGTAGAGAGGAGAGTATAGGTGGGGAAGTAGGGAGGGGATAGGTCAGTCCAGGGAAGACGGACAGGTCAAGGAGGTGGGATGAGGTTAGTAGGTAGATGGGGGTGAGGCTTGGCGTGGGAGGAAGGGATGGGTGAGAGGAAGAACCGGTTAGGGAGGCAGAGACAGGTTGGACTGGTTTTGGGATGCAGTGGGTGGGGGGGAAGAGCTGGGCTGGTTGTGTGGTGCAGTGGGGGGAGGGGACGAACTGGGCTGGTTTAGGGATGCAGTAGGGGGAGGGGAGATTTTGAAACTGGTGAAGTCCACATTGATACCATTAGGCTGCAGGGTTCCCAGGCGGAATATGAGTTGCTGTTCCTGCTACCTTCGGGTGGCATCATTGTGGCACTGCAGGAGGCCCATGATGGACATGTCATCTAGAGAATGGGAGGGGGAGTGGAAATGGTTTGCGACTGGGAGGTGCAGTTGTTTGTTGCGAACTGAGCGGAGGTGTTCTGCAAAGCGGTCCCCAAGCCTCCGCTTGGTTTCCCCAATGTAGAGGAAGCCGCACCGGGTACAGTGGATGCAGTATACCACATTGGCGGATGTGCAGGTGAACCTCTGCTTAATGTGGAATGTCATCTTGGGGCCTGGGATGGGGGTGAGGGAGGAGGTGTGGGGACAAGTGTAGCATTTCCTGCGGTTGCAGGGGAAGGTGCCGGGTGTGGTGGGGTTGGAGGGCAGTGTGGAGCGAACAAGGGAGTCACGGAGAGAGTGGTCTCTCCGGAAAGCTGACAGGGGAGGGGATGGAAAAATGTCTTGGGTGGTGGGGTCGGATTGTAAATGGCGGAAGTGTCGGAGGATAATGCGTTGTATAACTGCTGTTCCTGTGTTGTATTGTTCATTGTTCTTTGTCCTTTATCCAAGAGTTGGTATACTGGAGGAGATATACTGGCATTAGAGGCAGCTCCGAAAATGTTCCTTAGGCTAATTCTAGGTATGGAGGGGTTGCCTAATGAGGTGAGGCTAAGTAGATTGGGCCTGTACTCATTGGAATATAAATGAATGAGAAGCAACTTTATTGAAAAATACAAGATTCTTAGGGGATTTGACAGGGTTGATGTGGAACTGTTGTTTTTCATGGTAAGAGAGTCTAGGACCAGAGGGCACAATCCCAGAGAAAGGTATTGTACATTTCAGGTGGAGATGAGGAGGATTTTTTTTTAATCTCACAAGGTAGTGAATCTGCAATTCTTCTCCATAGTGGGTTGTCGAGACTCGTGGTTAAGTATATTCAATGTTGGGATGGACAGATTTGTAATTAGTAAGGAAATCACAGGTTATAGGGCCTTGTGTGAGGCCGTATACAGGCCTTTTAGTAATCTATCATTTCAATGCGATCCCTCATCAACTTTCTAAGCTTCATCGAGTACAGATCCAAGGTCCTCAACCACTCCTTATATGACAAGCCCTACATCCCTCAGGTCATACCTGTAAAACCCCCTCTGGACCCTCTCCAACTCCCACAAAAGAACAAAATCTCAAGTTTTCCGACATTCCACTCAATCTTCCACTTCTTTGTCTACTCGTATGTCCAAGTCCTTCTGCGCCTCCCCGCTTCCTTAACACCACCTGCCCCTCCACCCATCTTTGTGTCATCCACAAATGTAGTAATAATTTCCACAGTTCTTTTGTCCAGATCATTAATGTATCATGTGAATGGTTGTGGTTCCAGCAGGGACCCCTACTGATCCACTAATCACTGGCTGCAATTCTGAAAAAGACCCCTTTATTCCTACTCTCTGCCTTTTGCCAGTCTGCCAATCCTCCATCCATGCCAGCACCTTGTCCCTATCACCATGGGCTCTTATCTTATTTAGCAGCCTCCTGTGTGGCACCTTGTCAAAGGCCTCCTGGAAATCCAAACACATCATGTCCTCCTGCTCTCCTTTGTCTAACTTGCTCGTTACCTTCTCAAAGAATTGTAATCAAATTCTCAGGCATGACCTTCCCCTTGACAAATACATGCTGTTTCTGCCCTGTTTTACCATGTACTTCCAAGTAGTTTGTCATCTCACCCTTACGAATGGATTTGAAAATCTCCAATTTTCACCAATCTCTGAGCCATGTTTTTACCTCTTTAATCTTGTTGGCTCTTGGCACAGGTAGTATTCCAGAGATTACTATATTTTTTGTTCTGCTTTTTTTAAAAATGTAGCTCCCAGCTGCTCATATTCCCTCATTAGGGCCTCTTTTCTCTTTCTACCTACATTGTTGGCTCCTCTGAGGGTCATGACACCTGCATCTTTCCCTTCCGACTCTCTGCTCCTCAGCAGCCGAGCTTGTGACCCCGAGCGCCAGGCAGTCAGTATCGCTTTTGGGGTTCTCAGTCCTAGCCACAGCAAACAGTGCCTATTCCTCTGTCTATACTATCCCCCAAATATAACTATATTTCTCTTTTCTCCCCCTCTTCAATGGCTCCCTGTGCCACGGTGCTACGGTCAGTTTGCTCATTCTCCCCATTTCCCCTGCTCTTGTCCACAGAGGGAGTCAAGAATCTTCAGCCTGGGGGTGTTTAAGTGCTGAGGGTCTTTTAGCATGATCTTCTGGATCCCTTTACCTCCTGGGCTCGTAGTCACACCCTCCTGTCCCCGAACATTGACTGAAATCGGGATTGTTAATCTAAGGGGTGTGACTGCCTGCTGGAACACAATGTCCAGTAACTCTCCCCCTCCCTGTTGTGTCTTGGTGTTCAAATCTCAGACTCCAGCTTATTCACAGAGCCAGAGTTCTTCAAGCAACCAACACTTACTGCTGAGATAATAGTGTGGAGCTGGAGGAATGCAGCAGGCCAGGCAGCAATAGAGGAGCAGAAAAACTGACATTTTGGGTCAGGGCCCTTCTTTACTTGCTACAGATGTGGTCACTCTGAACACAATGGGGTCCACCAGCTCCCATAATCATGCGGTTACAACATATCGCCTGGCTTGGCATCTGCCAGACCTTCACCCAGTCACTTAAACTCTCTATATCCCTTTGCAAACTTTCAGAGTCTTCTACTCACATTGCTCTACCACTCATCTTAGTGTCATCCAAAACTTCAACACACTACACATGGTCCCCAACTCCAAATCATCCATGTAAATTATAAATAATTGTGGTTCCAGGCACACCATTAATCACTGTTTGCCAACTAGAAAAGTGCTCATTTATCCCCACTCTTTGCTTCCTGTTATTTAACTAATCCGTGATCCATGCTAATACATTACCCACAATGCTGTGCACCTTTATCTTAAGCAACAGCCTCTTGTGCTGTACCTTGTCGAATGCCTTTTGGAAATGCAGATATACCACATCTACAGGGTCCCCATTGTCCACTGCGCTCACTATGTCTTTGTAGAATTCCAGCAAATTAGTCAAGCATGACCTGCCTCTCTTGAACCCATGCTGTGTCTGCCGATTGGGGCAATTTCTGTCTCGATGTCTTACTATTTCTTCCTTGATGATAGATTTAAGCATTTTCTCCAGTACAAAAGTTGAGCTAACCAGCCGAAAATTCCCCATCTTTTGTCCAATTCCGTTTTTGAACAGTGGCATCACGTTGGCTGTTTTCTAATCTGATGGAACTGCCCCAGAATCCAGCGAATATTAGAACATTACCACAAGTACATTTGCTTTTACTCCCGCCATCTCTTTCAGTTCCATGGAAAGCATTCCATCTGGGCCAGGAGACTTGTCTACCTTTAGCTCCATTAGCTTGCCCAATACTACCTTTTTCCTGATGATGATGGTGTCACCTATCTGAATCACTTTGTCATCAATTACTAGCAAGTTATTTGTGCCTTCCATTTTGAAAACTGACACATAAAGGGTATGGTCCTTGGGAGTGTTTGCTGATCTGAAGACCTTGGAGTGCTGGCTCATAGTTCAATGAAAGCGGAGTTGCAGGTAGACAGGGTAGCGAAGAAGGTTTTGGTATGCTTGTCTTTAATGGTCAATGCACTGAGTTGGGAGGTCATCTTGCTGCTGTACAGGACATTGGTTAGGCCACTTTTGGAATACTGCATGCAGATCCAGTCTGCAGTCCCTGCTAGCGGAAGGATGTTTGTGAAACTAGAAAGGGTTCAGAAACGAGTTACAAGGATGTTGCCAGGGTTGGAGGGTTTGAGCTACAGGGAGAGGTTGAATAGGCTGGGATTGTTTAACCTGGAACGTTGGATGCTGAGGGGTGACCTTATAGAGGTTTATAAAACCATGTGGGGCATGGATAGGGTGAACAGACAAGGTTTCTTCCCTGGAGCGGGAGACCCCAAAACTAGAGGTCATAGGTTTAAGGTGGGAAAGGAAAGATTTAAAAGGGACCTAAGGGGCAGCATCTTCATGCAGAGTGTGGTGTCTGTATGCAATAAGATGACAGAGGAAGTGGTGGAGACATTTGGATGGGTATGGGAATAGGAAGGGATTAGAGGAATACGGACCAAATACTGGAAAATGGGACTAAAATAATTTAAGATATCTGATTGGCATGGATGAGTTGGACCAAAGGGTCTGTTTCGATGCTGTACAGCTCTACGACTCTATGTCATAGTGACTGGAGCAGGTGGCATGTCATACTTTCAGAAGAACAAACATTGATGTCTGAAACATGCGATCAACTTAATCTTTCCTATATGATTAAACAATAGTGATATATTTGACTTTATCTTCCCACAGAGTAAACCAATATACAAATAAATTGCCAAACACCACTGTGAATGAAATTATGCAGCGAGCTTTCCAACATTGGAGTAATGTTACTAACTTATCATTTACAAGGACAGAAACGCTTTCAGATATCGAAATCAGCTTTGTTATTGGAGGTATGTTCAAATAAAATTGAAACTAACAACTGCAAATGCTGGAACTCTGACATATGTGCAGAAAATCCTGGAGCTACTCAGGAGACCAATCAATACCTGTAACCAAACAGATGGGTGTGCTATTAAGTATTATTGATGATGCTATTGTATAAGGAATTTCAAAGCATGGTTCAACAAGCTACAGCACCTCCATCTCCTTTCTCCCAGCACCCCCTGACCCTGAGGGTTTGTTGGCAGGCTGATTGAATACCACAGCAGCAAAGCAACTGCAGTCTGTGTGATCACTCACATGCCAATGTTACCTTTAATTTGTCAATTAATGCCCATTTAAGCACCTCCTCCCTCAAACACCAATTTTTCAGAACATCACGTAGGACCTGGAGTTCTGATGACCACTGGACAAGAGGGTGTGACTCCTTTTTTAAATCTGCTGTACCTTTCCAATGCTTCCCTTGATGCTATGCATCCTGCCAGAAAGGCAACAGCATGACCTGGGATTTATCTCTCAGTCTGGGCCTCATTGCTGACTGGCTCCCCTGGGGCTGGTGTAGTATAAACAGCACTCAACACACCTGATAGCACCTCCAGCACCAGAACAATGCTGGTCATTTGATTGATGGGCTCCTCTTGGAGGCAGGGTTTCCAACTGGAATGGGGAAAAACTCCTGCCTCAAATTAATGAACAACTCAATAGTTGTTGAATCGTTGTAGGCCGAAACAAACTTTTTCCTGACTTTTATGGCAAGGTGATAGGGGCCCCATGCCGGCAGAAAAAAATAATTAGGTCTTGTGTTCAAATCCCAGCTGAAGCTGGTAAATTAAATTTTAGATTAAAAAAACGTGATGGAAAAATTAGGTTTATCTGATCAGTCAATTGTTTTTACCAGCATTCTTTTATTTTGTTTCATTCTTCGAATAATTCCGATCTATTTTCTTCCATAGCTAAAAGTGATCCTTTACTAACATATCTGTTCAATACCTTTTGCTAGACCACGGTGATGGAGATCCTTTTAATGGACCAGGTGGTGTTCTGGCTCATGCTTTTTCTCCTGGATCAGGCATTGGAGGTGATGCTCATTTCGATGATTCTGAGTCCTGGGTAACAGGAAGTGAGGGTAAATGTTTTTTTATTCTTACTTGAAACACAATGAGCCAAGTTGCTGCAGTTTTGATAATGGTAAGCAGCTGCTGCTGGTATTCAAATATCTTAGAGGGTTTTGTTTGAGGCTGCTGAGGGGCACAATATTGTTGATTGCTACAAGAATGGGTTTGAAACGTTAGATAATGGGATAATCATATTGAATGATGATATATTGATGACTACCATAGAATTATGCTTAAGCAACAAATATCCTCAAATTGTATGAGGTGGACACTTGCAATAGAATACTGTATCAGGAAATTGCATATGTAACACTTGATTTTCAAGTTGGTCAACTGTCACAGTCTCTTGATGGCCAGGCTCTGCAGTGGGATCACATTTCCCAAACATGAACCTTTAATTTGCACAATTATGCAGCTAGTGAATTTAAAGAAAAATGTGTTAACAATGAGCTTGCAGAATTCAGTACATCAGGAGCATAGGTTTGAGCATAGAGCCTGGAGTTCAGGATACAGGCTTGTGCAGCTTGTGAATTCCTTATGCAAGCAGCAAGAACAGCAATGACCCATCCAAGCAAAAATCTGCTTTGGACATGTGCCCAAAATTTATACATTCACTTGCAGGACGTGACCATAGATGCACTTTCGTGGTTTTATGAACAGAGGAAATATAGGAGCTGGAATAGGCTATATAACCCATCCCAGCCTGTCCCATCATTCAATAGAATCGTGGCTGATCGAACACACAAATATCTTTCATCCAGCCCATCCCTAAAAGCATGTACACCACTGGGAATCAGCGAACTATCAATCTCTACTTTAAACATACTGAAAAGCCATGCTCCCACAGGCTTCTGTGGTAGAGAATTCCAAAAGTTCATAGTCCACTGAGTAAAACAAATTCTCCTCATCTCAAACCTAATAGACATCTTCCTTAATTTTTAAGTTGTGTCCCTCTTTCTAGACTACCCAGCCAGAGGGAGTAACCTCATCTGTACTCTTTATCTGTTTAAGTATTTTTTATGAACCAGCATTAATCTTGTATCTCTGATGAAGGGTCTAGGCCCGAAACGTCAGCTTTTGTGCTCCTGAGATGCTGCTTGGCCTGCTGTGTTCATCCAGCCTCACATTTTATTATCTTGGAATTCTCCAGCATCTGCAGTTCCCATTATCTCTTAATCTTGTATCTCTTTTTGTTTTCACAATTCTATAAATCTGACTTGTGTTCACTCCTGTGGAGTTCATTCATAGTTTGGTGGCATAAAATTACAAAGGGTATTGATAAACCAAGTGAATTGGCAAAAACTGTGGCAGATGGATTTCCATATAAGCAAGTGTGAGATTATTTATTTTGGAGCTAGAAAGGATGGATCTGAGTATTTTCTAGATGGTATGATGGTTTGAATAAATTGGATGTCCAAAGAGATTTTGGAAGGGGATGGGGTGTGCTCAGGTGAATAGATCTTTAAACTGTCATGAGCAAATGCAGGAAGTAGTCAGGAAAGCTAATGGAATGTGGGCCTTTATATATAGATGGCTGAAGTACAGGATACAGAAATTATGCTACAGCTATACTAAACCCTGAAAAGGCACCACATTACGTACTGTGGCCAGATTTTGCCACCAATTTGGGAATGATAGATTGGCCTTGGAGGGAGTACGATGTAGTTTACAAGAATTATATAAAAATAAAGTTGCTGGAAAAGCTCAGCAGGTCTGGCAGCATCTGTGGAGGTAAAAACAGAGTTAACGTTTCAGGTCCAGTGACCCTTCCTCAGACCTGACCTGAAACTGGACCCGTAACGTTAACTCTGTTTTCTCCACCACAGATGCTGCCAGACCTGCTGAGCTTTTCCAGCAACTTTGTTTTTGTTCCTGATTTACAGCATCCACAGTTCTTTTGGTTTTTATTTACAAGAATGATACCTGGGCTTCAGGAGTTAAGATGTGAGGTGAGATCAGACAATTAGGCCCGTTATCTCTCAAATTTATAAGGTTAAGTGGTGATCTAATCAAAGTCTTCACAACATTAACAGGAAGAAGACAGGGTAGATAAAGATAAACTGTTTCCACTGGAAGAAGATTCTAGAACTAATGGTATCATTTAAGTATCAGGGCCAGACTGTTCACGTGAGATTTTAGGAAGCTCTTCTACACACAAAGTGTGGAGATGTTTGGAGCTCTCTTCCACAAATGGCTGTGCATGCTGGATCAGTTGTTAATTTTAATTCTGAGATAGATAAGTTTTGTTTTTTGTTAAGCAAAGGTATTAGGAAAATGGACCAAAGACAAGTAAATGAAGTTAGGCCATAGACAGCTGCCGGGGAAGTGGTGGAGGCTGGTATAATTACAAAATTTAAAAGGCATCTGGATGGGTATATGAATAGGAAGAGTTTAGAGGGATATGGGCCAAATGCTGGCAAACAGGACTAGATTTATTTAGGATATCTGATCAGTATGGACAAGTTGGACCAAAGGGTCTGTTTCCAAGATGTACAACCCTATGACTATGACTCTTTCAGCTATGATCTTATTGAATGGCAGGGATACACTCAAGACAATGAATGGCCTATTTCTGTTCCTATGTTCCTCGAATGTTCTTTACACATTTGCCGTCAATCCATTTCCTGAGTGCTAATTTCTTCTCAAATCTATAAGTACTGTTGTTTTGGTGATACTTGCCTTGCTGCATGTGAATGTTTCTTCCTATGCAGGCTGCGTACTCTGCTCTAGACTTTCTCTTACACTTTTTCTAGCCTCAGCACAGGCTTTCCAATTCCACAATTCATTGCCTCAGTCAAACTTAAAATCCATTGCTGACCAGCTATTGCCACCTCTGAGGTCTACTTTAGGTATTTTGTCCAGTTCAGGGTTTGAAGATTTGGGTTGGCCTCATGGTTTACCATTAATTGTCCTCTCTTCAGGCTTGAATTGCCCATGTTTTTTATCTATTCTGTTATGTAGTAATGTGGAATCTATAATCTTATTAATGAACAGATACGAGCATAGAATAGACATGAAGATGGTAAGAGAGGACATCTTACTTGAATCCCCATCGACCAAGGTTTCAGATCCATGTGATCTGACCTCACTATGCTATGGATGCTTTCACACACTCTCAGTTGCCACACCCAGAGTAATTGTACAACTCCATTCAGCAGAGCAATAAAAAGGAATAAAAAACATATTTCATTCATTGAAGTACCTTCAATGCTAATCCCTACGAGAAATTTTGACCTGGAGTAGCTGAGAAAGAAAATTAACTCAATATGTAATCCTTTGATAATTTGCTACATTTCTCCATTGGGAAATGGCACTGTGAGCCCCATTCATTCCTGTTTTACAACAGGTACATATGCTTCATTCAAGCATACCCCACATTAGTCACAACTACTGAATACCATTATTCTGCCAAGGTTCAAGGTAACTTGTTAAGTTGCTTACAAATTTGGATTGGTCATAGAAGTCAGAGGGAAGCTGTGGAGGAGCTTTTGTGACTGGAGGTCTGTGACCGGTGTTCCACAAGGATCACTACTGGGACTTCTGGTGTTTGTAATTTATCTAAATAATTGGGAGGAAAACATTAGTGGTCTGTTTGAAGATGGTAAGAAATTTGGTGGAGTTGTGGATAATAAGGAAGGTTACTGGAGGACACTACAGGATATAGATCTTGTAGAAAGTTGACAGAGAAATAGCAGATGGAGTTTAATCCAGGCCAGTTTAAGGCAATGCATTTTGGGAGGTCAAATGCAAGAAGAAAATGTCCAGTAAATGGCAGGACGCTTAGGTGCACTGGGAGAGATCTTGAGGTCCAAGTCCATAGCTCCCTAAAAGGTGGTAAAGAAGATATATGGCACTGTATAAGACTTTAGGTAGGCCACATTTAGACTATTATGTGCTGTTCTGGCCTCTATACTAAGTGAAGGAATGGAAGGCTTTGGAGAGGGTGCGAAAGAAGTTTACCAGGATATTGCCAAGCTCACAGTGTATTATCTGTAAGGTGAGTTTGGACAAATTTGAATTGCTTTTGCAAGAGCTGAGGGAAACTGTGGAGCAACCTGATAGAAATATATAAAATTACCAGAGGCATAGATAGCCATATTCTCTCCCCGCTCCCACCCCCCACCCCGCCACAAACTAAGGGACTTAGGTTTAAAGTGCAAGGGGTGAAGTTTAAAGGAGGTGTGCAAGGCAAGTTTTTTTTTACACAGGGGGTGAAAAACTCTGCCAGGGGAAGTGATAGAAGCAGATATATTAACTACTTCAATAGGCATTTAGACAGTCACATGGGCCAGCAAGGAATTGAAGGATATGGAGCATGTGCAGGCAGAAAGGATTAGTTTCGAATGGTATCATGGTTGGCACAGACATGGTGGGCTGGAAGGCCTGTTCCTGTGCTGTGCTGTTCTATGTTCACTCTCAGGTATTCTCAATTCCCTCTGTGCTTAACAGCTAGAATGGTATGAGTGCATTGAATTAATTGCTTCAGATTTTATATTCAAAGTTAAGGAGCTGAAAATTTAATCTTATTGTATATTGATTAAATTTTCAGTATCATAGAATCTGCACAGTGTGGAAGCAGGCCATTCAGCACTCCACAGCGCATCTCATCCAGACCACTCCTCCTGTCCAATCCTTGTAACCTTGCATTTCCATTGGCTAATCCACCTGGCCCACACATACCCAGGCATTAATGGCAATTTAGAATGACCAATCCACTGAACCTATACATCTTTGAACTGTGGGAGAAAACTCACACAGACACAGGGAGAACGTGCAAACTCCACACAGGCAGTTGCCTGAGGCTGGAATTGAATGCAGGTCTCTAGCACATTACAGCAGCAGTACTAACCACCGAGCCACCATGCCAACCCAGTACATTTGACTTACTTGATTTCCAGCACAACATGTGTTCTACTGGAAATCAAGTAAATCATTTACTGGTTTTCATTCTTGTGATCATTTAAGGTTGAGGCAATCTAAATCCGAGACCTGTAAGAAACATTTTGATGAAAGCAGGAATCTCTTTGGAGAAGGGGTAATGGGAACTGCAGATGCTGGAGATTCCAAGATAATAAAATGTGAGGCTGGATGAACACAGCAGGCCAAGCAGCAGATGGTGCTTGGCCTGCTGTGTTCATCCAGCCTCACATTTTATTATCTCTTTGGAGAAGGGGATTGTGCAGCGATATTGTCTTTGTGCTGATAGACCAGAACCACAGGCTAATTTTGTGGAGGATTGGGTTCAAATCCCACCATGGTGAAATTTGAAATCAACAAAATTCTGAAATTTAAAAAAGTATCAGGCCAAATGGAACCATTGTTAATTGTCATAAAACTCCCATCAGGTTCATTCATGTCTTTAGGGAAAGAAACTGCCATTCTTACCTGTTCTGGCCCACTTGTGACTCCAGACCTACAGCAATGTGTCTGACTCTTAGCTGCCCTCTGGGGCAATTTGGGGTAGTCAATAAATACTGCCTCAGCCAGAGATGCCCACACAGCATGAATGAACAAAAAAATTCCTCGCTATATATTTATTTACCTGTAACTTTAGAATCAATTTCAACAGCAACATGCATAATCGACACAAAATAAAACAAAAAACTGCAGACACTAGAAGTCTGAAGAGAAAACAAAAGTGACCGGAGAAACTCAGCAGGTCTGGCAGTGGAAAGGATAATGGGAACTGCAGATGCTGGAGAATCTGAGATAACAAAGTGTGAGGCTGGATGAACACAGCAGGCCAAGCAGCACCTCAGGAGCACAAAAGCTGATGTTTCGGGCCTAGACCCTTCTGATGGAGAGTCTAGCCCCGAAACATCAGCTTTTGTGCTCCTAAGATGCTGCTTGGCCTGCTGTGTTCATCTAGCTCCACACTTTGTTATCTCTGGCAGCAGACGGGCTCGGTTTCTGAAGAAGGTTGCAGCACTTCATATTAACTATTTCTCTCTCCACAGATGCTGCCAGCCCTGCTGAGTGTCTCTAGCAATTTCTGCTGTAGAGTCTTCTCAAACTAAACTCGTCCCACTTACCTGCCTTTCGCCCCTACCCCTCCAAACCTTTCCCATACATGAACTTATCCAAATGTCTTTTAAACATTCTAATTGTACCAACATCCACCACTTCCTCCTGTAATCTACACTTGAACCATTCTTTGTAAATGAAGAGTGTACCCCACAGTCCTTTGTAAATTTTTCTCCTCTCACCTTTAATTTCTGTTGTTGTAAAAGGCCTTATTTAGAGCTATTTAGAAGTAATAAAAGAAATTATACTTATTAAACTTTAATATAACCAGCCTTGAACACAATGTTTCGATGTGTTTTTTTTAGGAATCAACTTGGAGATTGTTGCCACCCATGAATTTGGACACTCCCTGGGACTTGGACATTCTGAAGTCCGAAGCGCTGTGATGTTTCCCTTCTACTCTTTTATGGATCCATTTCAGCTTGACACTGATGATATTGAAGGAATCCAGGTTTTATACGGTATAACAACATTGAACCGTACTTATATAGTGTATTTGCATCTAAAATGCTAAGCAGGTGAATAATCAAAGTTTGACACCTAATCCTGAAAGGAATTTCAACTCTGGATACCAAAAGCTTGAGCAAAGAGCACTGTTTGAACAGAGGCAAGACAGGTTATTTGTAGCTGAAAACTCCAGAGCTTAAAGCCATGGTGAGCGACAGAAGTAGAGATATTCAAGGCAGGAATCCTCGGGGACCAATATTTGTGGGGTACAGATGTGTTGAAGTGTGTAGAGCAGGAGAAGATCACCAACATGGAGATGTCAAGGAATTTAGCATAATATAAAATTAAGGATTTCTTCACTGGGTGTCAACTAGTACAACTGAAACTTACGCACGCCAGTCTTTAACACCAGCAATAGGCGATACATTAATCGTTTTCCTTTATCCTCTGGCATTATCTTCTTCAGAACTTCCTCCCTGTCATTACTCTCTGAGCCGTTAAAACTGGCTTAACTGTTCACAACCAAACTTTTGTCATTTATTCTAATTCTTCTACATGGTTTGGTGGTTAGCTTCTTTTACCTTTTAATGATATTTTGGAGGACAATTTCCATAGTGGTTTCATCATTGTCTTTTCAATTCCTCAGGAGGTGATCAGTAAAACTTTGGAGTAACAACAGGAATATTTCATATTGCCATTTTTTTCTGGGATTTCCATCAACTTTCCAGGCTAATTTCTTCAGGACATTGGAAGAAACCTGTACAGAGCATCCTGCTGAATATATATAGAATCAGAGACAGCTTACAGTGAAACAGAGTACTATTCAGCTGGTCATAATCACTCAGAGACTCTGTAGAAGCATTTCAGGTAGTCCCACTTCCTAACTCCTCCCCAAACCTGCCGATGCCCCCTCTCCCACCATCCTTTTCCTGTAATCCTGTAACTTACTTTCTTTCAAAGCATTAACTCAATTCCCTTTGGGAAGTTGTGGTTGAAATTTCCCCATCATACTCTGACACATTGCAGTCCAGACCTTAAACAATCAAAGCGTAAAAAAGTTCTAACGTTTCTTTTGGTTCTTTTGCTATTGCCTTAACTCAGTGGTTTCTAATTCTTGATCCTTATGCCGGTGGGATATTGGGTCTATCGAATCTATCTTGATTCATCGTGATTTTCAACACTGCTATCAAATCTATCAATCTTTTTAAGGAGAACATCCTCAGTGGCTTGAATCTCTCTTCATAAGCCCCTTAGTTCTGTAACCATTCTTGCAAATCTTTTCTGCACTCCTTTAGCAGAGAGACCAGAATTGCACACAATATTCTAAAAGTTGCCTAACTAATGTCCTGTACAGTGCAACATGGCCCCCCAACTCCTATACTCAATGTATTGACCAATAAAGGCAAGCATATCAAACGCTGCCTTCACTATACTGTCTACCTGCGACTCCACTTTCAAAGATCTATGAACGTATGCTCCAAGGTCTCTTTGTTCAGCAATACTCCCCAGGACCCTACCATTAAGTGTATAAATCATGCCAAGATATGCCTTTGCAAAATGTGGCATCTCACATTTACCTAAATTAAACTCCACCTGCCACTCCTCAGCCCATTGGTCCATCTGAGCAAGGTCCTATTGGGCTCTGAGATAACCTTCTTTGCTGTCCACTACACCTCCAATTTTATTGGCATCTGCAAACTTACTAACCATACTTCGTATGTTCACATCCAAATCACTTAAATAAATGACAAAAAGCAGTGGGCCCAGCACCGCTGTCTGCGGCACACCACACCGCTAGTCACAGGCCACTAGTCTGAAAAGCAACTTTCCACCACACGACCTCATGAGAAAATATTTCCAGTTCTAACTTATGTTTGAGCAGTAGATATTTAAATTAGTAGTTACCTTTGGTTAACTCCGAGGTGGACTTTCTTCTGCCTTGGAGTTGTGGGTCCTGAGCTAAAGAAACTGTTCAGTGGTTGATTACACACACTGTCACAGCTGGGACAGCTGCTGTCTGAAGAGATGGATAGGGGGAACTTTTGGGTTTTCATACAGTCCTTCCACTGAATACAGATGGGCTTGTCAGAAATTCTTGTGGTACTTGGTCCCTTTGTGCGTGTTTCTTTTTACAGTTTGAGGGGTCCTGGGCTAGATATTCCCTGGAGTTGGTGGGGATAATAGATGTTCACATAGAGGCTTTGAGGATGCCCTCCTGCTAACCACTTGCCATGAGGAAACTTGGAGTACAGAGCTTGCTTTGGATATTTGGTGGCAGACATGCAAATGATGTGGCCCTCCCGACAAAGCTGAAGGATTGTAACCTGTGCCTCAATGTTAGGGATGTGGCCCCCAAGAGAGACCACTAATACTGGAGTGCCTATCCTGCCAATGGATCTTGCAAAAGTGTTGTTCATGATATTTGTCAAGGGATTGTGGTGCATTGGGCATTCGCCGTTTCTCTGATGTCTTCAGCAGCACTGGCATCACCTGTGCTTGAGTTTGGTGTCAGGTGTGAGGTTTTTGTTACCTCTTCAGATGATCAGAAGGCTGCACTACTACACTGGAGATGGTAATAAAATGTGAGGCTGGATGAACACAGCAGGCCCAGCAGCATCCCAGGAGCACAAAAGCTGACGTTTCGGGCCTGGGCCCTTCATCAGAGACTTGGGGACCGCTTTGCAGAACACCTCCGCTCGGTTTGCAATAAACAACTGCACCTCCCAGTTGCAAACCCCCAAAACCAGCCCAGTTCGTCCCCTCCCCCCACTGCACCACACAACCAGCCCAGCTCTTCCCCTCCACCCACTGCTTCCCAAAACCAGTCCAACCTGTCTCTGCCTCCCTAACCGGTTCTTCCTCTCACCCATCCCTTCCTCCCACCCCCAGCCGCACCTCCATCTCCTACCTACTAACCTCATCCCACCTCCTTGACCTGTCCGTCTTCCCTGGACTGACCTATCCCCTCCCTACCTCCCCACCTATACTCTCCTCTCCACCTGTCTTCTTTTCTCTCCATCTTCGGTCCCCCTCCCCCTCTCTCCCTATTTATTCCAGAACCCTCACCCCATGCCCCTCTCTGATGAAGGGTCTAGGCCCGAAACGTCAGCTTTTGTGCTCCTGGGATGCTGCTTGGCCCTGCTGTGTTCATCCAGCCTCACATTTTATTATCTTGGAATCTCCAGCATCTGCAGTTCCCATTATCTCCAAATTATTGTAGTCACTTCATAAATTTTTTTTCATTACTTCCTTGAATTTTATGTGATTTTAAACCATATTTCTTTCAATTTAGGAGCTAAAGTTGTAACAACAGACACTACAACCCAGACAACAGGCGAGACTACAACCCAGACAACAGGCGAGACTGCAACACAGACAACAGGCGAGACTGCAACACAGGCAACAGGCGAGACTACAACCCAGGCAACAGGCGAGACTACAACCCAGGCAACAGGCGAGACTACAACCCAGGCAACAGGCGAGACTACAACTGACCAGCCACAGACGTGTGACCCAGATCTGCTTGCAGATGCTGTTCTTGTAACACGAAACGGAGTAATTTTATTCAAGAATGGGTAAATAGCTTACTTACTAAATACTTCTGTTAGCTTTATAATTGTTACACCATACAAATTAAGACAGAATCAGATTCAGGTGGGATGTTTTTAACTTTTGTAAGAGAACAAGAGCATCTTGTTTTCCCAGCAGCAGGACATCCGAGGTGTTGAGGAGCTCAGGCTGCACGTCCTTGGCAGCACCAAGGAGCACAGGGCAGGGACATTTCCCACTGTCAGCAGCTGTTTACTGTCCAGTGGGATAATGTCTGATGTCCAAGCTGCACTGAATAGTTGGAGTGTGTGTGTGTGTGTGTACGGGTGTGAGAGTGTGTCTGTGTGTGTATGAGTGTGTGTGAGTATGAGTGTGTGTGTGTGTGTGTGTGTGTTTTGTGTGTGTGTGTGTGTGAGTGTGTGTATATGTGAGAGACTGTGTGTATGAGAGACTGTGTGTGTGTTACTGTGAGTGTGTGTGTGTGTGTGTGAGTGTACAGGTGTGAGAGAGCTTTCGTGTGAGTGTGTGTGTGTGTCAGTGTGACTGTGCGTGTGATAGTGTGTGTTAGTGTGAGTGTGTGTGTGAGTGTGAGTATATGTGTGTGAGAGAGAGGGAGTATGTATGTGAGAGAAGGTGTGTGAGATGGAGTGTATGTATAATAGAGAGGGAGCGTGTATGTGAGAGAGAGGGAGTGTATGTGCTTGTGAGAGTGTGTATGTCTGTGAGAGAGAGAGTGTGTGTGGGGGAGGGAGTGTGTATGTGAGGGAGTGTGTATGTGAGAGAGCGAGTGTGCGTGTGTGAGAGAGGGAGAGTGTGTGTGTGCATATGAGAGTGTGTATGTGTGTGAGAGAGGGAGTGTGTGCGAGGGAGAGAGGGAGTGTGTGCGAGGGAGAGAGAAGGTGTGTGTGAGAGAGAGAGGGAGTGTGTGTGTGAGAGAGAGGCAGTGTGTGTGTGAAAGAGAGGGAGTGTGTGTGCGTGTGAGGGAGAGGGAGTGTGTGCATGAGAGAGAGAGAGAGAGGGAGTGTGTATGTGAGAGAGAGGGAGTGTGTGTGAGAGAGAGACGGAGTGTGTGTGAGAGAGGCAGTGTGTGTGTGTGAGAGAGACGGAGTGTGTGTGAGAGAGACGGAGCGTGTGTGAGAGAGACGGAGTGTGCGCGAGAGAGGGGCAGTGTGCGTGTGTTTGTGTGAGAGAGGGAGTGTGTGCATGAGAGAGAGAGTGTGTTCGAGAGAGAGGGAGTGAGTGCATGAGAGAGAGAGGGAGTGTGTGTGTGAGAGAGAGGGAGTGTGTATGAGAGAGAGGGAGTGTGTGTGTGAGACAGAGGCAGTGTGTGTGAGAGAGAGGCAGTGTGCGTGAGAGAGAGGCAGTGTGCATGAGTTTGTGTGAGAGAGGGAGAGGGAATGTGTGCATGAGAGAGACAGTGTGTTTGAGAGAGAGGGAGTGAGTGCATGAGAGAGAGAGGGAGTGTGTGTGTGAGAGAGAGGGAGTGTGTATGTGAGAGAGAGGGAGTGTGTGTGAGAGAGAGGCAGTGTGCGTGAGAGAGAGGCAGTGTGCGTGAGTTTGTGTGAGAGAGGGAGAGGGAGTGTGTGCATGAGAGAGACAGTGTGTTTGAGAGAGAGGGAGTGAGTGCATGAGAGAGAGAGGGAGTGTGTATGTGAGAGAGAGGGAGTTTGTATGTGAGAGAGAGGGAGTGTGTATGTGAGAGAGAGGCAGTGTGTGTGAGAGAGAGGCAGTGTGCGTGAGAGAGAGGCAGTGTGCGTGAGAGAGAGGCAGTGTGTGTGTGTGTGTGAGGAAGAGGGAGTGTGTGCATGAGAGAGTGTGTTTGAGAGAGAGGGAGTGTGCATGTGAGAGAGAGGGAGTGTGCCTGTGAGAGAGAGGGAGAGTGTGTGAGAAAGAGGGAGTGTGCGTGAGAGAGAGGGAGTGTGCGTGAGGGAGAGGGAGTGTGCGTGAGGGAGAGGGAGTGTGCGTGAGGGAGAGGGAGTGTGCGTGAGGGAGAGGGAGTGTGCGTGAGAGAGAGGCAGTGTGCGTGAGAGAGAGGCAGTGTGTTTGAGAGAGACTGTTGCTGGCTTGTCTTGCATCTCCTACCCATCCCTAAATGTTCTTGGGAAGGTGGTAGGAAGCAGTCTCTGATCTGATACAGTGATGGAGGCTGTATCAGTGGGTAGTATAGATATGCACTACTGTGCACCTACCGGAGGAGTTTTCGGTTTTTGATATGTGTGATCAGATAGATGATGCTAGATTACTGACGATTTCCAGCACTTTCTGTATAAATTTCACATAACCTTCTGGCAGTCTCATCAGAACTGCCGGTGGTCCATTATGAGAATCCTCAAATGTGATTCGATGGATGAAGTATGGTTGATATACCTGAAATTTGCAAAAGGAGTCGTCTCTTGAATTTAATGTTATCCATAATGTGTTACAAATTATTGGTAACAAGCACAATAGTACAATATCTGTATTTGGGAGAATCAATGTGTGAGAAGTCGAGTAATTCAGTATCTGGCAGAGGTACCTGTAACTGACAAAGGCTTTAACCCATATTGTTTACTTGCTTTCACTGTTTTCCAGATTCTGCTGGAGTTGTTACTTTTAGTACAATGTATTTTGTTCAGATCACTGGCAGTTCCCGTTTATACTCACTGGACAGCACTATTTCCATGATTGAGCTTCCTTTAGAAAAAGCATCGACCATCAGATTGTTTTTTATCTGCTATAGAGTCCTTTATGGAGAAAGATTTCTGCATGCAGTAACTTCATAAATACATTTAAAAAGTGCAGATAAGAATTTCCATTTTGGATACAATCATTAACTTGAGAATAAGTTGTGCTCATTATGAGATCAAATTTCAGAAATATTCTAATTGCTTAAGTTTCCACTCAAGATTGATTTACCATTCACCAAACTGAAAGTCTTCCATGATTCAAAACTTAATTTTAAAAAGCATTTGGTCATTGCATTTGTTACTCAGTTCTCAGTTTAATCACAACCTAAGAGATTGAAATATCTATAAGTTTCCGAAGTGCTCTGATCAATGTCCTTGCATCTAAAGCGGCCTCACTGTTAAAAGCCCTTTGAATTACTGAACCAATTGACATGTTTGGATTTCAATGTTGGGGTCGCATGGCCAGGAGTGTGGCCTGGCCTAGCTCTGAGCACAATCATTTGGTAACAAAAACAGGAATTGCTGGAAAAGCTCGGCAGGTCTGGCAGCATCCGTAGAGAGAAATCAGAGCTAACATTGTGAATCCGGCGACCCACCCTCTTAATCTTTTGGGAGCTTGCTATGCACTGCCCAAAATCTGTGCTTTGTCTGGTTGGCCAATTTCATGTTGAATTCACTGAAATGAAACAACTCAAAATAATAATATAAACTTCTGACTAAGATGTTTACAACTTTGCTATACGTAGCCAGCACAGAAAGCTTTCCACAATAAAGACGAGCTAAAGGATATTTCGGATGTTCTGATTACATGCTGATGGCTCAGAATTCCAGCTATCAACAGAAATGTAGAAAATTAGCCCAGCACATCAGGCTCACCACTGATGCAACATTCATCATTGTCTTGCAGGTTCTTTCGGTTTTCACGTGGTTCGAGGATTTGGCCAGTTAATGGCACTTGGCCAGCTATCAGGTCAAACATTGATGCTGCTGTCACTGTTCAAATCGGCAGAAGGAGATGCTTCAGAAACAGACAGAATATTATTTTTTTTACAGGTTACACTTTTCCTATTGATTTTTTTTGTAATGAATCTATTACCATACCAGGAATATTACATTGTCTTTGATGCATAATGGCCATACATCACCTATGTTTTACAGTTTTATCCAGAGTTTCACTTAAATTAAGTGTAATACATGGATCAAGACTTGCTGCAGTATATGCAAAAAGTTCAATGTTTACCTTCATTGTTGAGTTAGTATGTAGTTTGGATTGTAGCTTGCTGGAACAAGAGTTAATTGTGGCAATGCTCATCTGGGACTTCATGTTTAACGTCATGAAGACAAATTGATTACAAGCAGGAAAATTGAGTCAATATTTCAAATTGTTCCCCTTCTGGGCAGAGAAGATTGATTAATTGAATTAGCATTACATGAACAATGATTACAATGTCAAAAACATATCTAGGCTGAGTTTAGTGGTCAAATAATATGCAAGCCCAGCAAGATCACAAAAATAACTTGCAGGTGAGATGACAGTGATGGGAAGTAAACAGCTACAAGGCATGAACTGAGCAGCAAATTCTGGAGATCTAATTGGCAAAGGCCTGGATTTTTGTTACAATGAAAGGCCTCTCCATCATTGTGGACATGATGAAGGCCAACATCCAGAATTCTGGCCCCAAACACGTGGGCTGGATAAGACTAGGGGTGGGCCATATTTTGCACCTGCGTGACTTTGTGAAGGCATCTGTTCATGTTGATCAGCAGCTGCTTCCTCTTGTGGATCATTTTGACAACTATTTCAGAAATGGTCTCAAAAGTAGCTGTATCATCGTCTGGCAGTGATTATGAAAGGAGGTGATCTTGTCCTGCACAGTCCAAAACATGCGATCATGACCAAACAACACAATAACAGTGCACCCACTGTACACCAATACCATTTCCTGACACCTGTGTAGTGACACAGCGTTGGTGGAAATGGCTGGAAACATCTCTCTTCGTGCTTTTAGTGATGCAGGTGACTATTTCACAGCTATTTGATTCCACTTCCCCTTTTCCCTCCTAGTCATGTTACACTCATCACATGCTACGTTTCAAATTAATGTACTGAAACCCAAGGTATTATTTTGTGTAATTGGTCTAATTGTATTTGAATGAATCAACACTAATTTCTTCCATTAGCTCCCTGGAAATTCCATTCCAATTGCTCACATTTTCATACACAATGCAGACGGTGAAGTCAGGATCAACTTGAAAGACTGATCTCTGTATAAGTAATCAGCAACTGAGAGTAGCACAGACAGTCTTGCTTATTTATTTCCTATTACAATAGTGAAGGCATTGAGCCACGTGGGCATTGCTGAATGTACAGGCATTTTGAGAGAGTTTATTACTATGTGTAGAATTATTATGATCAGCCTTCCAGTCTTGATTTCCAAGTTATGATTTCATGTTCCTCCTCATAGTTGATTATTATATCAGTTATTCCCAATATTTGGAGTACCATAACAGTCCATTGATGCCAGCGTTCAATGTGAGATCTGAAATGTATACCACTTTGTATTCTGATGTGCCATAAGATTGGGTGTTGGGTTTAATCAATCATTTTATGCTTATGTTTTAAACGAATGTTGATCATTGTACAGGATCTCAGTACTGGAATTTTTGTAGGACTTTACTGAAGCCAGGATTCCCAAGGAACATCACTGATTTTGGTTTTCCAAGTAACGTTACTAAAATAGATGCTGCATTGAACATTGGAAGAAAAATACTGTTCTTTGTAGGAGATCAATTTTGGAGGTATTGGCTTCATATAAAATAATCCTCAACTGGTTTTCTGTTGCTTTTGTTGTGTGTCTTGCTCAGAGGACAGACCAGACAACATCTTGTATTTTTTTCTTTAGTTATAACATACGACGAAAACAAATGAGCAGCAGGAGCCCGAGATTAATAAGTGACGTATTTGAAGGAATTTCCAATGTTGATGCAGCTCTTCAAACACGAAGTAAGTTTTATTATGTGCATCAGCCACAATCTGGCTGCAACATTCAATACTGATAATGTAGGTAATCTCTTTGGAACAGCATTAACATGACAACTGCATGAAATTTATTGCTTTAGTTTTGACTCATCCTGGCTTTAATCAAAGCCTAAAAAAACTGAAATATATAATGCAATTTTTTTTCTTATCTGCACATTCATGAATGCTCCACATGTATTTTGAAATTCAAAACTGGGACCCTCCAGTTCTAAACTCTCATTATGCCTGATTTGTATTGCTTTCAATCCTCAAATGAGTTTGAGACCAGATGAATTAGCTAAACATTCCTTGAATAAAACAGCAACTGAGAAAATGGACTTCCTCAGCGATGCTCTGAGACTTAAATCTCCGCCTGGGCTTTGGTCAGAAGAGTAGAAGCATAGACCACTTTAATCATGGGGAAAGGCTTCGGAAATCTGAAGTGCAAAAGGACTCAGGATTCCTAGTTTGGGATTGCCTTAAGGTTAGCATCCAAGTTCAGTTGGCAGGTAGGAAGGCAAATGCAATGTTAGTATTTATTTCAAGAGGATGAGAATATATGAGCAGAGACGTACTGCTGAGGCTGTATAAGGTTCTGGTCTGATCACATTTAGAATATTATGAACAGTTTTGGTCCCCATATCTCAGGAAGGATGTGTTGGCAATGGAAGGGCCTAGAGGAGGTTTACAGTAATAACTGTGGAAATGAAGGGCTTGTCTTATGAAGAATTGTTCATGTTATGTATGTAGCTGGGTGTGACTTCCCTCCTTAAGGGTCAGGTGACATTGAGCAGGAGCTAGAGGAGATTGTCTAAAACTGACTGTGGAGCTGAGAGGATGCACAATAAAGTATTCCCTATTCAAATGCACCCTCCACCAACCTCGTTGGGAGGAAGGGCATCACCCGGATTTTGGAAACAGAGTAGCAAAATATGGGGGTAATGTTGAGAGAAGTGGATGTGAGGGAACTCAGGCTGTGGTCAGTACCAGGGAAGAACAGCACACAAACACAGTCAGACAGGGAGTGGCTAATGCAGGCAGCAGCCACAGAGGGGATTCGGGATGCAATTGGCTACTAGAGTCGAGTGTCAGAAAACCAAACCAAACCAACATTTGGAGTGGTGGTGCCATTTGATGAAGAGACAGCAAGCTGCTCTGTACCCCAAACATTTTAATGCACTCTTAATGGCGAATAAATTGGCCAAGATGTAACGACACTGGTTTTCTGGGGTACCATTGGGTCCAATCACAAAGGAGAGTCCATTGCCCAATTTGTGGCTACCTTAAAAGAGATTAGCAGAGCTTTGGAAGTTCAGAGGATTCCTCCAAGATGCCTTGTGGGGCCATTTCTAGCATCCAACGCAAAGCTATCTAATGATAGCTACTAACAGAGACAGACCTGGATTGCAAGGCAGCTTTCAAAATTGGTACCCCCATAGGGTTGGCCACCAGCAAAACAACAGAGTTGAGTGACAACACCTGGGTGTATAAAGCACCAGATACTCTACACAGCGTGGTATCAAACATCGAATGATGTGGCAAAGGTGGCAACAAGGAGTCAGCATGTTGGACTTGAGCGGTGCAGTGCTGCAGGTGTAGGCAACTGGGCCATATTGTCCAAAATTACCAGGTACAATGGCAGCAAGAGAAGGAGTGGCTAAAGGAGATGATTCAGAAACCGAGGTATAAAGTACATGGCCCCAGCCAGGGAGTAGACTATTCACCAGGATGGACCGGACAGTACTAATTCCAAGCAGCGTAGAATAACATCGCTTCATCGGAGGCTCCACTGATGATGTCATCCAGCGCGGTGATGAAATGCCTGAATGAGAACAAGCCCAGCTCGGTGAGCAAGTCAACAATATCACCCACAGCCTGAGCTACAGATCTTTGCCAAAACTTTAAATGATTGTGGGTGACCCTGGCTGGGCCCAGCGTTTATTGCCCACTTCTAGTTGCCCTTGAGAAGGTGGCGGTGAGCGGCCTTCTTGAACCACTGCAGCCCATTTGGTGTGGGTAGACTCACAATACTGTTAGACAGGAAGTTCTCCTGGTCACTTGCCAGACGTATAACACGACAATGATGAACCTTACAATGAAATTTGGTTCCCATGTTTTAAGCAAATAATAATTACATTTCTTTTCCATTTGACAGGGAGATATTTCCTCATAACTGGATCTTCTGTGCATGTATTCAACCAGTTTAAAATGCTGACACGAAGCTTTGAACGACGACCATGGCTAGGCTGTGAATAATTGACATGTCTTTCTACCACCTCGCTGTATTCCAACACATTAGAGAATGTTGCTTTGAGAAGATGGATATATAATCATCGGTATTAAACAAAATTAGCTACTCAACAAAGCTTAATCACTGATAATGGGAACTGCAGATGCTGGAGAATTCCAAGATAATAAAATGTGAGGCTGGATGAACACAGCAGGCCAAGCAGCATCTCAGGAGCACAAAAGCTGACGTTTCGGGCCTAGACCCTTCATCAGAGAGCTCTCTCTGATGAAGGGTCTAGGCCCGAAACGTCAGCTTTTGTGCTCCTGAGATGCTGCTTGGCCTGCTGTGTTCATCCAGCCTCACATTTTATTATCAAAGCTTAATCACTAATTCTTTTGCAATACAATTGTTACATTTTAATTTGAAATTAATTAATCAGCTGAGCTAATTAGTCAATACAATGCATAACTTGTAATAAGAGAATGTCAACAAGACACTTAAGCATTAAAAGTATCTCAACATATATGGTCAAAGAGTGCAGTTTGTTGGTGTGTCATTTTCACATAATTACACTGAGAGCAGAACATTCATGGATTTTGAGGAAAATATTGCCTTTTACTAACCTATAAATTCACTTATACCCCAATTTAATGTTCCAATATATCCTGTTGAAAGTAAAAAATGCATTAAATGACAATGTAATTCTCATCTGTCTGTGTCTCAACGCAAAATTTAATTTTAACTTACATTGATTCTTAACACAATAAATTGTGTGAGAGGAATTAGGGACCACTTTGTCACACAGACAATAGCAGAAATGTGAAAAAATACTCTCAGAAAATGGTGGATGCAAACTTAATAATGATTTTAAACTGTATGTTCACATCTGACTTAAATTGTGACCTCACAGAGCTGTACTATATTCCAGCTGAGATCTAACTAATATCTTAGAAAAGTTCAACATGACATCCTTGCTTTTGTACTCTATGACATGATTGATGAAGACTGGACAATTGCATTTTTTATTAATAGCTCCCTACTCCAATCCTGCCCCCTATATTGAGTTAGATGCATATGAATCCAGGTGACTCTGCTCCTACACACCCTTTAGAATATTACCCTTTATGAGCTTAGGCATAGAGGTTAAGCACAGGGAAGTTTGGTTGGAATTGTATGGAATGTTGGTTAGGCCAAAGTAAGAGTACTGTGTGCAGTTCTGGAACTCACAATATAGTAGGGATTGCACTGGAAGATTGCAGGTCAGTATGTTGCCTAGTCAAGTTTTAGTTGTGAAGAGAGATTGGAGAGACTGGGGCTGTTTCCTTGGAGCAGAGGAGGCTGAAGGGAGACATGATTGAGATGTATAAAAATATGAGGTGCAGGGTAGACAGGAAGGACTTTTCCCCTTGATGGAGGGATCATAGAACATAGAACAATACAGCGCCAAACAGGCCCTTCGGCCCTCAATGTTACGCCGTCCTGTGAACTAATCTAAGCCCCTCCCCCTGCACTATCCCATCATCATCCATATGCTTATCCAAGGACTGTTTAAATGCCTCTAATGTGGCTGAGTTAACTACATTGGCAGGCAGGGCATTCCACGCCTTTACCACTCTCTGAGTAAAGAACCTGCCTCTGACATCAGTCTTATATCTATCACCTCTCAATTTGTAGCTATGCCCCCTTGTACAAGCTGACGTCGTCATCCTCCGAAAAAGACTCTCATTGTCCACCCTATCTAATCCTCTGATCATCTTGTATGTCTCCATAAAATCCCCTCTTATCCTTCTTCTCTCTAATGAGAACAGACCCAAGTCCCTCAGCCTTTCTTCATAGGGCTTTCGCTCCAGACCAGGCAACATCCTGGTAAATCTCCCCTGCACCTTTCCCAATGCTTCCACATCCTTCCTGTAATGGGGCGACCAGAACTGCACGCAATATTCCAAATGAGGCCACACTAGCATTTTGTGCAGTTGCAGCATGACATCACGGCTCTGGAACTCAATCCCTCTCCCAATTAAACATAAAACACCGTAAGCCTTCTTAACAGCACTATCAACCTGGGTGGCACCTTTCAGGGATCTATGTACATGGACACCAAGATCCCTCTGCACATCCACACTACCAAGAATCTTTCCATTGACCCAGTACTCTGCCTTCCTATTATTCTTCCCAAAGTGAATCACCTCACATTTATCATTGAACTCCATTTGCCACCTTCTGCCCAATTCTGCAGTTTATCCAAGTCTCCTTGCAACCTGCAACATTCTTCCACACTATCCACCACTCCACCGACTTTAGTGTCATCTGCAAACTTACTAACCCATCCACCAATGTCTACGTCCAAGTCATTTATAAAAATGACAAACAGCAGTGGTCCCAAAACAGATCCTTGAGGCACACCACTAGTAACCGGACTCTAGGCTGAATATTTTCCATCAACCACCACTCGTTGCCTTCTTACAGAAAGCCAGTTTCTAATCCAAACTGCTAAATCTCCTTCAATCCCATGCCTCCGCAATTTCTCCAATAGCCTACCATGTGGAACCTTATCAAAGGCTTTACTGAAGTCCATGTACACCATGTCAACTGCTCAACCCTCTTCCACATGCTTTGTCACCTTCTCAAAAAACTCAATGAGGTTTGTGAGACATGACCTGCCCTTGATGAATCCATGCTGACTATCTCCAATCAAATTGTTGCTTGCTAGATGATTATAAATCCTATCTCAGAATCATTTTGCCATCCTCTCCTCCACATCCCTGGAACTTTGCGGGGGCCTATAAAAAACTCCCAGCAGTGTGACCTCTCCTCTCCTGTTTCTGACCTCAGCCCATACCACCTCAGTAGGCGAGTCCTCATCAGAAGTTCTTTCAGCCACCGTTATACAGTCCTTGACTAACAGTGCCACACCTCCCCCTCTTTTACCACCTTCCCTGATCTTAATGAAAGATCTAAACCCTGGAACCTGCAACATCCATTCCTGACCCTGCTCTATCCATGTCTCCAAAATCGCCACAACATCAAAGTCCCAGCTTTCTATCCATGCTGCAAGCTCACCTGCCTTATTCCGGATACTCCTGGCGTTGAAGTAGACACACTTCAATCCAGCTTGCTGTCTGCCAGCACACTCCTGTGACAGTGAAATCCTGTCCATGTCCTCCCTATTCTCTTCCTCCTGTGTACTGGAACTACACCTCAGTTTCCCATCCCCCTGCTGAGCTAGTTTAAATCCACCGCAGTAGCACCAGCAAATTTCCCACCCAGGATATTGGTGCCCCTCTGGTTCAAGTGCAGACCGTCCTGTTTGTAGAGGTCCCACCTTCCCCAGAATGAGCCCCAATTGTCCATGTACCTGAAGCCCTCCCTCCTGCACCATCCCTGAAGCCACGTGTTCAGCTGAAATCTCTCCCTGTTCTTCGCCTCACTATCACGTGGCACGGGTAACAAACCAGAGATAACCACTCTGTTTGTTCTAGCTCTCAGCTTCCACCCTAGCTCCCTGAAATCCTGCCTGACATCCCTACCCCTCTTTCTACTTATATCGTTGGTACCTATGTGACCATGATTTGGGGCTGGTCACCCTCTCCCTTCAGGACCCCAAAGACTCGATCCGAGACATCATGGACCCTGGCACCTGGGAGGCAACACACCAACCATGAGGCTTGTTCATTCCCGGCAAACCTTCTATCAGTCCCTCTAACTATTGAGTCCCCAAAGACCAACACTAATGACCAGGCAGCATGGATTTCTGATAAGAGAATGGGATTCAGATGGGAAGTGAGGAAAAATGGTTTACCCAAAGTTTAGGGCAATCTGGAACTCACTTACTGTAACGGTGGCAGAGGCAGAAACCCTCATAGCATTGAAGACGTATTTAGATGTGCACTTGCGATGCCAAGGTGTGCAAGGCTATGGGCCAAGTGCAGGGAAAAATGGAATTGGAATAGTTAGGTGATTTTTTTGACTGGCACAGAATTTATGAGCCAAAGAGCATGTGTTTCTGTGCTGGAGGTTTCTATGACTGGATGACAATATGTCAGGAAAAGCAAGGATTTTTAAAAATTCATTTGTGGGATTTGGGTGCTGTTGTCTGGGCCAACATTTCTGCCTGTCCCTAGTTGCCCTTGAGAAGGTGGAGGTGACCTGTCTTCTTGAAACGCTACCATTCGCCTGCTGTAAGTTAACCCACAATGCCATTAGGGTGTGAGTTCTAGGATTTTGACCCCAGTGACAGTGAAGGAACAGTGATATATTTCCAGGTCAGGATTGTAAGTGACTTGGAGAGGAACTTGCAGGGGGTGGTGTTCCCATGTATCTGCTGCCTTTGTCCTTCTAGATGGAAGTGGTTGTGGGTTTGGAAGGTGCTGTCTGAGGATCTTTAGTGAATTTCTGCAGCTCATCTTGTAGGTAGTACACACTGCTACTGAGTATTAATGGTGGAGGGTGCTGATGCTTGTGGATGTAGTGCCAATCAAGCACATTGCTTTGTCGTGGATGGTGTCAAGCTTCTTGACTGTGTTGGGGCTGCACTCATCCAGGCAAGTGGGGAGCATTCCGTCACACTCCTGATTTGTGCAATGATGGATGGGATTTGAGGAGTCAGGAGGTGAGTTACTCGCTGCAGTATCCCTAGCTTCTGGCCTGCTCTCGTAGTCACTGTGTTTACATGGTGAGTCCAGTTGCGTTTCTGGTCAAAGGTAACCCCTAGGATGTTGTTAGTGGGGGATTCATTGATGGTAACACCATTGAATACCAAGAGGCAGTGATAGAATGCTTCTTGCTCATGATGGTCATAGTCTGGCATTTATGTGGCGCAAATGTCACTTGACACATGTCAGCCTAAGCCTGGATATTATCCAGTTCCTGTTGCACTTGGACGTGGACTGCTTCAGTATCTGAGGCATCACGAATGGTGCTGAACGTTGTGCAATCATCAGTGAACATCCCCACATCTGACCTTATGATGGAGGGAAGATTATTGATGAAGCAGCTGAAGATGGTTGGGCCGAGGACACTACCCTGAGGAACTCCTGCACAGATGTCCTGGAGCTGAGATGATTGACCTCCAACAATTACAACCATCTTCCTACGTGGCAGGTATGACTTCAACCACCAGAGAGAATGCCCCCAGATACCCATCGATTCCAGTTTTGCTCAGGCTCCTCGATTCCACACTCAGCTGAATGCAGCCTCGATGTTAAGGGCTGTCACTCTCACCTACCCTCTGGAATTCAGTTCTTTTGTCCATGTTTGAACCAAGGCTGTAATGAGGTCAGGAACTGAGTGACCCTGGCAGAACCCAAACTGGGCGTCACTGAGCAGGTTATAGTTGAGGAGGTGTGTAGGGGTGACCGGTACCTGAACACACTAAGCGGCCCATACCTGCTTACAAGATGGCAGACAGAAGCTAAGCAAAACTAAACACTTGCTCACATAATAACAGCTAACATTATTTTATAGGAAATATTTGCCTCTTTGAAGAAAGCAGCGATATTAAATAGTTTTTAACTAAAAATGCCCTAATCATTGAAGTTGGTTTCAATACATAACCAGGATATACTATAAACCCTTAAAAAAGTGTAAGCTTAGATGTAAAGATTAATCACAACCCATAAACTACTGTTTTGTGGAGCACCTACACTCGGTTCGTGACAAATGACAACACCTCCCAGTCGTGAACCACTTCAGCTCCCCCTCCCACTCCCTGGACGACATGTCCATCCTGGGCCTCCTCCAGTGTCACAACGATGCCACCCGGAAACTCATATTCCACCTTAGAAGCCTACAACCCAATGGTCTCAATGTGCACATCACTAGCTTCAAAATCTCCCCACGCCTGTCCTCATCCCATGACCAGACCCCCTCTCATACCTGCCTCTTTCACCTGTCTGTCTTCTCTCACACCTATCCGCTCCACCCATCTCACTGACCAATCCCCACCATCGCCTACCTGCACTCACCTATCGCTATCCCACCTACCTTCCTCCGCCCCACCCGTCCTCTCTATTTATTTCAGAGCCCCCTTCGCCCTCCCCATTTCTGGAAAAGGGTCCTGGCCCAAAATGTCAGCTTTCCTGCTCTGATGCTGCCTGTCCTGCTGTGTTCATCCAGCTCCACGCTGTGTTATCATAAATTACAAACTGCTGACAGTAGAAGTAGGTGAATAATGTTGCACTCATAATTAACTTTAAAACAGAAGTTAATCTTATAACAGTCAGTTAAACCTAACTGACTTTTTATTTTCACAGAATGGAATTGGGACAGTGGGAAAATAAAAGGATTAACTGTATGCAATAAAAGACAGTACCAAACTATAATGGGTATTCGAATATGAGCTGTCCTTACAGATAAACAAGCCTGAGAAAGACCTGAGTGAGTATAGTCATTAAACTTTGGAATGCAAATGAATAGGATGCACAGAAAGGTCCCAAAGCCTAGTGATTACAATATCGAGCTAATACCATAAGATCATGGGAACCTGGGGCTATCCATGGAAATGCCCATCATTGATTAGGTGTCCCACAGGACTGGGTGTTTGGATTAAGGGGAAGAATGATGACTACATTGTATTTGATTACTGTAACACAAAATGAAAAAAATGCTGCATTTCTTTATCAAAGTAGAGGGTCTCTGATTGATCTATCCTCCGAAGCCAGATTTGGGGAAGATCCTTGGCCATCTCCCTGTACAAACTGGTTTCTGCTTGAAAAAAACATCTTCCACTTGCCTGCATCCCACCTGCCTCCTGAGGCTTTGTCCTGGGTTGGGAAAGACGCTCCTACAAGGTGCTGCTCAATAGCACTGTTGATGACACCTTCCATCAGTTTACTGATGATTGACAGTAGACTGATGGGGTGATTGTGTCCTGATTTTTATGTACAGGACATTTTTGGGCAATTTTCCACATTGCCAGGTACTTGCCAGTGTCGTAATTGTACTGGAACAGATTGGCCGGGGGAGCAGCAAGTTCTGAAGCA